>NC_136977.1:13276651-13426651 GCF_032717465.1 Coenobita brevimanus
CTTTTTATTTCGCTATCATGATCTTTCATTAATTTTAGTATTTGTCCCAAGTAGTTGTACTCCTCAACTTCTTCATGAATTTCATCGCTTATCCTGACGACACTCTTTGGTGTTTGTGGATTAAACATTACTTTAGTTTTACTCCGGTTCATCTTCAGCCCTACTTTCAGACATTCTCTGTTCAGGTCATTTAACATTTCTTGTAATGCCTCCGCTGTTTCTGAGATTAGGACAATGTCATCTGCAAATCTTAAATGGGTTAGCATTTCTCCATCTATGTTCACTTCTTTGTTTTCCCAGTCTAGCTTTCTGAAAATACTTTCTAGGCATGCTGTAAATAATTTTGGTGAAACTGTATCTCCCTGATGCATGCCCTTCCCAATTTTAATTTTTTCCGAGTCTTTATGTAATTTAACTGTAGCAGTTCCCTCCTTATGTATGTTTTCGGGCAGTTTTACAATGTTATTCACTCCTTGTTCTCACAATGAATTTATAATTGCCATGTGCTCCACTGAATCAAAAGCCTTTTCATAATCAACAAAACCTAAGCACAGTGGTTTATTATATTCTGTGGTTTTCTCAATTAGCTGATTCACTGTGTGTAGATGATCAGTGGTCAAAAACCCGCTTCGGAATCCTGCCTGTTCATGAGGTTGGTTTTCCGCCAAATTTGTTGTTATTCTGTTCATAAGGACTTTAGTGAAGAGTTTGTAAATAACTGATAATAAGCTAATGGGTCGATAGTTACTAAGATCTTCTGAGTCACCTTTTTTGTAGAGTAAAATAATTACAGTAATCCCTCCACTATCCGATGTAATAGAGCCAAAGGCATGTCTGGAAAGTGGGCCCCTGTCTGCTGGACCGGCATTTAACCCTGGAACGCATTCGAGGACACTATTGTGACCCACGCAAACTTTGGCCACATGGCCCTTGCTTCCTATGTGGCCCAAGTGGGTGGTGTTCCCAGCAGCTTCCTAAAATGATGCGCTGTGTCGGGTGAAGGTAGTTGGTGCGCGCTCCTTGGCTAGGTTTTTCATATAACACAGGTGTGGGCTATAAAAGTGCCCACGAACGTGTTACAGTACTAGACATTTAGTGCATGGACAAAATTGATGTTTTTCCGCCAGGAGACTGCAAGTCGGCCTGCTGCTTCCCACACCCCCCCACTGCCCACTGATCAACAGACATCGGGATCCATTCATTGTGCCTATAGTCTTTACTTAACCCCTATGTGACAGGCATGGGTTTACCAATCCAAGTCCCAGAACCGGGTTATTTTCAGGATAATCAATTCCCCCCCCCCATTTTTTTTTTTCATTACAAATCAATCACAAATGACAAAAAACACGTAAAAAGAGTGTACTTATTCTCTGTTGGCGATTTGGAGGTGGTAGTGTGGTGTGAGGGAGCCGGTGTGTGGCAGCTGGGCTGAGCATGTTCAAAGTCACGGTGGTGTGTTGGCAGTATTACTGGAGGGAAGAGGGATGATTACCTCATGCCAAAATAAGTGTTGAGTGTGTATTTGTTTTTCTCACTAATTCACAATGCCGTATGAACACAATATTGCAACTAAAATAGCAAAAAAAATACACGAAAGTAACTAATAAAGATTGGCTTATTTTATGTTTTACATGATACTTATTTTCTAACAAATTTATGTCTATTTATTTATTCACTATTATTTACACATTATTTCACTGTTTTTAGAAACTCTTGATGTATGATACTCTCCATACACTCTCCTCCACACCCCTCAGGGCCCCCAAGTAGCCCTCCCCACAACACCACACCACACCCCACCCCTCCCGACCCCTACCCCAATCCTGAACCAGTATCAGCTGGTTCCAAGGCCACACTCTCCCTATGCCGGCCTCCCACCACCCTTCACCACAGCCCTCCTCACTGCTGGGCTCCCATCCCAACCCACCACCCACACCCCCACCCCCTCCCCCAGCCAGCCAGCATTACCTCATGCACCAACCATGCCGGGACAATACTCTGAGTCCATATGGCGTGCTACTAAATTCAAACATGACCGCGAAAAATTAAACCGTCACATGATGTGGACAGTAGGCCTCTACCAACACGTCATATGACGTGGACTGGCACCTAGGGGTTAATTTTTTTACAAATTGTCTTTAGTTACCCCTGGTGGATTACACTATTGTTTTTTTTTTGTTTTTTTTTTCTGTCAGACTGTAGTGTTAAGAATACATTTTAAGTCCATGCCTTGTAAGTTTAATAAAAAACAACTCCAGATATTTCTTTTTTTAATTGGTACACAATAATGACCACGAATATGGTGGCATACAAAAAAAAAATCGAATGTGTTCCAGGGTTAAGGACCCTAACCCTGCCTAACTTTGAATGCCACCTAAAAAACTCTCTACCGGACATGCATAGCACCTATTTAAACCTATTTAAGACCCTATTCACACCAATAACGGACATAAAGCAAGAAATAAATGAAAAGGAACCAGGAAATGAGGAATCAGAGGTGAGTATGGAAAATACTTAGTGTAGAGGGTACTTACAGCACGTCTGTGGCCGCCTCCTCTAAGGCTCTGGTAGTTGTGAAAATGTTCTTGAAGCACATGCAGTAATCCAGTGTTGTGCTACACTTAGTTTTTTGTACTGTGAGTTATAACTGTTTAACACTGCACATTCTGTTCTTAACTGCATCATGCCAGTTTGAACCGCCAGTTTCAATCGCCACTTTGTACTCCACACTTAATCCTTTGCACTCTAAATTCTGATTTCTTAACATTGCACAACACTGTAAATTCCCATGTGGTCTAGTGGCGAGGTATTAGTTTATTCACGGTTTATTCACAAAAACGAGCACGTGCGGCATCCATTGCGATGAATGTTTTCCTTGGCCGATGGTTAGGCAGTAACTGGGGACAGGGTTGCCAGATCTGAGGTCGGCCACATTACCAAAGTTAACTTTTCATTACCAAATTCCTAAAGGAAGCATTTATTTTTCACTAATTATATGTACAAGTGGAAAAAATCATTCTCCTTATAATCAGCAGCATGTTTATTTTGTCACTAAGTATGCCAGCAGATTAATCAAAGAGAGTAGAAAGTCCACCATCTCCATTCTTTATATCTTCATACATGTGAAAAATCTGTTTGGTAATGGATCATGCCGATTCACTACCAAAGAAACTTTTCAATACCAAATTGGCCCACATTTGGTGATGAAAAATACCACATGGCAACCCTGACTAGGGAAGGGGAAGGAGGGAGGAAGGAAGGGGTGAAGGGGCTGTGGTGTAAACAGCTGTTCGGTGTCATGCGGCAATTTCAAATTATGGGTGGGAAAAAATGTAGATTCTGGGGGAGGGATTTTTTCTTTTTTTTGGCCATTTTTGGGTTCTGAAGGTCCAGGCCCACAGTAAGTGGGGAGTCTGGAAAGTGGGCGTCCGGACAGTGCAGGGATTACTGCATTACACAATGTTTTGGGAATTTTCATCTGTTTTATACAGTAGGTGAATAACTGAGCAAGCCTATTTTGTACTTCTACTACATCATCCAACAGTAAATCTGTTACTATTTCATCTTCTCCCAGAACCTTCCCTCTTTTCATATTTTTAAGACAAATATTTACTTTGTCTGGTGTTACCTCAGGTATTTCACTTGTGTCAACTGAAAAATAACCTACTGGTACTACTGTCTTTGATGCATACAGTTTTTTGTAAAATTCTTCTCAACTCTCTTCACCATCGTATCTCTGCATAAGTTATTAAATACAAAAGCCTTTTAAATTAACATTACCATTGTGATAGGTGGTGACAATCTTCCTCCTTCTCTGCTCTCTGACATTGGCTTTCCTGTCATTCTCTACATTAATATGTGTTGTTTACTTTTCCCTTAATTCTACTGACCATGAAATATTCATCGACCATCTTACTTCTAAGATGGAACACATTCTATCCATTTCTCCTTTCTCTGAAATCTCCATTCTAGGAGATTTCAATGTTCACCACCACTTTTGGTTTTCCTCTCCTTTCACTGATCCACCTGGTGAACAAGCCTTCACCTTTTCTATCCTTAACCCCTTAAACGCGGCCGTGTACAGTCGTTCCCCCCCGACTGGCGGGGTTGTATCGCGGTCTGAGTACCTGTAGAAAAATATTCGCCAAAAATCAGAGATTAACCCTAGAACATTATACTTGGTATGGCAGATAGTACTTACATTCAGCTTTCTCCAGAGACAGGTGTTGAGCCTTCGTGGACTACCCAAGGACTTGTGGAGACTTGCAAAGTTGGGTAACCAAATCTTCACTTTCACACCTCCAGCAACCCAGTTTCCCCTCTACCACAGCCTCATTCTGTCACAGTAAACTTTATACTACAACATAAAGGTAGTTAGGAATCCGTATTTGTACAATAAGCACTGAAAATAAGGCTAAAATTAACGGAGCGTACAGCCGACATGCACTGTGGCGGAGGTCTTCCCGTCACTCAACAAACATTTCCATTTTCACAGCTAAAAACATGTATACTACATTATTTTCAATCATATTACTTCCCAAAAGATCACCACGGCGCGCTTTTTATTCTGCCTTACGCCCGTCACTTTATTCTCGTTCCTGTCGGCCGCTTGCACTGACTGGGAAGAACTAGAACTCGCCATAATGTCACTTTGAAAGCCTGCAGTAAACTGACGCTAATCAGGGGCAAACCGTGAGAAAAAAAGCTAGTGTTACAACTGGGGAAACAAGCCTTTCCTAGTAGCATAAACTGCTTGTGAGAGGAGAGCGCAGATTTACAGTTCTGAGTGCTCAGAGCGCTGCCATGTATCACAGCCAGGCTGGCCGGGCCGTGGTGGGGGGGGGACGGGGGGAAAACACGATACTTGGCAACAACTGAGGTCAGTAGTACAAAGGTAAAGTATGCTAGTTGTAGCTAGAGGGTGGTGGTACTGATAGACAATACCAGCTGGAGCCTGCTTGCCCGCGGTTATTCAAAATTTACTAGAATCGCAAACGCGACGATCCGCCATTATGTCCTTTTCGCCGAGCATCGCAAACGCAACGATCCGCATTTAAGGGGTTAATGACCTAGAGCAGCTTGTACAGCACCCTACCCTTATCCCTGACTGCCTTGGAAAGAGCTCCAACATACTTGACCTCTTCCTTACAACTAATCCTTCTGCTTACATTATTAATCTTTCCTCTCCGTTGGGCTCCTCTGTTCACAAACTTATTACCTTAACCTGTCCTATCACTTCGGTACAGCCTGCAGACCCTCCATAGAAATGTTGACTGTGGCACTCTGGAGCTGCGGATTGGAAGGCCCCAAGGTGGCACTTCTTTGATTTTCCCTGGAATGATTATTGCTTCCGTGGCTGAGAGCCATCTGAGTGTGCCTTGCACATTATGGAGGTTATTCTCTCAGGCATGGAAGCATCTAATCCTTTCTCATATCCTTTGACTAATGCAAGAAAGCTTTGGTTTAATCATGCTTGTTCTAATGCTGTCCACAACAAGGAGAGGGCAAATAAAAGGTACCAGAGCCAACCCACCCCTGAATCGCATCTTTTTTATGTTTCTGCCCAGAATCGTTCTAAGTCTGTTCTTCGCTCTGTTAAAAATAATTTCATCTGTACCAAATGCTCTCAGCTCTCCAACTCGAATTCTTCCCGCTCCTTCTGGCACCGTGCCAAAAACCTTTCTAACAACTTTACCTCATCATCCTACCCTCCTCTTTTCTACTCTGATGGCTCTGTAGCTTTTTCTTCTACTGATAAAGCAGATCTCGTCGCTCAGACTTTCTCCTAAAATTCCACCTTAGACGATTCCGGTGCTGTTCCTCCATCACTTCCTCCCTCTGACTTCCTCATGGCTGACATTAAAATTTCTTCATATGATGTATTTTCTGCCATCACTGACCTCAATACTAACAAGGCCCCTGCATCCTCCCCACTTTCCGCCCGTCTCTCGCCGCCAGTGCATGCTCGTTGTTATGGTTGCCCACGTGATCGCTTTTGTGGTGGTGCCTTACCTGCTTCAGGCACTCCTACTGCTCTCAGGCCTCCTCTTAGTGTGTGTGATGATGGCCCCGCCACCTGAGAAAAGGAAGAGAGTGGTGTTGACTCTGGAGAAGAAGCGGGAGATATTGGAGAAAGTAGATGCGGGGTGGTCTTCTTCCCGCATTCTCCGCGAGTTTAACCTGGCCTGATCTACTTTGTTTGATATTTAGAGATCCCGAGATAAACTCATGCAGTACACGGCTGACTTCTCGTCGAGAAGCAAACGCAACGTGGAGAGGAAGGTGATGTTTACCCCCAAGTTTGCAGATATCGACCGCTCCACGTTGATTTGGTATTGACAACAACGTGCTGCTGGTGTGATGGTACGTGGAACGGAGCTGAAAGCTGCTGCTGAGAAGTTCGCCAGGCTTCACGACGCCCTAGACTTCAAGGCATCCGAGGGTTGGCTCTTTGCGTTCAAGTGATGGCATGGCCTTACCAACTGTAAAGCTCATGGCGAAGCTTTGGACACTAACGAGGATGGAGTTGAGGAGTTTCGGCACAAGGTGAAGGGCTTGATCGACAGGGAGGGCCTCACTCTCGGTCAAGTCTACAATGCAGACGAAACTGGTCTATTCTATCGCTCACTGCCAACAAACACTCTAGCCGAGGAGACGGAGAAGCGTGTACCTGGCCGCAAGCTCTCCAAGGAACGGATATATCCTTTGTGTTGTGCCAATGCTAACAGCATGCACCGGCTTAAGCCCGTTGTTGTTGGCCGCGCAAAGCAGGCTCGGGGTCTTCGTGGGGTGATGGATGTCCTTCCTGTCGTCTGGTACCATTCTTTGAAGGCATGGTTTACAGCTGTGATCTTCAAAGACTGGTTCCATCGCCACTTCGTCAAGGAGGTCATCAATTACCAGACAAAGACACTGGGAATCCCGCGCGACCAGGTAAAGGCCCTCCTTCTCCTCGACAATGCACCTGCCCACCCGTGCGACAAGGACTTGGTTGCTGAGAATGGCCAGATTAGGTGCATGTTTCTGCCACCTGATACGACTGCTCTCATCCAACCAATGGACCAAGGAGTGATCGTGGCAACAAAGCGCCTATACCGAAGGAAGTTCCTGGACGAGGTGATGGTTGTTCTCGAGGACGAGGACGAGCGCAGGGAGGGACGGGACACACGAGGCAAGCGGACTTTGGAAAACCGTCGCCGCTACAACATCAAGTCTGCGCTGTACAACTGGGCTAATGCATGGAAGGAAGTCCCTGTGAAGACTCTGGAAAATGGTTGGTCTCGTCTGCTTCTTGGAACGGATGTGGAGTACGATTTTCTAGGGTTTGACGTGGATGACTTCCATGCACGGCTATGTACACACGGCGACGATGTTGATGTGGATGATGTTTGTGAGTGGTTGGATGACGACGAGGGCGATCCTGGGTATCAGACATTGTCTGATATCGAGATCGCATCTTCAGTTGCAGGTGTCAGTAGCCAGCTTGAAGATTCCGACGAGGAAGGTGACGATGATGCAGACTCCTCTCAGCAGGCCACTACTTCAGCCATCCCTAAGCTGAGCGCAATCCGGGAACATCTAGAGTTCGTCCTAGACTACCTGGAACACCCGGACTGCGACAGGGAGATGGGGCCCTTGGGACTTGTGGAGGAAGTGCGTGCTTTCAGGCAGCGCATCATCAATCATCAGAATCGTCGGTCATTGCATCAATCAACCATTGACAGTTTTTTCAGGCCCATGACCCCCGCTGTGCCCAGCCCTGGCTCCACTCCGTTGCCTCCCCAAGACAGGCCCTCACGCTCCGAGCCACAGCCCAACACATTAGCCACGGTGGAGTCACCGTTCGATGTGAGTTTGCGTCTGTCTTCAGAGTCGTTTGCAGTGGGTGCGCCATCACCTGGACCCAGCGACGCACTCCTAGGTCACCTGCCAGTGATACTCTCGGACTCTGACAGTGAATAAACAGCAAGAACTTCTCCACTAGACCACACGGGAATTTAGAGTGTTGTGCAGTGAAAAAAACAGTGTGTTGTTTAAGGATTTACAGTTGTGAGAGAAAAGACTCATTTGGAACAAAATTTAACGTAAATAGACTTGTTTGTTTTGGCTTTGGAAAATTATTAGAAGAATGGGAAAAGTTAAAGTGCAGCGTGCAACACTTAGTAAGTTACAATAAAGCATTAGTTAGACAAGAGTGCGCACTGTGAAAAGAACGGACTTCTGTGTGCGACTGACTAAGTTCAGTGCAAGACTTCAGGAACAGTGTACTGGAAGTGCTTCAGGAAATCCTTCTTACTGTCAGAGTCCGAGAGGAGGCGGTTATTCATCAACGTGGCCATGGACTTGCTGTAAGTAGGCAGAATGTTTCATACTGTACTTTTTTCCATACTATACTTACCTCATTTCACTCTTTAATGTCCTTTATTGGTGTGAATAGGGTGTAAGGAGCTTTGCATGTGCAGTATGAAGGTGTTTTGCTGAGTTAGGCTAGGTTAGGGTCCATAAGTACCAGTCCAGGAGCCAGTCACCAGAATGTTTAATATTGTATGAACCTACTTATAAACCCTCATTTTATGCTTCTTTTGCATTTATTTCAGTCATTTATGTGCCTTATTGGTGTGATTTGGGTCTTAAATAGGTGCTATGCATGTCCAGAGGGAGTTCCATGGGTGTTTCTCTGAGTTAGGGTCCATAAGTACAAGTCCATAAGCTGGGGCCCAATATCCAGACAGGACCACTATCCGGACCTGCCTATAGCTCTATTACGTCGGATATTGGAGTGATTACTGTACAGGTATATAATATATATATATATATATATATATATAAATATATATATATATATATATATATATATATATATATATATATATATATTTTATATATAGGTATATATATATATATATATATATATATATATGTATATATATATATATATATATATATATATATATATATATATATATATTTATACACACAGAACTCGTCAGAAGTATTCAGCGTTGTCCGCCGGGCGTGCAATACTTATGGCCCAAAAAGAATCACCCATTTTTGGGGGTAAGAACTGAGCCACAAGTTTGAGCTCCGAGCATGACGTCACGGTAGCCTGAGGCCTTCCGACACGCTGGTTGGTTCCCGCCTCAGTCGCCCACGGGCTGCCTGAGAGAGAGGAACTCCGCCAAGTGTCCCTCTCAAATTGCGCCATTTTTTACCGAGTGTCCCGCAGTGTTTTGGCCTTTAAAACTTTGTTATGGCACCTACCCGTGAACTATCGAGTGAAATCATATCCCAGATCATTGCTCTAAAGGAGGCAGGCCACCAGACAAAGGAAATTAGTGAATTGGTTGGTGTGGCACGATCGACAGTGCGTCGTTGGTGTGCACGGTTTCAGGAGGAAAACAGTGGTGAAGTTCCCACAAAGAAACCGAGGTCTGGTAGGCCTAGGAAAACTTCCCCAAGGTCTGTTAATGTTTTAAAACGTGCAGTGGAGTTTAATCCTCGTGTGAGTGCAAGGAAAATTAAGGAGAGCAACCCAGAAGTGTTTGGTGAGGTGTCAGTGAGAACAGTGTCTCGTAGGGTAATGAGCTTGGTTACACAAGTCACAGGCCTGTGAAAAAGCCTCTTCTCTCTGGCAGCCAGAGAATTCGTAGGCTTGCCTTTGCTAATAAATATCTAAACTGGGGTGAGGAGCAATGGTTGTCAGTGTTGTGGTCTGATGAGGTAACGTTTAGTGTTACCTGTAACAGAGGATTACGCAAAGGTAGTGACCCACTTGACCCACGGTATGTAGAAAGCACAGTTAACCCCTTAACCGCGGGGCGTCACTTTCGTGACGCTTGGGAGCAAGGGATCATACCGCGGGGCGTCGCTTTTGTGATTCTGTGTTATTTTGAATTCACCCGGGCTTCCAAGTGGGGGCTTGTATCATCTATCAGTACTGACAATGTCCAACACTAGTCAGCACTCCTAATCTCATCTGTACTCCCATCCATTGTTGACAATTTAGCCATTTCTCCCCGTTCTTGACTCCCCTCCCTACCCCCCCTCCATTACCCTATCCTCTCGCCTGCCCGGCCATGCTACGCTAAGTAAATCTTCCCTGGAATTTTTCACTGATTTCATCCATTGAAATAAGCCCTATGTCGTATTCTTATACCAAATAATATATACAAGAAAGAAATCAGGTAAGTGAGAGTGCCATACACCTGGAATTGGCTAATTATCACCTGACAACACCTCACGTGCACTTGTTCACTAATTTTCACTGTTTTTTTCCCCTTGAAATATGCCGTATAATCTATTTTCGTAATAAATATACATGTAAGGAGGGAAGGGAGAAGCCTAAGTGATATTTACATTCACCTGGAACTACCTAATTTATAATGTATTGTCTAGATTTCCTGCCAATCATATCAGTGCTACACAAAGCTGTTTCAAGATTTAACATTGGCAGCTCTGATTATATATCTCCTAAGTAGGCCTCCAATCTATTTTCGTAATAAATATACATGTAAGGAGGGAAGGGAGAAGCCTAAGTGATATTTACATTCACCTGGAACTACCAAATTTATAATGTATTGTCTAGATTTCCTGCCAATCATATCAGTGCTAGACTTAGCTGTTTCAAGAAGTAATATTGGTAACTCTGAATAACCCCTAAACAGGCATCCAGGCTGGCTGGCCCTGCGTTATCAGTGTACTCTCATCTTCCGAAGTGAGAGGATGTATGTTTCATCTTGCTGTCTTCAAGGCCTTTTTTCACCCCCATGCAAATGGCTCTGTGACCTTTACCCCCTACTAAACCTCGTGTGGAAAGAGGTAAAGGGCTGACAATTGATAAAAAAGTGACTACGATCTTTCTATTGAGTAAAACAGTGCAAGTGGAATTGTAAATAATGTGTAAATAATGTGTAAACAGCAAGTGAAAGTAATGAATGTAAATATACGTGAACAATGGAAAATAGTTTTATAAGTTATTTCAAGTGACAGTGCACAACACAGTGTAAATAAAATAGAAATGTAAATAACGTAAATAAAATAGAGAACGTAAATAGAAATGTAAATGAGTAGTATTATAAGAATACGAGTATATAACCTAGGAGTAATGAAAGTGAAAGTTTCACTCTAGCATGTCTGAATGCTATGAGTTATGAGAGTGAAGATGAAAGTAACATTCACTCTCAATGCCAGTATACAGGACGAGAAAGTGAATGCTACATATTTTACTGAAAGAAATTGAATCCCTACAGTGACAATAAACTAATACTACTGAAGGAAACTTATGGATAAAGACTGTAGATATATATAAGTGTTATATAGTAATAGAAATATATAGTGTGAGGGGTTTTATGAATAATAAATGACAGACTACCAAGAGCGAACAAGTGCCAGTGCGACGATCAGACGCGCTCGTAATTTCCATTGCTTTCACAGTGTTTTTTTTTTTTAGTATGGATCCCAAACTACTTGAAAATTGTAGAATAGTGTTTATAGTGTTTGTATCTGGCTGTGGTAATCATATTACGGGTTGTCGGGAAGTGTAAAGTGGAGACTTTATTGCCCTACTTCAGAGGTCTCCACAAGTCCTACAGTAACCGACGAAGGCTCAACAATCATTCCAGGAGAAAGCTGAAGGTATGTGCCATAAGCATATGTAATTTTATTATTCTAGGACTAATAACTGATTTTTGGCAAATATTTTTTGAGAGTCTGTCGGAGCCCAAATAACCCCGCGGCACACGCAAGTCATTGGTAAACAAGCCCGCGGTGTAGGGGTTAAACATCCTGATTCACTCATGGTATGGGGTTGTTTCTCAGGGAAGGGTTTGGGGAAGCTTGTTGTACTTCCCAAGAACCTCAGAGTGAATCAGGATGTTTACCTGGAGCTTCTGTGTGATCATTTACCAGACTCCTTTGAGCTAACAGGTGCACGAGTGTTTCAGCAGGACGGTGCACCTGCTCACAAGGCCAAATCGGTCACCAATTGGCTTCGTGACTGTGAGGTATCATTCATGACAGACTGGCCAGGAAATAGCCCAGACCTCAACCCGATTGAAAACCTCTGGTACCTCGTAAAGAAGAGTCTCCAAGGGAAGGACGTGAGCTCTCTGCCTAAGCTGGAAGCCGCCATTCGTGACTCCTGGGACAAAATACCGCTCCAGCACCTCAGGAGCCTCGCCCTTTCACTTCCAAGACGTCTCAGGTCCGTGAAGAAACGTAAAGGCTACCCTACGAAGCACTAAAGGTAAATAAAATGCATTATTTATATGTTTTTTCAATGTTGAAAGGTTTGTTTCTCAGGAGGGACGCAGGGCGCTCCATACTTCTGACGAGCACTGTATATATATATATATATATATATATATATATATATATATATATATATATATATACAGTAATCCCTCCACTATCTGATGTAACAGAACCAAAGGCATATCCAGAAAGTGGTCCCATCCAGAAAGTGGGCCCCTGCCTGCTGGACTGGTACTTAAGGACCCTAACCCAGCCTAGCTTTGAAAGCCACATAAATAATTCCCTACCAGACATGTATAGCACCTATTTAAACCTATTTAAGACCCTATTAACACCAATAATGGACATAAAGCATGAAATAAATGAAAAGGAACCAAAGAATGAGGAATCAGAAGTGACTGTACCTTAGCCAGGGTACTTACAGCACGTCTGTGGCCCTTCTCTAAGGGTTTGGCAGTGGTGAAAATGCTCTTGAAGCACGTACAGTAATCCAGTGTTGTGTTGCACTTACAGATTCATTGCACTGTAAGTTATAATTGTTTAACACTGCACATTGTTAACTGCACCACACCAGTTTCACCTGCCAGTTTGCACTCCACAGTTAATCCTTTGCACTCTAAATTCTAATTTCTTAACACTGCACAACATTGTAAATTCCCGTGTGGTCTACTAGCGAGGTATTGCAGTTTATTCACAAAAAAAAAGCACGTGTGGCATCCACTGCGATAAGCATCTGCTCGCGATCGAAGTTAGGCAGTGACTGTTGGTGACAGGGAAACAGAGCCGCCAGATCGCAATGGGCACATTACCAAACTCCCCAATTTTCATTACCAAATTTAACCTTTCATTACCAGATTTGTAAAGCTTGCATTTATTCTTCACTAATTATATATACAAGTGGAAATACATGTAATCACTTTCCTTGTAAGTAACAGCATGTTGATTATTTTCACGCTATGTAGGCTAGCAGATTAATCAGTGACGGCAGACAATCCACCATCTCCATCCTGTGTATCCTCATATGTGTGAAAAATCTGTTTGGTCATGTATTATTCTGATTCATTACCAAATGAATTTTTCATTACCAAACTGGCCCACATTTGGTAATGAAAAATATCAAATGGCAACCCTGACAGGGGAGGGGAGAGGGGGGAGGAAGGAAGGGGTTAAATGGCCATGGTGTAAACAGCTGTTTGGCACTGAATGGCAATTTCAAATTATGGGAGGGGAAAAAATCGAATTTGGGGGGGATTTTTTTTTTGTTTTATGGCCATTTTTGGGTTCTGAAGGTCCAGGCCCACAATGTCCGGTAAGGGGGATGTCCGGAAAATAGGCAACTGGATAGTATAGGGATTACTGTAAACTGGGGTGAATTTGGACAATTTTTTCCATTTTTTTGTGCCATGTAATCTAGTTTTTAATTCAGTCCAAGATCTTAAGTATTGTATGTGAAGCTGGTCCACTAGGGTATCGAATCATCGCAGTAAAATATTTAAAATGTTTCATAAATAATTATAGCAAATATAGTAATGGGTGTCCAAATTTGTACTCAAACATTGGTGAATTCGGACACACTGTATAAATTTGTACATGAATAGAATATGAATGCATATGACCACCCTGAGTTCCTAGTTTAGTCTCGGCCATATGCGGGGCCATTTTGGACATTCTGGGGCTTTTTAAAAAATGATCTTCCAGTACAAAAATAATGCCACTCCCTGACAAAATAAGCTAATGAATATAATGAGATATGAACACAACAGCAATTTTATTTTTTCCTTGGTTTAAATAAAACATATAAGAACACATGTAGATAATATAAATCTAGCTACAAACCTTAGTACTGTATATACAACAATCATTTCTTGACTAATAATTTCGTTTTTGGAAGACTAATGGAAAATTAGTTAAAGGTGATATTTAACACGATTATTTGGCTTTACCAATTTTTTGCTTGACTTTTTCACTACGATAAGGACCTTGATCACCAGTTCTTTTCTTAGATGTTCGAGTCATTGGGTAACCTTGCTTAAACAGGTAGTATCATAAAAGCTCAAGAGTATGCCTGTAAATGATACATACAAACCCAATTACACACAATATCCACATCTGGTAAATTATAGGCAATTGTACATTGTAAAAAATGTTATTTTTTCGTTCATACTCCCCCTGTACAAATTCACCCCAATGTCCAAACTGACTCCAATTTGCATTAAAATGTTAAAAATTTCATTAAATGCCCAATTAAGAGATTAATTGAGAAGACAATGCCAATTACTTACTTTGCACTTTCACACTAAGCATGAAAGCACATCTGGGCACCGAAGATTTTCCTGCATCTATTCATTAACATTTCTGCCAAAGAAAGTTTGCCTATGTTATGAATTTTATTCTTTTTACATATGTTAAAAGTTTTTATGTAAATAGTAGAGCGTGTGTAAGAGTGGGAAATGCTGTGAGTGATTGGTTTCCAGTGAGAGTGGGGCTGCGACAGGGATGTGTGATGTCGCCTTGGTTGTTTAATATTTACATGGATGGTGTTGTAAGGGAGGTGAATGCAAGAGTTTTAGGTGGAGGTCTGAGTCTGGTGAATGTTGATGGTGGAGAGTGGAATCTGAAGCAGCTGCTGTTTGCAGATGATACTGCACTTGTGACTGATTCAGAGGAGAGATTGAGACAGTTGGTAGAGGAGTTTGGAAGGGTGTGTGAAAGGAGGAAATTGAAAGTAAATGAGAATAAGAGTAAAGTGATGAAGTGTACGAGGTTGATAGATGGTAGGGGGATGAATATAGTTTTGAATGGTAAGTTGCTTGAGGAGGTAGATTGTTTTAAATATCTAGGGTCACATGTTGCTGTGGATGGAAGAATAGATGCAGAAGTGAAGTTTAGAATAAATGAAGTAGGAAAGGTGCTGGGAGGAATGAAAAAAGTGTTTAAATGTCGTTCGCTTAGAATGGATGTAAAGAGAAGTCTGTATGAGGATGTTGTGGTACCGACTGCATTGTATGGGGCTGAAACATGGAATATGGGTGTAACAGAGAGGAAAAGTTTGAATGTAATGGAGATGAGGTGTCTGAGGAGTATGTGTGGAGTGATGCGTATGGATCGGGTGCAAAATGATGAAGTGCGAAGGAGAACTGGAGTTGTTCGGGAGATGGCTGGTAGAGTTGAGCAGAGGGTGTTGCGATGGTTTGGGCACATGGAGAGAATGGATAATGAGCGATTGGTGAAAAAGATAACTAGATCTGATGTGAGAGGTGTAAGGCTGAGAGGAAGACCACGAATAGGATGGATGGACAGTGTGAAGAGAGCACTGGATGCGAGAGAGATGTCTGTTGAGCAAGGAAGAGTGGCTGTGCGTGATAGAAATAAGTGGAGAGAAATTGTGAATGAATAAGTGATGACGCAGCCCTGAGGGGATATTCTCCCGCATTTGATCTGATCAGCTAGTCAGGTCAGGTGCGGGTAAGGGGATGGGTCTGTTATGATGTGGCAGGGGTAAACCAGTTCTGCTGTTGGGCCCTGCTGTGGATGTCACTGATTGCATTGCACAGTTGACCCTTGTGCGGTGTGGATCTGTCCGTTCTCCCCTTTGGGGCTAAGATGCGGATGAATGTGTTTGAATGGATGAGTAAATGGGGAGTGTGTCGTCCTGTCTCGGCTACCTCCCTTTCCTTGGGGGAAGCAGCCTAGGTATATAGATAGATAGACATATGTTTGCTTTTTAGTATATATTTGGTATGTCTCATGGGATATATTAAATATCTTTATACGCAAAAGTACAGTTAAGAACTACAAACAATTGGGTGCAAACAGATTTTTAATATGTTTAATCATTATTAATTAATTTAAATAACTTTTTATTGCAATAATATCTGAATTCGCCCCGAGTCTGAATTCTCCCCAGTTTACGGTACTGTATATACAGAACTGTTACGGTACTGTATACATATATATATATATATATATATATATATATATATATATATATATATATATATATATATATACTGTATATATATATATATATATATATATATATATAGAACCTTTGCATCCAAGACAGTAATATTGTCGCCTGAGGGTCCCGTCTATGACTAAAAACGTCTTGGACCAACACAAGACCTTATGGAAAAAATTAACGTTGTCACAAAATCTTCGAAAAGTGCCCCTAAAAACATCAACCTAGACCTACTATGGCACCAAAACAAATTTCCTCACCTTGAAAGTGTGTTTCTTTGCTTATCTCCAGGTTAATATCTCAGTTATCTCCAACTTAGTAGCCTGAGGTAGATGGCGGCGCTTCAAAGGGTTACCAGACAGTTTCCTAGGCATGGTTACATAAGAGAGGCAATAACCTAGGAGCAAACGCTGAGTGCAACACGTGGTAAGTGTGTCCACGATGCTCTGGTGAGAGACAAAAACAAGCCCTGCTTGCTCATCACATGACCAGATGCCAATATTATATTGGACAACATCTCAACCACACCACTCTCCCTGATGCGAGAACTGTACTGGACCAGGTGAGACCGTCATAGCTGTATTCTCCTTGGATCTGGGCCGTTATGAACCGTTGGTTCCATATTGGACGTATGCAACAACAACCGTATTACAGCAATACAGTAATCCCTGTAATAACCGGATGCCCAATTCCCGGACACCCTAATTTCCGGACATTTTGGGCCTGGGCCTTCGGAACCCAAAAATGGCCAAAAAATAAAAATAAATAAATAACAATAAAAAAAAAATCCGTATTTACTGAAATTGGTGCGCGGGGCCCAACAGCTGTGTTTACACACGGCCCCTTCACCCCTTCCTTCCTCCCCCCCTCTCCAGTTACCGCCTAACTACCATCGTGAGTATATGCTCATCACAATGGCTGCCGCATGTGCTCGTTTTTGTGATAAAACAGTGAATAAACTGCAATACCTTGCCACTAGACCACATAGGAATTTACAGTACAGTGCAGTGTTAAGAAATCAGAATTTGGAATGCAAAGGATTAAGTGTGGAGTGCAAACTAGCGGTTGAAACTGGCGTGGCACATTTAACCCCTAAAGTACTAAGCTCATCAATCGAGCTTTTTACACAATTTCTTAAAAGGACGAGCAACACCGATCGTGCAACATCCACAAAAAACTGGAGGCAGCTGGCTACACTCCAGCTATGACATAAATAGCTTCTAACCAATCAGAACTAAGTGTTGGACACACCGGAGGGGGGACCCAAGCCCGTAACCAGGCGGCGGGGAGTGTGCCCCCACATCCCTCTCGCCACATCCCTCTACCCCACCACCTTGTTGCTACCCTACCTCCCACCATTCTTACCACCACCACCACCCCTCCTGTGGAGCTTGGGTTTGCAGACAAAGGAATACAAGAGATGTTGCAAGCTGGAGGAACACACTTCTCAAGGCTCTAGGTTCTTATTCTCCAAACAGCAAGCAGTACAAAGTGGAGCTCTGGCAAGCGTGTAGCTGGCATGCCGAGCGCGCAGGAGAAAACATACTGAGCATGCGTGGGAGTGCGCAGGCGGGAACTCCGGCGCATACGTACAATGCATACAGAGAAAGTTTACACGGAAAGCACTGATGGAATTATTTAAGATACGTTACAGTACAGTAATTGTACACAGATCCTAGTATAGGCCTAGCATAAGTCTATAGCGGTTTATACCCACATTTAAGTATATCAGACAAACTGGCAAAATTACTAATGATATGTTATGTTATCCCATACTTATTCCACATCTCCCCTCCTCTTTGCGTTCAAAGACCCTTGAACGGCTAAGCAAGTTACATACACTTGAACTGTCCAGTGTGACATGTCCCATAGTACAGAGGTAAGCAAATCACAGGTACTGAAGTACTCACAAGGCTGTCTAATATGTGTATAAGCAAAGTACATAGAGTCACTCTTTTGGGCTGTGTACACTCATGTAGGCGTATTTAACCTTGGGGACCGACGAGGGGTTTTGGAGAGAGTTGACGACTTGTCCGTGTCTTGGCTAGGGTCTACAGGGAGATGAGGGGTAGGGTCTTAACCAGAGTCAGGCACTGGGAACAGGAAGCGGCGGTTCCTGCGTAGCACTCTACCACTTGGGAGACGCACCTCATACTCTCTCAACCTTGTGCCGCCCATGACGATCCCGACCTTGTCCCAGCAGCGGGATGTTGGGTCCTGCAGGTGGATGTGCTGTCCAACGGTCAGCCTGGGAAGGGGGCGGGCGTGGGGATCGTAGTGGCGCTGTACCTGAGCAGCTCTGGCAGCGACTCGGCAGTCACAGTCCTCAGCCATGTTTTGCCATCCGTTTGTGAACAACTGGGGATGGGCGGGCACACACGTACAGAGAGGACGACCATACAGGATTTGGGCAGGAGAGTGACCAGTGTGGTTGGGGGTGTTCCGCAGCTCCAGGAGGCCACGATCAAAGGTCTCGCAGTCAATATTGCCGGAAGGGGCCATTTTCAGTATCAGGTGCTTGACAGCCTTGACGGCGACTTCAGCATGCCCGTTGGACTGCGGGTAGTGTGGTGATGAAGTGATGTGGTGCACACCCCAATGCTCCATGAAGTCAGCAAATTCCTTGCTGGTGAATGGGGGTCCTCCGTCGGTGCGTAGGTGTAGGGGAACACCCACCTCCCTGAAGTAGCTGCAGAAGTACCTGATACTGGAGGAGGCGGTGGTATCACCCTTGCAAGGGATGACTACCGGCCAGCCGGAGAGGCGGTCAGCAATGACAATGAAGGACTTCCCTGCTACTTGGAAGAAGTCCGCTGACACTGATTCAAAGGGCCTTGAGGGGTGGTCATCATTCTGAAGGGGTTCCTGCAGCTGGGAGGGACGTAGGACTTGACAGGACTCGCACGCGGCGACGGTGTTGGCGATGTCCGAGTCCATACCCGGCCAGAAGACTGTCTGTCGTGCCCTGCTTTTGGTCGCCTCGACACCTCTGTGGCTGTTGTGGAGTCTAGCAAGTGTCTGGCGACATAGGGCTGCAGGAACCAGTATCCGTGCTCCATATAGCATGAGGTGGCCGTCAGTGGAGAGGGCGTCTCGCAGCTTCCAGTACGGTAGCAAGGAGGAGTGCAGGTCGTATCGGTTCTTAGGGAACCCGGCTGTGATGCAGTCACATAGGCGGACATAGGAGGGGTCGGCCTGTGCTGCAGTCGACATGTCCTGCAAGGTCCGGTCGGCATCGATCAGCGAGGCGTCTTCATCTTGGGAGGCTGCCGCGATATTGATGACGGACCTGACGTGTGCCGTTGTCTTAGCACAGTCGGCTGTGTCATCAGGTGTGGGGTAGCTGACTGGTGTTTGGGAGAGTTCATC
This sequence comes from Coenobita brevimanus, assembly GCF_032717465.1. Taxonomy (NCBI): domain Eukaryota; kingdom Metazoa; phylum Arthropoda; class Malacostraca; order Decapoda; family Coenobitidae; genus Coenobita; species Coenobita brevimanus. The sequence goes on from NC_136977.1 coordinate 13,296,234, forward strand.
TGGGATATGCAGAGCTGAAAGCACGCCACACTGCAGTGAATTGGAACTGTGACATGCGCTCCTTCAACCTCTGTAGCCTCGGGTTGTCGATCATATCGAGCATGTAGGTGTTGAGGATGGGCACCAGTGGACGATGGTCGGTGTGCAGGGTTAAGGTTGGCAGTCCCATGAGGTAGAGACGGCACTTTGAGAGGGCCCAGGACACTGCGAGCATCTCCAGCTCAATCGTGGCGTATCTCGTCTCTGCATCGGCGAGGAAGCGAGAACCACAATGTACCACACGGAGGTGTCCGGAGCAGTGGTCTTGTAAGAGGGCGTAGCCAACACCATAGAGTCGAGATACGTCGGTCTGGAGGAAGGTCGGCAGGGCTGGGTCAAAAAATACGAGGACAGGCGGGCTTGACAGGGCCTGCTTCACTCGCTTGAAGGCCTGATCGTGGTCCAGAGTCCAGACAAAAGAGTGCTTGGGGCTCATGAGTGGATGGAAGGGCTGAGCAGTCCGGGCGATGTCTGGGATGAATTCCGCCAGCTGGTTGACTAACCCCATGAAGGATCTTAGGTCAGTCAAAATGGATGGTGTGGGAAAGTCCCGTAGAACAGGAACTCGTCCTGTGTCGGCAGCAATTCCCTCATCCAACAATGTGAATCCACAGAAATTCACCCTATACTCTGCCACTGTGAATTTGTCCCTGTTGAGTGTGATGCCGTGACTGCGACAGCGGGTGAGTAGCTTGTGGATTCTCTTGTAGTGTGAGAGTAGGTCGTCATCATATAGGAGGATATCATCCACCACCTTGACGCATTTCGTCATGCCTTGGAGAGCCAGGTTGCTGCGGTAACAGTAGGCGTCACCAGTGGCGGCGAAACCCATGGGTCCCCGGCAGTGGTGGAAATGGCCGTAGGGCGTGATGAAAGTGGTCAAATGACGGTCCTCCTCCGCCAGTTCCATCTGCCAATAACCGTATAGAGCGTCTGCGGTGGTGAAGAACTTGGCGGTGGAGTCCACCGCACGGACGGCAGCCAGGGGCGTGGGCGAAGGGTGGGCTGGGCGGGAGACTTGGGCGTTCAGGTGGGTAAGGTCCACTGTGATGTGAACTCCTTGGGGCTTTGGGACGACGACAAGAGGGTGGCACCATTCTGACAGCTCGTCTCCACAAGGCTTGATGATTCCCTGCTTGACCATGGAGTCTAGTTCATCCTTGACGGCGTCTCTGAAGGCGTAGGGAATCTGGTGTGGGGTGTGGAAGGCGAACGGTACTACGTTCTCTTTGAGGTGGATCCTCATGGGGGAGCCTGTCATCGGTCTCAGTGGAGCTGTCTTGAGGTCCGCCTTAGACACGGGCACGTCCTCCAAGGTCCGTAGGAAGTATTCCCAGGCCTCGGCAGGGGGCATGGTGTCGGTCAGGGGTAGCTTCGTACACTGGTTCACGTGGGTGACCTGCATGATGGGCTTTGGGAAGTCTGGGGGGATGATGGCCAACTCCCTGCAGAGTTCATACAAGAGGAGTAGCATTTGGACACCATCGTGGACCTGGATCCGGGCGAGACAGGACCGCTTGGCCAAGGACAGGGTGGCCTCAAAAGATCCCAAAGCTGGTGTCATCTTTGACCCATCTGCTGTGCAGGTCGCCAACGTGGCAGGAGGTTGAAGCTCGCTCCTGGCGATGTGAAGAGTGTCCAAGTGCTGGGGTCCCATCACTGACACATCGGCTCCTGTGTCGGGCAGCATCATGATCTTGGACGTTCTGCCCCTGTAGGTGAGGGCAATGGATGTAGGAGATGGCGAAGAGGTCGTAGTGGAGGGGGTCTCAACCTTGCGACAGATGGAGGACTTGCTGGAAGGGGGCGTGGCGTTGGGTGAGCCGCCTCACTTGGCGCGCCTGTCCGCTGTCGACAACACTTGTCGTAGTGGCCCACTTTACCACAGTTTTTGCACGTGGCCCTAGTGGCAGGGCACTTTGGAGTCTTGCGCCAGTGTCCCTTGCAGCCACAGTTATCACAGACACTGTCAGAGGCTGGACACTTGCCTGCAGAACTGTGCTTCTTGGTGCAAGAGAGGCAGGACTCCTTGTCAGGGGTTAGGTTGGAGGTACTCTTGCCACCGCTTCCCTTGGCCTTGCGGTAGGTAAAGACGGCACGCAACGTGGAAGGAGGGGAGGCTGAGTTGGTGCAGCTGATGCAGCAGGCAGCTGGGCCATGGGCGTGAGCAGCTGCAACAGGGCTGTAAAGCGCTGGGCCTCCTCTTCACGTCGCATGTTGTCCTCCTCACGGCGAATTTCTTCTTCTTGATAACGTAATTCTGCTTCTCTGGTGCGGTTCCTCTTCTCTGCGTCGGGCAGCCGCCTCAGCAAGTCTGCTCTCCTCCAGAAATTTGATCAGGAGACATAAGTCACCACCACTTGAAGCTGTAGGGGGCGGCAAAGTCAGGTGTGGAGGCGAGAGCGTAGGCGCGGAGCCGAAGCTTGGCTGTGGCCGAGGCGTGGGCTCGTGGGACACGAGCGGTGTGGGCGTGGGGACAGCTGGGAGTCATCTTGGCCCTGGGCGTCATGTATATCCTCACGCTCGTCTTGATGTGGGGAATGAGACATCGTAACCCATGTTCAGCACAGTCTCACACAGCAGAAAAGAACACAAGAAGAGAGAATGAAGAATTTCTGCCACCTTTACTGTAAGACGAATCATTGAATTTAGCTGGCTGGCGAACGCTGGTGTCAGTCGAGGCAGGCAGTGAGCGAGTCGGTGCGTGTGGTGGTGGCCAGTGTGTCAGACTATGGGTGGGACAGGACGCGTCCCGTGCTCCGCTGGAGGGTGGGGGTAACAGGGGGACCCCGGGGGGCCTGACGAGAGACGCGGGAGAAACACTCGCTATAACACACTGCCACAACACTGCACTGGACTACACTGACAATGTATCCAGCCATTCACTGTACAGTATGATCCACTTTGAAGGCGATCTGGCAGGCGGTCTCAGAAGGTCTGGGAGAGCCAATAAACATCAAAACAGATAATGGCGGTGTCCCTCTAGGAGCTTAGCATCGGCGTTGCAACTAATTCTCGCTGAATGGAGTTATCACTGCGCCATGTGGGGCCTGGGTTTGCAGACCAAGGAATACTAGAGATGTTGCAGGATGGAGGAACACACTTCTCAAGGCTCTAGGTTCTTATTCTCCAAACAGCAAGCAGTACAAAGTGGAGCTCTGGCAAGCGTGTAGCTGGCCTGCCGAGCGCGCAGGAGAAAACATACTGAGAATGCATGGGAGTGCGCAGGCAGGAACTCCGGCGCATGCGTACAATGCATACAGAGAAAGTTTACATGGAAAGCACTGATGGAATTATTTAGGATACGTTACAGTACAGTAATTGTACACAGATCCTAGTATAGGCCTAGCACAAGTCTATAGCGGTTTATACCCACATTTAAGTACATCAGACAAGCTGGCAAAATTACTAATGATATGTTATGTTATCCCATACTTATTCCACACCTACCATGCCCTCTTCATGTATCCCCCCTCTCCCATGTGGATCCCCCCCCCAGTCATATGGGGGGAGGGTATTTCCCCCTACCCTCCCTCCATGTCCCTGTACTCCACTGGGGCCTATCCTTTGAGTCTGGAGGTGCTCTCCTCCCGTCCCTCCGTCCCCATACACCTCCTCCTGGTCTTACCACCTCCCACTATCTCCCCCCATCCCCACCCATACCCCCACTCCCTAAACCGCAGAATCTTTACCTCCCTGGCCTTGAATATTTTGCGTATTTTTTACAACTAATGGTGCGTGTTTTTTAATCATTACCTGTAATTTAATCGTGTCTGCATACAGATATGCACACCACAATTACTTTAGCTGTCTTTATTCAAAACTCACTCAAGAAAGAAATTTTATTTTATGCTGACGCATGCAAGCATGTTGGAGCCTTCAAAAATGAAACAAAATGAAAACTAGCAAGATTTGACAGCTCAGAGGGAAGGGGAGGGGGGAGGGGAGGTTAGGCTAGGGGAGGGGAGGTTAGGCTAGGGGAGGGGAGGGGAGGGAAGAGGAGGAGACAGGAGAGAAGGGGAGGGAAGGGAAGGGGAGGGAGGGGACTGGAGGTATGGAGAGGGGAGAGGAGGGGAGGATAATTTTTACTAATTATTATATTTTTATTTGAGGGTTCATGACCATTTTCCCTAGCTAGATTTGACAGCTCAGCGGGGAGGGGAGGGGGGAGGGGAAAGGGAAGGGGAGGGGAGGGGAGGGGAGGGAAGGGGAGGGGACAGGAGGGGAGGGGAGGGGAGGGGAGGGGAGGGGAGGGGACAGGAGGGGAGGGGAGGGAGGGGATTGGAGGTATGGGGAGGGGAGAGGAGAGAAGGGGAGGATAATTTTCTCTATTTATCATATTTATTTGGGGGGGTTTGTCACCATTTTATGTTTTTCTAAGCACATTACAATGGTTTATAACATGTGTACACACACAAAAAAAACTGATTTTGGTGACTTTTGTACGTATTTTTGCCAAGAAAACAGGTGCGAGTGGCGAATTTCTTTCTCGCCGGGGCCGTGACAGGTAACTATTATAAACTTTGACAGGCCATAGCTCGGTAACTATTGGGTCCAGGAGGGTGGTGTTTGCATTTTTAGGTGTATAAATTCAGGCTCTATTAATCAGGCATAAAACTTTTAACCTTTGACATAGTCAAAAAATAGGCCTGTTTTTGCGTCCTGGGGAGCAGTCAAGGCTGTAGAATTGCACACCCTAGGGGTTAAGGACAATGTGCAGTGTTAAACAATTATAACTCACAGTGCAAAGAATTAAGTGCAGCACAACACTGGATTACTGTTCGTGCTTCAAGAGCATTTTCACTGCTGGCACAGCCTTAGAGGAGGCGGCCACAGACATGCTGTAAGTACCCTGTACACTGCTAAATATTCTCCATACTCATTTCTAATTCCTCACTCTCTGGTTCCTTTTCATTTATTTCAAACTTTATGTCCATTATTGGTGTGAATAGGGTCTTAAATAGCTAGGTGCTATGCATGTCCAGCAGGGAGTTATTTAGGTGGCTATCAAAGTTAGGGTGGGTTAGGGTCTATAAGTAACAGTCCAGGAGGCAGGGGCCCAAAATCTGGATGGGCCTAATTCCTGATGTCATTAACCGAGGAAAAACTGCCACTCTTCACCAGATTATTTAATTTTCGACATCAAAGTCGGTCAACTAAACCCCGTTCATTTTGTGTGCCCTCTGTGACACTAAAAGGAAGGAAGAAATTATCTATCTATCTATTGCCAGACACCATAATCCCGTAAAGGGTGGCCATTTGACAACGAGTTAGTTGTTTTACAGGAAGGGCCACCAACCCACTTATTGACACGTAGGGAGCACGCATTGTTTGGTTATATGGTCACCACCCAGCGTTGTAAATGGTTTCTTGGCTTACAGGACACCATTTGCCTTGTCACTCAATGCAAAGCCACCTGTAAAGGAAAGAAAAGGAATAAGAAGTGACAGGAAAGATAGGAGAAATAGGAAGAGAGGAGGGCAGGCACAGAAAAAGAATGATAAAAGCTAAGGAAGTAGGCAGCACTACATCAAGTGGGTGGATGATGGTCGCCATCACCTACCATCACTGCTACAGGGAAGAGAGGCTGTAATATAGTCAAATAGAATAAAAAATTGGTGGGCTGAGTTACCATCTCGGTTTTGAGACAGTTACTATTCTTTCCTTCCTTAAATATCGATGAGCTTTATTTTACATCCATTTCATGTACTTGTCCATCAAAACAAAAATAAATATGTTCTGAGAAATATGTAACGATTCTCCGTCAAGGATTATTAGCTCGACAAGGTTGAAGATCGTACGTTACGATCACAAACAATAACAAACTCACGTGTGTCTGCTGCCCCGGTGGACCTGCTGCACAAAGATAATGGAAAACCGTTGCACAGAAAAATGGACAGTGCCTAGACTGAAGTTCTTCCTGAAGTCTAGAGGAATACCCTGTTCAGGGTACACCACCAGCATGTTGTGTTGACTTTTTGTACGGTATTTTGGAGCCCTCGGCATCGTCGGATTTCGGCCGGCGGTCTCGTCTCTGCACAGTTTCGCCCTTAAACACTGTACGATTTTCATATGAAAAACTGTGCAGATATTCTTCAGCATTATGGGGATGAAGCATTGTTCTTTTAGAAAACTAAGTTATATGGGTTTCAAACAAAAGGTGCAGCTAGAGACTTGTAAATATGTGATGAATGCTGTCACACCCGGTGTGCTTTCACAGCTTCTATAGTAACGTTTTCATGAATTTATCGCGTTAAAGCATATCTAGGAAATCAATATAACAACTAAAAAATAATATCATGAACAGCTAACGTACAGTATATCAATAACTATCACGGGTAAGATTTTTTTTTAACCCCTTAAACGCGGATCGTCGCGTTTGCGACGCTCGCCAAAAAGGATATAACGGCGGTCGAATTTGCGATTCGAGTTAATTTTGAATAAACGCGGGCAAGGATGTTCCAGCTGGTATTGTCTATCAGTACCACCACCCTTTAGCTACAATTAGCATACTTTACCTTTGTACTACTGACCTCCTTTGTTGCCAAGTATCGCGTTTTTCCCCCCTCCCCCCCCACCACGGCCCGGCCAGCCTGGCTGTGATACATGGCAGCGCTCTGACTGCTCAGAACTGTATATCTACGCTCTCCTCTCACAAGCAGTTTATGCTAATAGGAAACGCTTGTTTCCCCAGTTGTAACACCAGCTTTTTTTCGCACGGTTTGCCCCTGTTTAGCGTGTTTACCGCAGGCTTTCAAAGTGACATTATGGCGAGCTCTAGTTCTTTCGAGTCAGTGCAAGCGGCTGACAGGAACGAGAATAAAGTGACGGGAGTAAGGCAGAATGAAAAGCGCCCTGCGGTGATCTTTTGGGAAGTAATATGATTGAAAATAATGTAGTATACATGATTTTGGCTGTGAAAATGGAAATATTTGTTGAGTGACGGGAAGACCGTCGCCACGCTGCATGTCAGCCGTATGCTTCGTTGATTTTAGCCTTATTTTCAGTGCTTATTGTACAAATACGGATTCCAAACTACCTGTACGTTGTAGTATAAAGTTTACTGTGACAGAATGAGGCCGTGGTAGAAGGGAAACCGGGTTGCTGGAGGTGTGAAAGTGAAGATTTGGTTACCCAACTTTGCAAGTCTCCACAAGTCCTTGGGTAGTCCACGAAGGCTCAACACCTGTCTCTGGAGAAAGCTGAATGTAAGTACTATCTGCCATACCAAGTATAATGTTCTAGGGTTAATCTCTGATTTTTGGCCAATATTTTCCTACAGGTACTCAGACCGCGATACAACCCCGCCACCCGGGGGGGGGGTCGGCTGTCCATGGCCACGCATTAGGGGTTAAAGAGACATGTGGTCTTTGCATGAGTAGCCCGACTTCCATATTGAACTAGCTGGCGATCAGTGGCAACTCTTGAGTTAGTGACGGTGGGAATTTTCAGACATGCCTTTGGCTGTATTATATTGGATGTTGGGAAGATTGCTGTACAGTAATCCTTCCAATATCCGATGTAACAGAGCCATAGGCAGGTCCGGATAGTGGTCCTGTCCGGATATTGGGCCCCAGCTTATGGACTTGTACTTATGGACCCTAACTCAGAAAAACACCTATACAACTCCCTCAGGATATGCATAGCACCTATTTAAGACCCAAATCACACCAATAAGGCACATAAAAGACTGAAATAAATGCAAAAGAAGCATAAAATGAGTTTTTTCAGGTAGGTTCATACAATATTCAACATTCTGGGTACTTACAAGTCCCTGGCTCCTGGACTGGTAGTTATGGACCCTAACCTAGTCTAACTCAGAAAAACACCTCCCTACTGCACATGCATAGCACCTAAGACACAGCATATTCACACCAATAAGGGACATAAAAGAGTGAAATGAGGTGTTTGAGGTAAGTATGGTATGGAAAATACAGTAGAGTACAGTAAGAAACATTCTGCCTACTTACAGCAAGTCCATGGCCATCTCGATGAATAACCGCCTCCTCTCAGACTCTGACAGTAAGAAGGATTTCCTGAAGCACTTGCAGTACAATGTTCATGAAGTCTTGCACTGAACTAGTAATTCGCATTCAGAAGTCCATTCTCTTCACAGTGCGCACTCTTGTCTAACTTATGCTCCATTGTAACTTAATAAGTGTTGCATTCTGCACTTTAAGTCTTTCCACTCTTATAACCATTTTCTAAACCAAAAACACACAAGTTTATTTACGTTAAATTTAGTCCAAAAATTGTTTGTCTTTTTCACTCACAACTGTAAATCCTTAACACAATGCACTGTTTTTTTCACTGCACAACACTGGAAATTCCCGTGTGGTCTAGTGGAGAAGTTCTTGGCGTCTAATCACTGTCAGAGTCTGAGAGTAGCACAGGGAGGTGACCTAGGAGTTCGTCGCTGGGTCGTGGTGATGGCGTACCCACTGGCAGACGACTCTGAAGACAGACGCAAACTCACGTCGAGCGGTGACTCCACCGAGGCTGATGTGCTGGGCTGTGGCTCGGAGCATGAGGGCCTGTCTTGGGGAGGCAACGGAGTGGAGCCAGGGCTGGGCACAGCGGGGGTCACGGGCCTGAAAAAACTGTCAATGGTCGATTGACGCAAGGAACGATGATTCTGACGATTTATGATGCGCTGCCTGAAAGCACACACTTCCTCCACAAGTCCCAAGGGCCCCATCTCCCTATTGCAGTCCGGGTGTTCCAGGTAGTCCAGAACAAACTCTAGGTGTTCCCGGAGTGCGCTCAGCTTGGGGATGGCTGGAGTTGTGTCATGCTGAAAGGAGTCCGCATCATCGTCGCTGTCCTCGTCGGAATCTTCAAGCTGGGTACTGACACCTGCAACTGAAGATGCAATCTCGATATCAGACAAGGTCTGATACCCAGGATCGCCCTCGTCGTCATCCAACCACTCACGCACGTCGTCCACATCAACATCGTCGCCATGTGTACGTAGACGTGCATGGAAGTCATCCACGTCAAAACCTAAGAAATCATATTCCACATCCATTCCGAGAAGCAGACGAGACCAACCATTTTCTAGAGTCTTGACAGGGATTTCCTTCCATGCACTGGCCCAGTTGTAGATTGCAGACTTGATGTTGTAGCGGCAAAGGTTTTCCAAAGTCCGCCGGCCTCGCGTGTCCCGTCCCTCCCTGCGCTTGTCCTCATCCTCGAGAACAACCATCACCTCGTCCAGGAACTTCCGGCAGTATAGGCGCTTCATTGCCACGATCACTCCTTGGTCCATTGGTTGGATGAGAGCAGTCGTATTAGGTGGCAGAAACATGCACCTAATCCGTCCATTCTCAGCCACCAAGTCCTTGTCGCACGGGTGGGCAGGTGCATTGTCGAGGAGAAGGAGGGCCTTTACCTGGTCGCTTGGGATTCCCAGTTTCTCCGTCTAGTAATGTATGACCTCTCTGACGAAATGGTGGTGGAAACAGTCTTTGAAGATCTGGGCTGTGAACCATGCCTTCAAAGAATGGTACCAGACGACAGGAAGGACATCCATCACCCCACGAAGACACCGAGGCTGCTTTGTGCAGCCAACAATAACGGGCTTAAGCCGGTGCATGCCGTTAGCATTGGCACAACATAAAGCAGATATCCGTTCCTTGGAGAGCTTGCGGCCAGGTACACGCTTCTCCGTCTCCTCGGCTAGAGTGTTAGTTGGCAAATAGAGATAGAATAAACCAGTTTTGTCAGCGTTGTAGACTTGACCTAGAATGAGGCCCTCCCTGTCGATCAAGCTCTTCACCTTGTGCCGAAACTCGTCAACGCCATCCTCGTTACCGTCCAAAGCTTCGCCATGAGCCTTACAGTTGGTAAGGCCATGCCGTAACTCAAACCCGAAGAGCCAACCCTCGGATGCCTTGAAGTCTAGGGCGTCGTGAAGCCTGGCAAACTTCTCAGCAGCAGCCTCCAACTCCGTACCACGTACCATCACACCAGCAGCACGTTGCTGTCGATAGCAAATCAATGTGGAGCGGTTGACTTCAGCAAACTTGGGAGTAAACATCACCTTCCTCTCCACATTGCGTTTGCTTCTCAACGAGAAGTCAGCCGTGTACTGCATGAGTTTGTCTCGGGATCTCTTAATATCAAACAAAGTAGATCGGGCCATGTTACACTCGCGGAGGATGCGTGAAGAAGACCACCCCACATCTACTTTCTCCAATATCTCCCGTTTCTTCTCCAGAGTCAACACTACTCTCTTCCTTTTCTCAGGCGGCGGGGCCATCATCACACACACGGAGAGGCACGAGAGCAGCAGGAGTGCCTGCAGCAGGTAAGGCACCACCACAAAAGCGAGCAAGTGGGCAGCCATGACGACGAGCGTTCATTCGCGACGAGAGACAGGTGGAATGTGGGGAGGATGCAGGGGCGCTCTAGCGGACGTCGGAGGAATGACGCGCCACAACAAAGCTGTCCCGTGCCCTGCGCGCCAAGTTCAAATTACGGGTGGGAATTTTTTTTTCTTTCAAATTTTTTGCAGTTTTCGGATCATTTTGGGAATATTGGATCCCGGGACGATTATGTCCAGTTAGTGGGGATGTTCGGATAGTGGGCATTCGGATATTAGAGGGATTACTTTGGATTATTATTTATGGTCTCCATCTTGGAGAAGAAACGTCTTGGACAAACCCATCTTGAACGTGAGGGTACTGCATAAATATACAGTTCAGTATACAGTAAACCCTCTATATAACGAACCCTGGTACTGTATTGCGAATTTCTGATATAACAAATAACCAAATTGTGACTGAACTTCCCCCAGATTTTGCAAACAAAGGTCGTTAAATGAGAGGGAAGTTCGGGAATCAGCCCATGGTGACAACAGCATCCCTTCCTGGCACAGTAAGTGTACTTCAACAGCATAGTGGTAGGTGGTGGTGACCATCATCCACTCACTTGATGTAGTGCTGCCTACTTCTTCCTTAGCCTTTATCATTCTTTTTCTGTGCTTGCCCTCATTTCATCCTATTTCTCCCATCTTTCCTTTCACTTCTTACTGCTTTTCTTTCCTTTACAGGTGGCTTTACATTGAGTGACAAGCCAAATGGTTTCTTGTATGTCAAGAAACCATTTGCAATGCTAGGTGGTAACCATATAACCAAACCATACGTGCTCCCTAGGTGTCAACAAGTGGGTTGGTGGAGGGTTAGTGCTCCTCCCTGTAAAACAAATAACTCAAAGTCAAATGGTCACCCCTTGCGGGATTATGGTGTCTGGCAATAGACACACTCAAACCTCAATTTAAGGGACTAAATGGGGAATCAACTTGTCCCTTATTTGAAAATGTCCATTGATTTACCACATATAAAGACAATCTTATTATGAAATGCAATGACTGTTTCACTTATCTTACTTATCTATATGATTATTAATATTATTTTATGGGTGCTGTATAAAGAAACATATTAATTTGTATAACCTAGACATTACGTATCATTACAAAACAATATTGTTCGTCTGTCAGGTAGGTTATGGAGTCCCTTAAATCCAAAACCTCTTAAATGGAGGTCCCTTAAATTGAGGTTTGAGTGTAGATAGATAGTACAACTTCATACAGTATTGTATTTACATGTACAACTTCATAATCCATTGGATTCTCCATGTCAAACTTCACAGAGCTAGTTTAGTTATGTCTGAGCACGTAGGATTGAACAACTCCCCTTATAGAGTGAACTCAGTTCGGTAATCCCTTGGAAATACCGACCCCTCGTATACAACGAACTTTCAGATACAGAGATCCACCCCTCCCCCCAGTTAGTATGTTATATCGAGGGTTTACTGTATATATATATGCAGTAGAACCTCTCTCATTCGGACTATATGGGGGGAAGGGTTGTCCGAATTAGCAGATTGTCCGGACCATCAGGGTAATCTCCAGTTCATATCAAAAACTATCTACATATGGTATGTTTGTTAATTATTAACATATGTGGCATTTTTAGAGTTTTTCTTTTATTTTCACCACAGTCACTGTTTGTAACATCAAATTTTAAAGCAAACTCTAATTTTATCTTGTTTTTTCTTGATGTCCGACACAGTTTGTTTGGCGATACCAAACTAGTTCACGAGTTTTCCTGGAGGACCACCAGCCTCTAGTTTATCCAGTACTTTCACTTTATCTGCAATACTTAGTGTTACATGCTTTCTTTTAAGACCTTTATTCTTTGCAGAAGCTACACTTGCATTAAGGGGCATGGTAAGGAGGCTTAACTTTTGAAATACAGCATAAAAATATAAATGGTTGGTGAACTAGTTTAAACAGGCGCCCGTGTTGTGACCTAGCGTGATCCGAGACTAAACAAATGACGATCGCTTTCCGCGCCGATACTGAAAATGACTTTAGAATTACTTTCAACATATTTTTGGAGCTTATTATTTTTAAATTTTATCCGAATTAACAGAAATCCGGATCAAATGGGTCCGGACCAAAGAGGTTCTACTGTATATATATATATATATATATATATATATATATATATACTGTATATATATATATATATATATATATATACAGTGGAATCTCAAATTTCGACAGTTTAGAATTTGATGAATCAAATTTTGATGCATTTTGGAGTGGTCTGCCTACCTTACTTTTCAAATCAAAGTCGCATATTTTGATGCTCTCAGGGCCAGACTCCAACCAAAACAAGCAAAGATAATATTTTTGATGCAAACCAAAATGCCAGAAGTGAAGGAAAATTATAAGAAAAAGTATAAGCCTAACCTAATATCGTATGTGACATGTGTCAAGAAGAGAATGAAAATCAACATCATTTATTCATACAGTACAATATATGAAGCATACGATGATGTGGTTCGGAGACAATTCACCGTCAAGTCAATTCGCCGTCAGATAATTCCCCGTCAAAACATGGACGATTTCCCGTCAGGATAATTCGTACCCTGGATGATTTCCCGACATTCTATAAATATACTTATTATTAATTAATCAATACTTTAATAACTCAAAGATATAACAAGAGAAATTAAGGGAAGAGAATCAATAGTAGAAATACTAAAACAAAATGAATTACAGGTGGTAGCAAATACAGCAGGCTGAATACTAAAATGAAGAGAATTACGGTAATTATGAATACAGTAATCACTCTAATATCCGGACGCCCAATAACCGAACATCCCCACTAACCGAACCTTATCGTCCTGGGATCAAACATTCCCAAAATGGTCCGAAAATCCAAAAAAATTGGAAAAAAAAATCGATTTTTTGCTGTCCGTAATTTGAACTTGCCGCGCGCGCCGCGTGAGAGCATTGTTTTGGTTCGTCATTCCTCCGACATCCGATAGAGCGCCGCTGCATCCTCCCCACTTCCCGCCTGTCTCTCACCGCGACAAGACCTGCGCTGTTCGCCATGGCTGCCCACGTGCTCGCTTTTGTGGTGGTGCCGTACTTGCTGCAAGGCCTCCTGCTGCTCTCTGCCATACTCTTAGTGTGTGTGATGATGGCCCCGCCTCCTGAGAAAAGGAAGAGAGTGGTGTTGACTCTGGAGAAGAAACGGGAGATATTGGAGAAGGCTGATGCGGGTTGGTCTTCCTCTCGCATTCTCCGCGAGTTCAACCTGGCCCGGTCGACTTTGTTCGATATCAAGCGTTCCCGAGACAAGCTCATGCAGTACACGGCTGACTTCTCGTCGAGAAGTAAACGCAACGTGGAGAGGAAGGTTATGTTTACCCCCAAGTATGCAGAGATCGACCGCTCCACGTTGATTTGGTATCGACAGCAACGTGCAGCTGGTGTGATGGTACGTGGAACGGAGCTGAAGGCTGCTGCTGAGAAGTTTGCAAGGCTTCATGACGCCCTTGACTTCAAGGCATCCGAGGGTTGGCTCTTCGCGTTCAAGTTACGACATGGCCTTACTAACCGTAAAGCACATGGCAAAGCATTGGACGCTAACGAGGATGGAGTGGACGAGTTTCGGCACAAGGTGAAAGGCTTGATCGACAGGGAGGGCCTCACTCTCGGTCAAGTCTATAACGCTGACGAAACTGGCCTATTCTATCGCTCGGTGCCAACGAACACTCTCGCCGATGAGACGGAGAAGCGTGTACCTGGCCACAAGCTTTCTAAGGAACGGATATCTGCTTTGTGTTGTGCCAATGCTAACGGCATGCACCAGCTTAAGCCCGTTATTGTTGGCCGTGCAAAGCAGCCTCGGTGCCTTCGTGGGGTGATGGATGTCCTTCCTGTCGTATGGTACCATTCTTTGAAAGCATGGTTCACAGCTGTGATTTTCAAAGACTGGTTTCACCATCACTTCGTCAAGGAGGTCATACATTACCAGACGAAGACACTGGGAATTCCTCGCGACCAGGTAAAGGCTCTCCTTCTCCTCGACAATGCACCTGCCCACCCGTGCGACAAGGACTTGGTTGCTGAGAATGGCCGTATTAGGTGCATGTTTCTGCCACCTAATACGACTGCTCTCATTCAACCAATGGACCAAGGAGTGATCGTGGCAACAAAGCGCCTGTACCGTCGGAACTTCCTGGACGAGGTGATGGTGGTTCTCGAGGATGAGGACGAGCGCAGGGAAGGACGTGACACTCGAGGCAAGCGGACTTTGGAAAACCTTCGCCGCTACAACATCGTCTGCGCTGTACAACTGGGCTAGTGCATGGAAGGAAGTCCCTGTGAAAACTCTTGAAAATGGTTGGTCTCGTCTGCTTCTCGGAACGGATGTGGAGTACGATTTCCTAGGGTTTGACGTGGATGACTTCCATGCACGGCTACGTACGCACGGAAACGATGTTGATGTGGACGATGTTCGTGAGTGGTTGGACGACGACGAGGGCGATCCTGGGTATCAGACATTGTCTGATATCGAGATCGCGTCTTCGGTTGCTGGTGTCAGTCCCGAACTTGAAGATTCCGACGACGAAGGCGATGATGATGCAGACTCCGCCCAGCAGGACACTACTCCAGCCATCCCCAAGCTGAGCGCACTCCGGGAACATCTAGAGTTCGTCCTAGACTACCTGGAACACCCGGACTGCGACAGGGAGATGGGGCCCTTGGGACTCGTGGAGGAAGTGCGTGCTTTCCGGCAGCGCATCATCAATAGCCAGAATCGTCGGTCCTTGCGTCAGTCAACGATTGACAGTTTTTTCAGGCCCGTGACCCCCGCTGTGCCAAGCCCTGGTTCCACTCCGTTGCCTCCCCAAGACAGGCCCTCATGCTCCGAGCCACAGCCCAGCACATCAGCTACAGTGGAGTCACCGCTCGACGTGAGTTTGCGGCTGTCTTCAGAGTCTTCTGTAGTCGGTACGCCATCACCACTACCCACCGATGCACCCCTTGGACGCCTGCCAGTGATACTCTCGGGCTCTGACAGTGAATAAACAGCAAGAACTTCTCCACTAGACCACACGGGAATTTTGAGTGTTATGCAGTGAAAAAAACGGTGTGTTGTGTTAAGGTTTTCAAGCTGGGAGAAAAGACTAAGTAGAAAAGAAATTTAACGTAACTAACCTTCTTTGTTTTGGCTTTGGAAACTTAAAAAAACTTGGGAAAAGTTAATGTGCAACACTTAAATTTAATGGAACATTATTTGGACTAAAGTGAACACTGTGAAAAGAACGGACTTCTGTGTGTTAGTGACTAAGTTCAGTGCAATACTTCAGGAAGAGTGTAGTGCAAGTGCTTCAGGAAATCGTTCTTACTGTCAGAGTCCGAGAGGAGGCGGTTATTCATCGAGGTGGCCAGGGACTTGCTGTAAGTAGCCAGAATGTTTCATGTTGTACTATTTTCCATACTATATTTACCAGAATGTTTCATATTGTATTTTTTCCCATACTATACTTACCAGAAAGTGTCATACTGTACTTCTTTCCATACTAAACTTACCTCATGCATGTGCAGTAGGAATGTGTTTTTCAGAGTTCGGTTAGGTTAGGTTCGGTTAGAGTCCATAAGTACCAGAATGTTTATTAATGTATGAACATACTTCTAAACCCACATTTTATGTTTCTATTGCATTTATTTCAGTCATTTATGTGCCTTATTGGTGTGATTTGGGTGTTAAATAGGTGCTATGCATGTCCGGAGGGAGTTGTATAGGTGTTTCTCTGTGTTAGGGTCCGTAAGTACAAGTCCATAAGCTGGGGCCCAATATCAGGACGAAACCAATATCCGAACCTACCGATGGCTCTATTGATCCGGATATTGGAGGGGTTACTGTATAAGGAGCAACATAAACGAACAATAGAGACTGAGAAAAAAAAGTCATTTTGTTTAAGGAAAAGAGCTCCCAGATGGAAGTAGGGAGGAACAACAACAAGCCATGTGCAAGGCGATGCTCTGCTGTCGGCAGCCATCTTGCGACTGTCCTGCCAGCAGCCAGCCCTCTACAGCCAAGTGCTGCACTTTCAGCCTGTACCTTCCACACATGGACATGCATTTCACTGCAATTTAGTTGTATGTATTATCTTTGTATTTTCGTCACAACTTACCTGTTTTAAGATGACAAGCAAGAGTGGTTCTTCGGGTAGCAGTGGTAATGGACGAGAGCAGCCTGGCACCTCTAAATCTTTGCAGCCAAAGGAGAAATGGCAATACAGGAAAGGGCAGAGATACACCAAGTATACACTTGCTGACAGTATAGCAATACAATGCAGAACTACAGTTACTTAACCACAATTATAGTTCATAAAGATTACAGGGCATGTGGGCAAAAAATCATGATTTTAGGTAGTTAGGTTCAGAGGCCCCAGACCCAAACTAATTTTTCCCATAAGGAGTTCAGTTTAAATTTCAATTATTTGAATTTCGCAGTGAATTTTAGGTACATATGCCCGTCAAAATTTGAAATTCCACTGTATATATACAGTAATCCCTCCACTATCCGATGTAATAAGAGCCTAAGATATGTCCGGAAAGTGGTCCCATCCGGAAAGTGGGCCCCTGGCTCCTGGACTGGTACTTAAGGACCCTAACTCAGCCTAACTTTGAAACCCACCTAAATAACTCCCTACCGGACATGCATAGCACCTATTTAAACCTATTTAAGACCCTGTTTACACCAATAATGGACATAAGGCATGAAATAAATGAAAAGGAACCAAAAAATAAGGAATTAGAGGTGACTGTACCTCAGACAGGGTGCTAACTGCAAGTTTGTGGCTGCCTTTTCTAAGGTTTTGGCAGTGGTGAAAATGCTCTTGAAGCACATACAGTAATCCAGTGTTGTGCTGCACTTACAGTACTTCTTTGCACTGTGAGTTATACAGGTAATCCCTTAATTCACGCAAGGGTTTCGTTCCCAGACCATTCGCATATGTGGTAAATTCGCATATACATTCTGCCCATGTATGCACGTAATTACGCATGTGTATTAAGTATATTACATCTGAATAATACTGTTTATGCACATCATACACCTTATAAACTAGCATAAAGTATGAAAAACAACGAAAATGTAAGAAATTTAACACTGAAAGCTGACAAGCATAGGAGTAGGTGGATACACTTTAGCAGTCTTGTGCACTAGCCCTCACTGCCTCCCATATGCTACATTCTACCTTCTTTATTGTACGAACAGTTGGCTCATTCACCCCAAGCATATGGTTCTGAGACAATTCACAGGTGTAGGTGGAGACACTTTAGCACAGTCTGGTGCACTAGCCCTCACTGTCTCCCGTATGCTATGTTCTGCCTTCTTTATTGTACAAACAGTTGACTCATTCACCCCAAATATATGGTTCCAGGACAATTCACCAACAAGTCAGTTCACCGTCAAAACATGGATGATTCTCCGTCAGGACAATTCGCACCCTGGACGATTCCCCATTATTCTGTAAATATATATATATTTTTTTACGTGTCTGAATCTGGGCAAAAATATACTTATTACTGATTAATTAATATGTTAATAACAAATTTTCAGGGGGATTTTATAACTCATATAAGTAAAAAAAACTAGTGTGCTGTACTTGCTAAATAAACTGATATATAAATAAATGACGGGGAATCGTCTTGACGGTGAAGTGTCGCCGACATTCCCTCCCTAAGAGTGTCCAACACTTTAACTTTCTCTGTCGGCAACATCATTTTACGAGTTTTGGTGTGTTATCACATGCATCACTAGCACTACGCTTAGGCCCCATGTTGGCAAACAAGGCAGGCAATCACTGGAAGGCAGAAAAATAAGCCACAAATAACGATTCGCGAATCACACACAGTTCGACGGTCGGATTTAAACTGACTGTGTGGTGCGTGGTAGACCGACCTCCCACACACACACACACACACACACACACACACACACGTATATGTATGCACAAGGGTGGCAGGTAGGCATTTTTATATTTTATTTATTTCTCTTGTATATTAAAATTATTTATTTGAATACTATAATTTTGTGTTAATTATTGTACGAAAAATTCGTGGATAACCAAAATCGCGTGAAAAAAGTTCGCATGAATTAAGGGATTATCTGTAATTGTTTAACCCCTTAACCGCGGGGCGTAACTTTCGTGATGCTTGGGAGCAAGGGATCATACCGCGGGGCGTCACTTTTGCGATTCTGTGTTATTTTGAATTCGCCGGGCTTTCAAGTGGTAGCTTGTATCATCTATCAGTACTGCCAATGTCCAACACTAGTCAGCACTCCTAATCTCATCTGTACTCCCCTCCATTGTTGACAATTTAGCCATTTCTCCCCGTTCTTGACTCCCCTCCCTACCTTCTCTCCATTACCCTCTCCTCTTGCCTGCCCGGCCATGCTATGCTAAGTAAATCTTCCCTGGAATTTTCCACTGATTTCATCCATTGAAATAAGCCCTATGCCCTATTCTTATACCAAATAATATATACCAAAAAGAAATAAGGTAAGTGAGAGTGCCATACACCTGGAATTGCCTAATTATCACCTGACAACACCTCACGTGCACTCGTTCGCTAATTTTCACTGTTTATTTCCCCTTGAAATATGCCGTATAATCTATTCTCGTACTAAAAATATATATAAGGAGGGAAGGGAGAAGCCTAAGTGATATTTACATTCACCTGGAACTACCTAATTTATAATGTATTGTCTAGATTTCCTGCCAATCATTTCACTGCTATATATTAGCAGCTGTCAAGAGGCTGACGTTGGCAGTAATGCATTTCCCTAGGTAGGCCACCCCAGCCCACCCCTATCAGTTCACTGTCATCTTCCAAAGTGAGAGTACGTCTGTTCGCTCCTGGTAACTTCCGCCGCTTTTTAGCCCCATGCAAAGGGCCCTGTGACCTTTACCCCCTACTAAACCTCGTGTGGAAAGAGGTAAAGGGCTGACAATTGAAAGAGAGTGACTATGATCTTTCTGTTGAGTAAAACAGTGCAAGTGGAATTGTAAATAATGTGTAAACAGCAATTGAAAGCAATGAATGTAAATATAAGTGAACAGTGGAAAATAGTTTTATAAGTTACTTTAAGTGACAGTGCATAACACAATGTAAATAAAATAGAAATGTAAATAATGTAACTAAAATAGAGAACGTAAATAGAAATGTAAATGAGTAGCAATATAAGAATAAGAGTATATACACTAGGAGTAATGAAAGTGAAAGTTTCACTCTAGCATGCATGAATACTATGAGTTATGAGAGTGAAGGTGAAAGTGACATTCATTCTCAATGCTAGTATACAGGACGAGAAAGTAAATGCTACGTATTTTACTGAAAGAAATAGAATGCCTACAGTGATAATACACTATTATTACAGAAGGAAACTTATGGATAAAGACTGTAGATATATATATATATGTGTTATACAGTAATAGAAATATAAACTGTGAGTGTTTTTATGAATAATAAATGACAACACCAGCGGCAAACTAGCTCAAGTGGGAAGGTCATACGCCCTCGTAATTTTCATTGATTTCAGTTTTTTTTTTTTTTGGAATATGGATTCCAAACTATTTGAGAATCATATAATAGTGTTTCTAGTGATAATATCAGGCTGTGGTAATCATATTACGGGTTGTCTGGAAGTGTAAAGTGGAGACTTCGTTACCCAACTTCAGAGGACTCCACAAGTCCTACGGTACTTGACGAAGGCTCAACAAACACCCCAGGAGAAAGCTGAAGGTATGTGCCATAAGCATATGTGATTTTAATATCCTAGGACTAATACCTGATTTTTGGCAAATATTTTTAAAGACTCTGTCGGAGCGCAAATATGCCCACGGGTGCCACAAGAAAAAGCAAAACAAGCCCGCGGTTAAAGGGTTAACACTGTACATTGTTACTTGCACCACACCAGTTTCAACCGCCAGTTTGCACTCCACAGTTAATCCTTTGCACTCCAAATTCTAATTTCTTAACACTGCACAACACTGTAAATTCATGTGTGGTCTACTGGCAAGGTACTGCAGTTTATTCACTGTTTATTAAAAAAAAACGAGCACGTGCGGCTTCCACTGCGATAAGCATCTAATCACAATTGAAGTTAGGCAGTAACTGTTGGTGACGGGGAAACAGAGTTGCCGGATCGCAACGGCCACATTACCAAACTCCTCAATTTTCATTACCAAATTCAACTTTTCAATACCAAATATGTAAAGCTAGCATTTATTCTTCACTACTTATATATACAAGACAGAGGACCGAGTGGCAAGAGTGAAAGATGAGTTTTGGGCGAGAGTAGAAGCATGTATGGACAAATGTGAGAGGAGCGAGAGAGTGCTTTTGATTGGAGACATGAATGGCGAAGTTGGGAATGTACAAGTGGATGGAGTGGTTGGTCAGTGGGGTGTGCCAGCTAAAGTAGATGGGAATAGTAGTGCTTTGGTGGACATCTGTGCTGGTAAGGGGTTGACAATAGCCAACACCTACTTTCGGCATAAGATGATCCACCGGTATACATTGAGAGTAATGAGGAGGATGGATGGTGAACTTGTTGAACGAAAGGCAATGATAGACTACGTGTGTGTGGATGAGCGAATGAGAAGACAAGTGTTGGATGCAAGAGTGTGGAGAGGGTGGGGGAATGGAGTCTCGGACCATCACTTAGTGATGGCCAAGATAAAGCTGCAGACAAAATGGTAAAGGAGACGAAGGGGAGGACAGGAGGAAACAGCTCCTGTGAGAAGAGTGGAGAATTTGCAAGATAGTGAGAAATTGGCAGAGTATAAGAGTACAGTGGAAGAAAGATTGGGAAGGTATGAGCTAGAGCAGATGTAAGGGGTGGAAGACCTATATAAGATATTCATGGAAGAGATAGGCGCAATGTGTGAGGTGGTTTGTGGAGTGACGAGGAGATGCAAGGGTGTGCAACGGACAGCATGGTGGAATGATGAGGTGAAACGAGCTGTGGAACTAAAGAAGAAGGCATATAGTGAATGGTTAACGAGTAGAGGTAGGGGAGAAGATGAGAGAGAGAAGAGAAAGGTATATGTGAGCAGGAGAAAGGAGGTGAACAGACTGGTGAAAGAGAGTAAGAAGAAAGTGGATGAAGAGTTTGGGAGGAATCTGAGTGTGAAATGGAGGGAGAGTAAGAAATTGTCTTGGAAGGAGGTAAAGAAAGTACGGCAGCGTGAACGGAGAAACAGTAGGGGAGTGAAAGATAGGAATAATAGATTGTTGATGGAGAAGAGAGAGAAATTGAGGAGATGGAAGGAGCACTTTGAGGATTTGTTGAATGTATAGAATGAGAGCAATGCGAGTATAAGTGGCTGGGGAATGGCTGGGAGAAGAGATGAGAGGAGGGAGGAAGAGATCAGTAGGCCGGAAGTAGTGGAAGCAACGAAGATCAAGATGGGAAAGGACCCAGGAATTGATGGAGTGTGTGGTGAAATGCTGAGCTATGGGGGTGTGATTGTTGTGGAGTGGATATGGAAGTTGTGTAGATCGACTTGGGAAGAGGGAAGGGTTCCAGAGGACTGGAAATCAGGTATAATTGTTCCTTTATACAAAAGAAAAGGGGAGAGAGAAGTATGTGGTAACCATAGGGGTATTTGCCTTCTTAGTGTGACTGGTAAAATATATGGTAGAATACTCATTGATAGGGTTAGGCATATGACACAGGAGCTAGTTGGAGAAGAACAAAGGGGATTTAGGAAGGGAAAAGGGTGTGTAGATCAGATACAGGTAACTCGCACGGAACACGATCTCACGGAACGCGCTCGCAATTATACACGGTAAGGGCTGGGATACATATAAGACAACGTAAGATTAAAGAACCATTATGAAAACTACAAATTAACGCAGGAGAGGCCTTTGAAAGATCAAATCCTCGAACGTCACCGCAGCGCGCGGTTTGTTTTGATTACGTGACGATCTAGGCGGGAAATTATTCAGTGAGTGAGACATTCCCGAGTACAGTAGCACAGTATTTGTAAGTTAAATATTTACAGTACTGTACTGTTCTGGTAAGTTTATGTGCAACTTAAAGTACTATTAAATAACGTTAAAGCAAGAAATAAAGTCTTATAACCAGTTTACCTGATAGGCGTCAGAATATTGCCTTTTTTATTTGTTCGTTTTTTCCACAGTGCTGTTCAGTATTTGTAAGTTAAATATTTACTGTTCTCGTATGTACTGTACTTGTAAGCACCTAAATAAAGTTAAATCATTAAATAAAGCCTTGTAACCAGATAACCCGAATTATATGATTACCCATGATCGGCGTCGGAATATTGCCTTTTTTGTTTGTTCGTTAAACTCTTACTGTACTGCTTTTCTACAGTACTGTATTTGTAAGTTAAATATTTACTGTTCTGGTATGTACTTGTAAGCAATTAAAGCATTAAATAAAGCCTTGTAACCAGTTAACCTGATTTATATGATTACCCATGATCGGCGTCGGAATATTGCCTTTTGTTTGTTTGTTCGTTAAAGACTTATAATAAGAGAAAAATACATTTTTGTCTTGGTATCTTTACCTATTTGCTCAGGTTTGCTGTAATGGTTTGCAACTTGTAGAAAACTGTGAAAACTTTCGGGAAGTGAACGAAAATCTGGGACATGACCTTGACTTCACCGTCTCATGTATCATCTGTCACTCAAAATGTAACTGTCAGTTCACCACCGGCTATCGTGATGAGTGGATGTACGATTTTTTCGCTCGTGGCCATGCCTAACCACACATAGTTACACCCATTATCTCGACCCAGACAGAAAATACAACCTTTTTCCTCCCTTGCAAAACACAAACAACCACCCTGTTTACGAGACAGCAATATATATTGCGAAAATAACAAGGTAAAATGATAAAGATGAACGTAAAATGATTGAGAAAGATGAACATGTTATGACGGAAGAAAACGTTTTCCTGTCTGTAAACGTATTTATTTCTGCTTTGTATCTGTATTCGTAATAATTAGACTTATTGTTAGTTCTGAAACTGCATTACGATTCTATTTTTAGCCATTCTCGTGGTGTGGGAGCTGGAAGTTGTGACACAACTTCCTTATTGCTAATCGGACTGACCCTCCACTTTATTCTCCGTGGCAGAGTCTAGCCTTGGAGGACGTGCAGTTTTCTCATTTAGGACTGAAAATTCAACTCTTTCGCTCCCTTTTCCAAGCATGGGCACAACGATAACGTAAAAAATAACTCGAAACTACCATAAACATATATCAAAAAGGTGAAAATGTATTCATAACATTTTTTTTTTCCAGCCATTCCTAACAGATTATGTACTGAAATCATTCGATATCACAGTACTGCATTTCTAAGTTAAATATGTACTGTTCTGGTATGTACTTGTAAGTTAAAGCACTGGTACCAGTTAACCTAATTTATTACCTATGATCGGCGTCGGAATGTTTCCTTGTGTTTACGTACAGTATTTGTGTGTGGAAGTTTTGCTCAGGAGTACTGTATTTGTGAGTTATAACATTAAATAAACCTTCTAACCACTTAAAGTGCTTTCTAGTGACAGATAACAGCAAAACAACACATTTGGGGGGTCTAGGGAGCAAAATACGGAGTAGTTTAAATATACGCGATTTCGCACCTAACACGGCACGGTAGGAACGAAACCCTCGTGTTCCGTGCGAGTTACCTGTATTTGTTCTAAGCTGTTTAGTGAAGAAGTATCTAGAGAAGGGAAAGAAAGTGTATACTGCCTTCATGGACTTGGAGAAAGCTTATGACAAAATAGATAGGCAAGGTATGTGGAAGGTATTAAGAATATATGGCATGGAGGGGAAATTGCTGAATGCTGTGAAGAGTACAGTATGCACGAAGGAGCTAGGGCTACGGTGCGAGTGGATGGTGAGCTGAGTGAGTTCTTTGATCTCAATATGGGACTGAAACAGGGTTGTGTCATGTCTCCATGGCTGTTTAATATATATATGGATGGGGTTGTGAAGGAGGAGCAAGGAAGGGCAGTGGATGTGGGGGTGGCTCTAATAAATGAGGGTGAGATTTGGAAGATTCCATTGTTGCTGTTTGCTGATGATACAGTATTGTTGAGGAGTTGCAAGGTTTGGTGAATGAATTTGGGACAGTGTGTAGGAGGAGGACGCTGAAAGTTAATGTAAACAAAAGTAAAGTTATTGTGTTTGAGAGGAATGAAGTCAAAGAATGTACAGTGAGGTTGGATGGTGAGGATTTAGAGAATATGAGTGCATTCAAGTACTTGGGTAGTGTGATGAGTAAGGATGGAACTTTGGGGGATGAAGTGCGTGAAAGGGTACAGCAAGGAAGGAAGGTTGTTGGTTCACTGAAAGCATTGATGAGAAATAGGGAGGTGAGTATGGAAGTTAAGAAGTCACTGCATGATAGTATTGTGATCCCTACCCTGACGTATGGAAGTGAAGCGTGGACCTTGCAAGAGGGGAACAAGTCAAGAGTGAGAGCAGTGGAAATGAGTTACTTGAGAGGAGCATGTGGAGTGACACGTAGGGACAGGTTGACGAATGAAGAAGTGAAGGAACGTTGTGGGGTGGATGTGGATGTGGTTGAGAAGATTAGGAGAAATACACTGAGGTGGTTTGGACATGTGGAGAGAATGGAGAATGAACGACTGACTAAGAGGGTGTATGTAAGTGAGGTGGAGGGAGGGAGAGGGAGGGGTAGACCGAGGATGAGGTGGAGGGATGGAGTTGAGAGGTATATGAGGGAGGGGGGGGTGAGTTGGGGGGAGGGTAGTCAAATGGTGGGTGACAGAGCGACTTGGAGGCGTTTTGTCTGCGGCCACCCTTTGAGGGATTAGGGCGTCGGGCTATAGATTGATAGACAGTTTATGCAAATGTTTCAAATTCTAAGTTGGATGTGTCTTTTTCATTGCTTTGCGACTGTTATCATTAAAGCAGAGCACATAAAACATCTTTTATTTATAGCCTCCCTTGTCAAACCTTCCGTCGATTGTTTAGTGTTTTGGGTGAAGAGGGAGTGAGGAACGAGTGTTTACGATGCCAGGACGAGTTTGTGTGACACGTAAGTCTATCTATTTATCTGTCTATTGCCAGACGCCTCAATCCCATTTGGGGTGGCTGCAAACAAATCGCCTCCAAGTAGCCCTGTCCCCTGCCATTTCACTGCCCTGCTCCCAACTCACATCCCCCTCTCTCATATACCTCTCCACCCCATCCCACCATCTCATCCTCAGCCTCCCCCTCCCTCTTCCCCCCTCCACCTCACTCACATAAACTCTCTTCGTCAGTCTTTCACCCTCCATCCTCTCCACATGGCCAAACCACCTCACTGTGTTCCTCATAACGCTTCCTATCACATCCACATCCACACCACAACGCTCCTTTATATCCTCATTCGTCAGCCTGTCTCTCCATGTGACTCCACAGGCTCCTCTTAAATAACTCATTTCCAATGCTCTCACTCTTGACTTGTGTCCTTCCAACAACATCCAAGCTTCACTTCCGTACGTTAGAGTTAGTATCAATACTGTCATGTAGTAACTTTCTCACTTCCATGCTCACTTCCCTGTTTCTTATCACTGCTTTCAAAGAACCAGCAACCTTTCTTCCCTGCTGTACCCTTTCAAGCACTTCACCCTCCAAACCTCCATCCTTACTCATCACACTACCCAAATACTTAAACGTACTCACATTTTCCAATTCCTCACCATCCAACCTCGCTGTACATTCACTGACTTCATCTCTCTCAAAGACCATCACTTTACTCTTCCCTACATTCACCTTTAGATTCCGTTTCTTACACCCTCTCCCAAACTCATCCACCAAGCCTTGCAGCTCTCCTTCATCTTTACTCAACACCACAGTATCATCTGCAAACAACAGTACAGGGAGTTTCCAAACACTATCCTCTCTCACCAGGGCCACTCCAACATCCACTACCCTACCTTGTACCTCTTTTATTACCCCATCAATGTACAGATTGAACAACCATGGAGACATGAAATATCCCTGTTTCAACCCAACTTTCAAAGAGAAAATTTCACTTAGTTCACCATCCACACGCACTGCAGCCTTCACACCATCATACATACTCTTCACAGCATTCAACAACTTCCTATCTACTCCATATATTCTTAATACTTTCCACAATCCTTGTCTATCCACCCTGTCATATGCTTTCTCCAAATCCATGAAAGCCGCATACAACTTCTTTCCCTTCTCTAGAAACTTTTCCACTAAAGACCTAAGAATATCTGATCAACACAACCTCTTCCCTTCCTAAAGCCTCCCTGTTCTTCTCCAACTAATTTCTCTGTTCTTTCTCTAACTCTGTCAATAAGTATCCTACCATACACTTTTCCTATTACACTAAGAAAACAATGCCCCTATGATTACCACACACTTCTTTTTCCCCTTTTCCTTTGTCTATCTATCTATCTATTGCCAGACACCATAATCCCGTAAAGGGTGGCCATTTGACACTGAGTTAGTTGTTTTACAGGGAGGGGCACCAGCCCTCCACCAACCCACTTGTTGACACGTAGGGAGCACGTATGGTTTGGTTATATGGTTACTACCACCCAGCGTTGTAAATGGTTTCTTGGCTTACAGGAAACCATTTGGCCTGTCACTCAGTGTAAAGCCACCTGTAAAGGAAAGAAAAGGAATAAGAAGTGACAAGAAAGATAGGAGAAATAGAAAGAGAGGAGGGCAGGCACAGAAAAAGAATGATAAAAGCTAAGGAAGTAGGGAGCACTACATCAAGTGAGTGGATGATGGTCGCCACCACCTACCACAATGTACAAGGTAATAATTCCTTTGTACAAGGGAATAATTATACCTGACTTCCAATCCTCCGGGACTCTACCTTCCTCCCAGGCCAATCTGCACATCTTCCACATCCATTCTACTACTATCTCTCCCCCATGCTTCAGCATTTCACCACACACTCCATCAATTCCTGGGGCTTTCCCCAATTTAACTTTCTTCATTGCTTCCACAACTTCTATCCAACTGATTTCTTCCTGTCTTCTCACCTCCCTCTTTCTCCCAGCCATTCCCCAGCCACTTATACTTGCATTACTTCCATCCTCTATGTTCAACAATTCCTTAAAGTGTTCTCTCCATCTGCTCACTTTTTCTCCCTTCTCCACTAGTAATCTACCATTTTTATCTTTCACTCCCCTGCTAACTTCACTTCCACCCTGTCTTACTCTTTTCACCTCTTTCCAGAACATTTTCTTACAGTCCCTCCACTTTACACTCAAATTCCTTCCAAATTCCTCATCCACTCTCTTTTTACTCTCTTACTAATGTACGTAAGTACAGCACATAAAACATTATTTATTTATAAAATATGTGGTACAGTAAAGTTTAAGGGCACATAAATATGAGTCTAAGAATGCATCCCTATTTTTCCCATTAAACCTTAAGTTCAGTATACATCATTCATCATCATTGCCAGACGCCATGTATCCCAGACGGGGTGGCCAATGGCTTAGAGTTAATTGTTTTACAGGGAGGGGCACTAATCCTCCACCAACCCCACTTGACACGTCGGGATGCCAACAGCATCTGGTGTTCCCCGGCGGTCACCCATCCAAGTACTAACTAGACCCAACGTTGCTTCGATTGGTCAATTTACGACTGCCTATTCACGAAAGTAACCCAATCGGATAGCGAGGAAGACCTGTAACTAATTCAAACACAATGGGCCACCTCTTACGCATTTATAGTGACTGGCTGTAGTAATTAATAGGAACGATTTGGGGTGAGTTGCAGCTGTGAATCAACCCACTGCCCTCTGTAGGATGTCATCACAGACATCAACAAACCTTTGTGCTCTTCAGTAACATGTTATTTTCACAGAATTAGGAGTCATAAATGAATATACACCCCAAAATGTTATTTCCACATAATCTGGGTGTCACAAATGAATTACAGTTTGATAACAATTATGACAGATAATCCCTGTAATAAAATTTTCATAATTTGTTACAGTACTAGATGCTCTTAATGCAGTTTGTCCTTAACTTTTTACACACAAATACTATTCAGTACTATAAACAAAGTAAAATAGACAGATCAACTTCACAAACAGTCTATCTACAGCTAGAAACCATAATCCCACTAGGGGTGGCTATTTGTCTTTGATTTAGTGGTTTTACAGGGAGGGCACTAACCCTCTGCCAACCCACTGGCTGACAAGTAGGGAACACATATGGGTTGGTTATATGGTTAACACTAAGCGCTGTAAATGGTTTCCTGGCTTATAGGAAATCATTAGGCTTGTCACTCAACGTAAAGCCACCTGGAATGGAAAGAAGAGTACTGTATATAATAAAATGTGACAGGAAAGATGAGGGAAACAGGGAGAAAGGAAGGCAGACACTGAAAAAGAATGAAAAAGATAAAGGAAGAAATAGGCAACACTACATCAAGTAAGTGGATGATGATATAGGCCTACATATATTTTTTTTAATGCAAGGAAGAAGGAGCCAAAGGCCAGAAGCCTACAAATTCTTCCCTCTAAGAAAAAAAACAAAAACAAGACATAAAAGCCAAATTCAAAAACTGTTCATTTCGAGATGGCTGGACAAACTGCATCTGAAAGACTGGAGATCATAGGCAGCAGGAAATACAGACAGAAGGAGACAGTTCCTGAGTTGACCTGTTGCATACATGAAGGACTGAGAGTATTAGTAGCAGTTGTTCCCTAGGCAGTCTGGCCGAACAGCCCCGAGTCTCTTAGGAAGGCCATGGCCGAGACAGAGCTTTCCCACAGAGCTCTCAAAGAGTGTATGTTGTGTTGTTGGCGTAGGTGATTGTGTGCAATGCAGTCTTCCATAATGTGCTTAATAGTATGGGGTGCTGTGTTGCATCCCGGACAGGCATCAGCGACGGAGTCATCCAGCCTCTTCTGGTAGCTTAAGAGGGCTGGATGGTGCCCACATCTCAGCCTGGCCAGGTGGACCCTGTCCTCACGAGGAAGATAGGATTCAGAAGGGTGGACGTCAGGAGGCCGTGCATGCAGCTGTGTGTTGTCTTTAAGTGACTGAATGGAGCGGCGAGTGATCTGAGTGTGGATATGCTTCTGGAAGCTGGTCTGAGGTGGGCGAGGGGGGAGAGATGACAGTATTTGTGTATGATATCGTGTGCTGGGTGTTGTTTTGATGTTCCTTGGTGTGGGTGGATGTGCTGCCATGTACTGTAGTGGATGTTGTGGGTCTGCGGAGGTTGCAGCAAGAAACTGGATGCCTCTCATGTCTAGGTGATCCTTGACTTTGAGGACTTTGGTTTCTTGATGTAGGTGGTCTGTGGGTGTAGTAGCTGTGCAGCCTGTGATTATTTTTAGGGCCTTGTTCTGTATGGTCTGTAGAGTGTTGTAGTGTGTTTTGGTCAGGTTAGAAGCCCAAGCAGGGCTTGCATAATTCATCACTGAACGTATGTATTGTTTGTATACTGTGGTGGTAGTTTCTTTGTTGTGTCCGAATATTATATGGGCAAGTGACCTCAAAGCACTGAGTCTTGGTGTTATTTTATTTTTAATGTTTGTGATGTGTTGTTTAAATGATATTGATGTATTGTATGTTACACCAAGGATTTTGGGTGTGTGTGTGTGTGTGGTAGGGAGTGTTGTTTATGGTAAGGTGTGGGATGTGACTGTGTTCTGCTGTCCAGTTTGTGAGAAGAGGCACTGTAGATTTGGCTGGGGCTATTTTGAGCCTGTTTGTGGTGAACCATTCGTGTAGTGTGTTGAGGTAAGGTTGAATGATGTGTGCAGCTGTGTTTGCATTTTGGTGTGTACATGTAAGTGTTATATCATCTGCATAGGAAGCTATGTGTATCTGTGGTGTGTGGGGTGTGGGTACGTCGTGCATGTATAGATTAAAGAGTGTAGGGGACAAAACTGATCCTTGGGGGACGCCGCTTGTGAAGTTTCTGATGTTAGAAGACTGACCGGCAAATGTATGTGTGCAAATCTGCCTGCTAAGTAGTTTGCCAGCCATCTTTTTGTGTTATTGTGCATGTTTGTGTTAAGTATTTTGTTTGTGAGGTTGTGGCAGGGGATGGCATCAAAAGCTTTGCTAATGTCTAGTGTGACTAGGAGTGTTCTGTGTGGTGGCCTAGCTGAATTCATGCCATCGAAAACTCTCTGTGTAAGGTCTGTAAGAAGGGTGTTTGTGGAGTGTAGTGGCCTAAAGCCATGTTGTGACTGGGCTAGGGGAATGTGAGGTGTGACTAGTTGTAGTATCAGTCGTTCTGTGACTTTAGAGGGGGTTCAGAGGACTGTGATGGGGCGATGTGAGGAGGGTAACGTGGGGTCTTTGTTGGGTTTAGGGATAGTGATGATATTGCCATGCTTCCAGATGTTGGGTATTATGTTGTGTGAGTAGCTGTGGTTTGATATGTTGGTGAGTGCTTGTATGCCTTGTGGTCCTAGGTGTTTAAGGTGAATGTTGCTTATGTTGTCTGGTCCACAGGCAGATGAGTGCTTGAGGTTGTTAATGATGTGCTTCGTCTGGTTGTAAGTGAAAGGTGGGTAGTCTGGGTCTGTGGGGAACTGTCTCTTACGTCTGATGATACGTCGGTCTTCCGGATGGGGGGTTAGATGGCTGACTTATGAAAAGTGATTGATGAGAGTGTTTGCTTGTTGTTTGTTTGAGGGTATGGTGTCTGTTGTTGTGATGGCAGCGTGTGATTGTGTGGTGTTGCTGTGGAAAGGACTGAGAGTAATGTTTAACTCTTGCATTAGAGAGTTGGACATAAAAGGGATATGAGTTTGTTGCTAGACAGGTGCTACACACCCACCATAGTAGAGAAGGGATGCAAACAGACAGTTCAGACAAGCAGTGACCATTGAAGTAGTAAAAGAAAAGATAAAGATGCAACAGTATGGCTAGGATACAGAGGCTGAAGGGAGCAAGTATGAGGAGGAGAGTTGATGAGACAAAAAGCTCTTGACTCCACCTTGTTGAGAAGAGCTGTTTGTGGGGAGCCTCCCCACACATGAGCTGTACTCTACACAAGGGCGAATAAAACCTATGTATAAAGTCAACAACCTTGCTGCAGTAAAGAACGTGCGGAGTCTGCTTAGCACACATAATCTCTTGGAAGCAGATTTTATGAGGTACCGCAAACTGGGGTGAATTTGGACTCAGGGCGAATTCAGACATTATTGTAATAAAAAGTTATTTAAATTAATTAATAATTAATGAATAAACTTACTAGAAATCTGTTTGTGCTCAACTGTTTGTAATTCTTTACTGTAATTTTGTGTATAAAGATCCTTAATACTGGTATATCATGTGACACATACCAAACATATACTGCCTGATGCCATAATCCCACAAGGGGTGGCCATTTGACTTTGAGTTATGTGTTTTACGGGGAGGGGCACTAACCCTCCACCAACCCACTTGCTGACACGCAGGGAGCAAAAGCAAACATATATAAAAAGAATAAAATTCGTAACAATGGCAAAGTTTCTTTGGCAGAAATGCTGATGAAATGAAGCTGGAAAGTCTTTGGTGCCCAGATGTACATTCATGAGTAGTGTGAAGTGCAAAGTAATTGACATTATCTTCTTAATTAACCTCTTAATTGGGCATTAATGAAATTTTTACAATTTTAATGCAAACTAGAGTCAATGAGGACATTGGGGTCATTTTGGACAGGGGGAGTATGAATGAAAAAAATAACTTTTTTTAAAACGTATTATTGCCTACAATTTGCCAGATGTGGATACTGTGTATAATTGGGTTCATATGTGTCATTTACGGGTATACTCTTGAGCCGTTATGGTACTACAGTACCTGTTTAACCCCTTAAACGCGGATCGTCTCATTTGCGACGCTCAGCCAAAAGGACATAACGGCGGATCGTCGCGTTTGCGATTCTAGTAAATTTTGAATAACCGTGGGCAAGCAGGCTCCAGCTGGTATTGTCTATCAGTACCACCACCCTCTAGCTACAACTAGCATACTTTACCTTTGTATTACTGACCTCAGTTGTTGCCAAATATCGCGTTTTCCCCCCGTCCCCCCCCCACCACGGCCCGGCCAGCCTGGCTGTGATACATGGCAGCGCTCTGAGCGCTCAGAACTGTAAATCTGCGCTCTCCTTTCACAAGCAGTTTATGCTACTAGGAAAGGCTTGTTTCCCCAGTTGTAACACTAGCTTTTTTTCTCACGATTTGCCCCTGTTTAGCGTCAGTTTACTGCAGGCTTTCAAAGTGACATTATGGCGAGTTCTAGCTCTTCCCAGTCAGTGCAAGCGGCTGACAGGAACGAGAATAAAGTGGCGGGCGTAAGGCAGAATAAAAAGCGCGCCGTGGTGATCTTTTGGGAAGTAATATGATTGAAAATAATGTAGTATACATGTTTTTAGCTGTGAAAATGGAAATGTTTGTTGAGTGACAGGAAGACCGCCGCCACAGTGCATGTCGGCCGTACGCTCCGTTGATTTTAGCCTTATTTTCAGTGCTTATTGTACAAATACGGATTCCTAACTACCTGTACGTTGTAGTATAAAGTTTACTGTGACAGAATGAGGCTGTGGTAGAGGGGAAACCGGGTTGCTGGAGGTGTGAAAGTGAAGATTTGGTTACCCAACTTTGCAAGTCTCCACAAGTCCTTGGGTAGTCCACGAAGGCTCAACACCTGTCTCTGGAGAAAGCTGAATGTAAGTACTATCTGCCATACCAAGTAATGTTCTAGGGTTAATCTCTGATTTTTGGCAAATATTTTCCTACAGGTACTCAGACCGCGATACAACCCCGCCACTCGGGGGGAACGACTGTACACGGCCGCGTTTAAGGGGTTAAGCAGGGACATCCAATGACTCGAACATGTAAGAAAAGAACTGGTGGAGATCGAGGTCCTTAGCATTGTGAAAAAGCAAGCAAGAAAATGGTAAAGCCAAATAATCATGATAAATATCACCTTTAACTAATTTTCCATTAGTCCTCCAAAAGAAGAAGTTATTAGTCAGAAATGACTGTTAAGTAGCCTATATCCAGAACTAAGGTTTGTACAGTAGCTAGATTTATATTATCTACATGTGTTCTAATGTTTTATTTAAACCAAAGAAAAAATTAAATTGCTATTGTGTTCATATTTCATCATAGTCATTAGTTTATTTAGTCAGGGAGTGACATTATTTTTGTACGGTACTGGAAGAAATTTTTTTTAAAAAGTCCCAAAATGTCCAAAATGGCCCCACACATGGGCGAGACTAAACTGGGAACCCAGGGTAGTCATCTGCATTCATTTTCTATTCATCATCATCATCTATTTATCATTTTCTATTTATGTACGAATTTATACAGTGTGTCCGAATTCACCAAAGTTTGAGTACAAATTCGGACACTCATTACCATATTTCCTGTAATTATATAGGAAGCATTTTAAATTTTTTACTGCAATGATTCGATACCCTAGTGGACAAGCCCCACACACAATACTGAAGATCTTGGATTGAACTAAAAACTAGATTACTGGCACACACACACACACTAAAGAAAAGGAGCTTGTGGAAGGGGAGGGAGTGATTAGAAATGTTCTGGTGATGAAAGATATAAAAGTGGAGGTACAGGAAGTGTATAAATTACTGGAAACTCAAGATGTAAGGAAAGCCCCAGGACCTGATGGAATTTCTAATTGGGTACTGAAGGAATGCAGAGAACAACTGGCGGATAAAATTCACAGCTTAATTGTATGCTCACTGGAAGAGGGGAAAGTGCCAAAAGAATGGAAGAGGGCAAATGTGGTACCAATTTACAAGGGAGGAAACAGGGAAGAACCCCTGAATTATAGACCAGTGTCTCTAACCAGCATGGTCGCAAAATTGTGTGAGAGAATCCTGAAAGACAGATGGATAAAATATCTGGAAGAGATGAATATTTTGGCTGAATGTCAGTTTGGATTCAGAAGTGGAAGGTCATGTGTTTCTAACTTGTTGAGCTTTTACTCAAGAGCGATTGATGTGGTACAGGAGAGAGATGGTTGGGTGGATTGTGTGTACTTAGACTTAGAGAAGGCCTTTGACAAGGTACCTCATAAGAGACTAATGTGGAAACTAGAATATATAGGAGGACTAAAGGGGAAACTTCTGGAATGGATGAGAGACTTTTTGAGAGACAGACAAATGAGGACAGTAATAAAGGAAAAGATGTCTGGATGGAGGGAAGTAACAAGTGGAGTCCCTCAAGGCTCAGTGTTGGCGCCAGTAATGTTCCTGATTTACGTAAATGATATGGTAGATGGAGTGAACAGTTATGCAAGTCTGTTTGCTGATGATGTAAAGATCTTGAGGAAGATAGAGGTTGAGGAGGATTGTAAAATACTGCAGGAGGATTTGGATAGGATACACAATTGGAGCCGGATGTGGGAAATGAAATTTTCATTCATTCATTCATTGCCAGACGCCATGTATCCCAAACGGGGTGGCCAAGGCTTAGAGTTTATTGTTTTTACAGGGAGGGGCACTAATCCTCCACCAACCCCACTTGACACGTAGGGAGAACGTTATGCCAACAGCATCTGGTGTTCCCAGGCGGTCACCCATCCAAGTACTAACCAGACCCAACGTTGCTTAACTTCGCTGATCGGACGGGAAGCGGTGTACTCAACGTGGTATGGCCGTTGGCAAATGAAATTTAATGTAAAGAAATGTAAAATATTGGAAATGGGTAAAAGTACCAGGAGACCATCACTGAATTATTTTTTGGGTAATGAATTAATCACAAAAAGGAGAGAAGAGAAAGATTTGGGAGTGCTGGTCCAAGATAGTTTGTCACCAGAAAAGCACATTAACAAGATAGTTGGAGAGACTTATAAACTCTTGACTAACATAAGAGTAGCATTTCATTATATGGATGAGGAAATGATGAAAAAATTGATAGTGGCCATGATCCGCCCCAGGTTAGAATATGCAGTGGTAGTGTGGTCCCCACACAAAAAGAAAGATGTAAACAAGATTGAGAGAATACAAAGAACAGCAACCAAGATGGTCCCCAGTCTGACAGACCTGTCATACAGAGAGAGGCTGGAAAAACTGGATTTGCATTCGTCAGAGGAAAGGAGAAAGAGGGGAGACATGATTGCGGTGTTCAGGACCATGGTGGGAGTAGATAAAATTGACAAAGAAGATCTGTTTGTATGGGATAAGAGAGGAACAAGAGGACATGGAATGAAATTGAAAAAGTCAAGCTGCTTGAAGGATATCAAGAAATATAGCTTTCCTTAGAGAAGTATAGACTTATGGAATAGCCTGGACAAAGAGATCATCCAGTCTAAAAACTTAAATGAGTTTAAAGTTAAATTCGACTTATTGAGAAACAGCGACGGAAACCCACGAGCATAGTACATTCCGTGTATATCACAATTAGGTATATTAGGTAAATACTTAAATATTTGGAACGACTTAGACAAAGAGGTGGTGCATGAGAAAAACATTCATGCGTGTAAAGGTAGACTTGATAAATGTGGATATGGAGACAGGACAACACGAGCATTGCTCAATTCCTGTATACTACAAATAGGTAAATACAAATAGGTAAATACACACACACACACACACACACACACACACACACACACACACACACAAATCTCCTGAATTCACCCATGTTTATGGTAATACTGTATGTTCTTTCCAAGATAAATCCCGAGAGAATGAAACCCCAGGTATGGTTAAAGATGATGCAGGATTAACCCCTTAACCGAGGGGCGTCACTTTCGTGACGCTCGGCTACAATGGATCATACCGCGGGGCGTCACTTTTGTGATTCTGTGTTATTTTGAATTATCCCGGGCTCTCAAGTGGTGGCTTGTATCATATATCAGTATTGCCAATGTCCAACACTAGTCAGCACTCCAAATCTCATCTGTACTCCCATCCATTGTTGACATTTTAGCTATTTTAACCCCTTCCTGACTCCCCTCCCTACCTGCCCTCCATTACCCTCTCCTCTCACCTCCCACGCCGCGCTGCGCTACGGAAATTTCCCCCTTCTCTTTCCACAGATTTCATCCATTGAAATAAGGCCTATGCCCTATATCTTTACCCAATAATATATACCAAAAAAAAACAGGTAAGTGATAGTGTTATACTCCAGAAATTGCCTAATTATCACCTGACAACACCTCACGTGCATTCATTCGCTACATTACCACGGTAATTTCCCCTTTGATTTATGCCTTGTAATCGATGTCTGTAATAAAAATATATATCAGAAAGGAAGGGAGAATCCTAATTGACATTTACAGTCACCTGGAACTACCTATTTCTATATTTATTGCCGAGATTTTCTACCTATAAAAAATTAGCATGTAAGTTAGCAGCAGTAAGCCTAAAGTGTCATTGTCAACCCTTCCCTTCTCAGATAATTTACCCCCTTCTTGACTCCCCTCCCTACTTGCCCTCCATTACCCTCTCCTCTCACCTCTCAAGCCGCGCTGCGCTACGGAAATTTCCCTCTTCTTTTTCCACAGATTTCATCCATTGAAATAAGCCCTATGCCCAATATTTTTACCCAATAATATATACCAAAAAAAAAACAGGTAAGTGATAGTGTTATACTCCTGAAATTGCCCAATTATCACCTGACAAAACCTCACGTGCATTCATTCGCTACATTACCACGGTAATTTCCCCTTTGATTTATGCCTTGTAATCGATGTCTGTAATAAAAATATATATCAGAAAGGAAGGGAGAATCCTAATTGACATTTACATTCACCTGGAAGTACCTATTTCTTTATTTATTGCCGAGATTTTCTACCTATAAAAAATTAGCCTGTAAGTTAGCAGCAGTCAGCCTAAAGTGTCATTGTCAACCCTTCCCTTCTCAGATAAGCCGCGGCATTTAGTTCCTTGTCCTCCACTGCAGAGACATGTCGCACTCGCGCCCCGCCATTCCTGCCACTTCTGCGCCCATTGCAAAGGGCCCCGTGACCTCTACCCCCAAGAAAAGTGTTGAGGCAAGCAGGAAAGGCCTCAGTGACTCTGCAGTGGCACGAGAACTTGCTGAATTGTCAATGATAATAATGGACAGCGATTTTGACGATTCCGGTGAATCGTGTGATGAGCCGGGTGAACTTATCGCGCCAGAAACAGCGACAACAAGTGCTCCTACCAGTGAATCTGTGTGTAGCTCCAAGGGAAAGGAGCCTTTAGTGCAGGAAGGAAAAGAATTTGGGAAGGGAGTGAAAAGGCGGCGTGTTAGCCCCAGAACAATGCCCCCACGTGACCCAGCCCGCCATGAGTCACGAGATCATTCACCTCCCCGTTCCCCAAGCCCCGCTTTACTCATCTCGTCATCATCGTCGGCTGAGTTATCTCCGGAGTCTTCGTCGTCGGAGTCACCACCAGCATCAACAGTGAAGGCCGGCCGTAGAGGTAGATCTAAGAGAGTGAGAAGTAGTGTAGCTAGTAGGGTAAGGGCTGCTAGTGCTGTACGGCAACCTAGGGTCAGTGCGAGTGACCTTGACCGTGATAAGCCTCCCTCTCAGCCAACCTCCACCACCACCACCACCACCATCCCTCCACCGCCACGCCAGGGAATCCTGGACGCCTTCGCGTGGACGGAAGGGTCAGATTTTGTCCCCAAAAACCTGGTTTTTGATGAGAGCTCGTCAGGAGTTCAGCCTGCCTTCACTATGGACGAAAATGCTGAGTGTGTCAACTACCTTTTGGCCTTCCTAGATGACGAAGTCATGCAGCACATATGTGATGAGACTAACAGGTTCGAATCACAACGTGCTGCTAGTGGTACAGGTGCAGCCAAGATGCAACAGTGGACCATGCTGGGAGTGCAGGAGCTGTATGTGTTCTTTGCCCTCATGCTTCTTATGCCACACTCCAAGAAGCATGAGTTGGAAGAATACTGGTCCATGGACCCCTTACTACCCTCACCGACCTTCAACAAGTACATGGCCAAAGATCGCTTCCGGAACATCATGGGAAACCTGCACTTTGCCGATAATGATGTACCTTCCCAAACCGACCCACTCTGGAAAATCCGGGAGATTCTGAACAGAATGAAGGATAAGTTCATGTCATTCTTCCACCCATTTCAGAAGGTTGTCATTGATGAGTCCTTGGTTCTGTTCAGAGGACGTCTTCGGTTTGTCCAGTACATTCCAAGCAAACGCCATCGCTTTGGAATTAAGTTCTTTGTACTGTGCGACTGTAAGACGGGGTACATCCTTGACTTTGTCATATATTCAGCCAGCACTGTCGATCTCGATAAAACACACCCCCTTGGCTTCTCAGGCTGTGTAGTGAAAGTGCTCCTAGAAAAGTATTTTGGTGGGAATCATGTGCTGTATACAGACAACTACTATACAGCACCGAAACTTGCCAAATACCTTTCTGAGCACGGCATTGGCTCCTGCGGCACTGTCAAAAGTAATCGTGCCAACTTCCCCAAATTCCCAGAGGCAGGAAACTCGCAGCGAGGAGACGTGCACCTACGCAAGTCTGAGAAGATGCTGGCAATACGGTGGCATGACAAGAGAGTCGTGCACATGCTCACCACCGTACATAAGGGGGAGATGAGAGACAGTGGGAAGGTCGACCGTAGGACAGGCGAACCTGTGATGAAACCTGATGCTGTGTTGGACTATAATATAAACATGCGGCTGGTGGACAAGTCCGACATGATGATTGGTGAGATCGACTGCCTCAGGAAGAATACTAGGTGGTACAGGAAAGTTTTTCTGCATCTCATAGATATGACGATGCTGAACGCCTTCATCCTGTACAAGATGAAGGTAAAGCCACCCAAGTCCTTCTCCCTGAGGTTGTTCGCCAGGACTTGTGTCCAGCAGCTGCTGGAAAAATATGGTAAGGTGCAAGCAGCAACTCCAAGGCGCCATCCAGTTACACTTCCCGA
Source organism: Coenobita brevimanus (assembly GCF_032717465.1). Classification (NCBI taxonomy): domain Eukaryota; kingdom Metazoa; phylum Arthropoda; class Malacostraca; order Decapoda; family Coenobitidae; genus Coenobita; species Coenobita brevimanus. The sequence continues at coordinate 13,335,532 of NC_136977.1, forward strand.
CCGACTTGAGCAGAGGGCGTATATGGAGCGGCACAGACTTGAGCTAATGCCTGCCACAGGGAAAAGGAAGGCTGCGATTCGCAGGTGTCAGGTATGTGCGCATACCACACGCCGCACACCTGAGCATAAACGCACCTCTTGGCAGTGCGCTGAATGCCAGGTTCCCCTCTGTGTAACCTGCTTCTTCGATTATCACAGCCAGAAGCAGTTCTAACAGTGCAAGTGTGGAAGCAGAATTATTTGGAAATAATGTGTAAATAATGTGTAAATAATGTGTAAATAGCAGGTGAAAGCAATGGATGTTCAGTTCATATGATTGAACAGTGTACTATAGTTTCATCTTACTGAAAGTGACAGTGAATAACATATTGTAAGTAAAATAGAAGGGTAAATATTGAAAATAGAATAGAAAATGTAAATAGTAATGTAAGTAATTAGTAATATAAGAATATGAGTACAAATAATTTATGTTATAACAGTGAGAGTGAATCCGTGGCTCTCTACGTATTTTACTGACTGAAAAATAGAATGACTTCAGTGACAATAAAATAATACGACTGAATGAAACTTATGGAGAAAGACTCCAGATATATATAAGTGTGATATAGTAATAGAAATATAAAGTGTGAGGGGTTTTATGAATAATAAATGACAGAGTGCCTAGAGCGAACTAGCGCAAGTGCGGCGATCAGACGCGCTCGTAATTTCCATTGCTTTCACACTGTTTTTTTTTTTAGTATGGATCCCAAACTACTTGAAAATGGTAGAATAGTGTTTATAGTGTTTGTATCTGGCTGTGGTAATCATATAACGGGTTGTCGGGAAGTGTAAAGTGGAGACTTAGTTACCCTACTTCAGAGGTCTCCACAAGTCCTACGGAAACTGACGAAGGCTCAACAATCATTCCAGGAGAAAGCTGAAGGTATGTGCTATAAGCATATATAATTTTATTATTCTAGGACTAATAACTGATTTTTAGCAAATATTTTTTGAGAGTCTCTCGGAGCCCAAATAACCCCGCGGGACACGCAAGTAATTGGTAAACAAGCCCGCGGTGTAGGGGTTAAGCTGGATATTGTTGAAAATTAGAGGGTACTCCGTGGAAGATTTTGTCAGGTTGATAAATGTAAGAACTGAGTTTTGCATGCATTAAAAACAAGATTGCTTTTACCCCAATCCGAGATATGAGCCCAGTCAGACATTAGCTATGCCATAGCCTCATCCCTTGTTTGTTGAAGTAACTGCTGAGATGGATGTTGTGGGAAGTGAATGAAAAGATGAAGGGTGGAGCCATCAGTGTACGAGTGGATAGGGTCAGATGCACACCTTAGAAGGTAACTGATGAACAAAAGAATGATAGTTAGCGATAGGACAGAGCCCTGAGGAAGACCAAGACTGATAGCTCTAGGAGAAGTATGGTGGCCATCTACAGCAGCTGCTAGAGAATGACCAAAAAGGAAGCTAGAGGTAAAGGTACAGACAGAATAGAAACTGTAAAAGAGCAGTTTGGAAATTAATGATTTATGCAAGACTCAATCAAAAGCCTTTGAGATGACAAGTGCAATGACAAAGCTTTTGCCAAAGTCCCAAAAGAAGGATGACCAGGAGTCAGCAAGGTAGGTGAGAAGATAGCCAGTGCAGCGTCCCTGGCGGAATCCATACTGACGATCAGAAAGAACGTTGTGACAGGAAAGATGATTTAAAATTTTTCTGTTAAGAACAGACTCAAAAACTTTTGAAATACAGGATGTTAAAGCTATTGGGTGATAGTCAGAGGGTTGGGAATGGTCATCTTTCTTTGGGATAGCCTGAATGAGAGCAAACTTTCAGCAAGAAGGAAAGGTACAAGTTGACAGACAAAGACAAAAAAGTTTACCTAAGCAGGGTGTAAGCACAGAAGCACAGTTCTTATGGCCAACAGGAGGGACCCCATCAGGCCCATATGCTTTCTTAGTATTTAGATCAGTGATGGCAGAAAATACTACAAATGGAAAAACTTTAATGTCAGCCATGAGGAAGTCAGAGGGAAGAAGTGATGGAGGGACAGTGACAGAATCGTCTAAGGTGGAATTGGAGAAGAAAGTCTGAGCGATGAGTCCTGCTTTATCAATAGAAGAAATAGCTATAGAGCCATCAGGATGGAAAAGAGGAGGGAAGGATGATGAGGTAAAGTTGTTAGAAAGGTTTTTGGTAAGGTGCCAGAAGGAATGGGAAGAATTCGAGTTGGAGAGTTCAGAGCATTTAGTACGGATGAAATTATTTTTAGCAGAGCAAAGAACAGATTTTGCACAATTCCAGGCAAATACATAAAAGAGATGAGATTCAGGAGTGAGTTGGCTCTGGTACCTTTTGCAGGCCTTCTCCTTGCTGTGAACAGCATTAGAACAAGTGTGATTAAACCAAGTATTTCTTTGCAGTACTCAAAGGATATGAGAAAGGAATGTATGCTTCCATGCCCGAGAGAATAACCTCCGTAACGCGCAAGGCACACTCAGATGGCACTCGGCCATGGAAGCAATAATCATTCCAGGGAAAATCAAAGAAGTAGGCTACTGCCTGAGGGCCTTCAAATCAGCAACTCCAAAGTGCCATAACCGACATTTCTTCAGAGGATCCACAGGCCGTACTGGAGCGACAGAACAGGTTAGGATGATAAGGTTGTGACTGGAGGAGCCCAACGGAGAGAAAAGATTAACAGTGCAAGCACAAGGATTAGTTGTATGGAAGAGGTCAAGTATGTTGGAACTCTCTCCATGGCAGTCAGGGATATGGGTAGGGTGCTGTACAAGCTGCTCTAGGTCATTAAAGGCCGGTTCACAAGAGCAAAATCGCGGTCATTTTTTGCCGGAATTTGCTTCCGGGTAGAAATTCCGGCTGCTTTTTTCGCCGATATGGAGAGACCGACATGTCGGTCTTTTTTTGCCGGAATCGGGAGAAAGAAGCCGGGCCGATTTAAATGGAAGCACCGAACAAGGCAAAGCTCTGGGAACGAAGACGAATACGACATCTTGTTTACACTACTACCACAAATTATCTCACTTTAGCGTTCATTCCAGTTTGGGTGTATCTGATATAAGCACAAGTATAAAAGTATGATTATTTCAGTATGCGTTAAAGGTAAAGGAATCTTGTACATGATTTATGTTTAAGAAAATTTATGCATACGGCCCCTGAAGCCACCGGAAAGCTCAGTGGCAGTAAAGGCCCATTCTATCTATCTATCTATTGCCAGACGCCTCAATCCCGTTTGGGGTGGCCACAAACAAATCGCCTCCAAGTCGCCCTGTCCCCCGCCATTTCACTGCCCTGCTCCCAACTCACCCCCCTCTCTCATATACCTCTCCACCCCATCCCTCCATCTCATCCTCGGCCTCCCCCTCCCTCTTCCCCCCTCCACCTCACTCATATACACTCTCTTCGTCAGTCTTTCACCCTCCATCCTCTCCACATGGCCAAACCACCTCAGTGTGTTCCTCATAACGCTTCCTATCACATCCACATCCACACCACAACGCTCCTTTATATCCTCATTCGTCAGCCTGTCTCTCCACGTGACTCCACAGGCTCCTCTTAAATAACTCATTTCCACTGCTCTCACTCTTGACTTGAGTCCTTCCAACAATGTCCAAGCTTCACTTCCGTACGTTAGAGTTAGTATCAATACTGTCATGTAGTAACTTTCTCACTTCCATGCTCACTTCCCTGTTTCTTATCACTGCTTTCAAGGAACCAGCAACCTTTCTTCCCTGCTGTACCCTTTCAAGCACTTCACCCTCCAAACATCCATCCTTACTCATCACACTACCCAAATACTTAAACGTACTCACATTTTCCAATTCCTCACCATCCAACCTCGCTGTACATTCACTAACTTCACCTCTCTCAAAGACCATCACTTTACTCTTCCCTACATTCACCTTTAGGTTCTGTTTCTTACACACTCTCTCAAACTCATCCACCAAGCCTTGCAGCTTCCCTTCGTCTTCACTCAACAACACAGTATCATCTGCAAACAACAGTACAGGGAGTTTCCAAACACTATCCTCTCTCACCAGGGCCACTCCAACATCCACTACCCTACCTTGTACCTCTTTTATTACCCCATCCATGTACAGATTGAACAACCATGGAGACATGACACATCCCTGTTTCAAATCAACTTTCAAAGAGAAAAATTCACTTAGTTCACCATCCACACACACTGCAGCCTTCACACCATCGTACATACTCTTCACAGCATTCAACAACTTCCCATCTACTCCATATATTCTTAACACTTTCCACAATCCTTGTCTATCCACCCTGTCATATGCTTTCTCCAAATCCATGAAAGCCGCATACAACTTCTTTCCCTTCTCTAGAAACTTTTCCACTAAAGATCTAAGAATGAATATCTGATCTACACAACCTCTTCCCTTCCTAAAGCCTCCCTGTTCTTCTCCAACTAATTTCTCTGTTCTTTCTCTAACTCTGTCTATAAGTATCCTACCATACACTTTTCCTATTATACTAAGAAGACAAATGCCCCTATGATTACCACAGACTTCTTTTTCCCCTTTTCCTTTGTACAAGGGAATAATTATACCTGACTTCCTCACAGGAACTAAATCGCGACCATGAGGGTTCATCTTGAAGTTGGAAAAGTACAAGAGCTGCACACCTACTACGAGTACGGTGGTCCATCTTTGTAAACACTGTTGCCGCGTTCCTGCCTCTGCAGTCCCCGTACGTGTGAACACCTTTCCGGGAGAAATGCCAAAAATCGGCATTTTCTCCCCGCAAATTGGCGAAAAAAACGGCCGCGATTCAGCTCGTGTGAACCGGCCTTAAGGATAGAAAAGATGTAGGCTTGTTCACCAGGTGGATCAGTGAAAGGAGAGGAGAGCCAAAGGTGGTGGTGAACACTGAAATTTCCTATAATGGAGATATCACAGAAAGGAGAAATGGATAGAATGTGTTCCATCTTAGAAGTAAGATGGTTGATGAATAATTCATGGTCAGTAGAAGTAAGGGATAAGCAAACAGCACAGATTAATTTAGAGAATGACAGGAGCGCCAAAGCCAGAGAGCAGAGAAAGAGGAAGATTGTCACCATGTACCACAACAGTAATGTTAATTTAAAAGGCTTTTATATTTAATAACTTTCTTAGAACTTAGCAGCAAACAAGAATGTAAAAAATCCAATCTCTGTGGGTATTAAGAATAATGTGAGCATATCACTAATTTCAAAATATGCAACTCTGTCCTTTTGCCTGCTGAGACAAGTTAAATTATAAAGGATAAAATACAGTACTGCATTACTTCTCTCCTACATTTTAGCCATTTTCAAATTCAAAAATATGGTGCTGCTTGAATTTTCTGAAATATTTGACTTCTATTCTTCTGAATATTTATTATTATCCCATCAAAACCCAAGCAAAAAGTATTTGGGAATTAGTACTCACACAATGCATTAATTTTACTAGTCCCTCTAAAGCTGCTACACACTGTGACATAACCTACCTACTGCATAATTATGCCAGTGTTGGAAAATACTCCAACAAAAAAGCACTACCTTTCTCCAAATCAACCCGATACTGAGGGATGTTAGTGCAGTCTCTGATAATCACACAACTCGTTTAGTCTAGTTAGGTTAGGTTAGTTACATCTGATCAGTTACGTTTAAAGAAAACATCAGAATAACCTTGAGTCCGAAACTGGAAATTTACCTACCACGCTGAAGCCAACTGTGCAACTGTTTGTGACGCTGAATGTATTTAACAGTACTACTGACATACAAAGCGACACGTTAATAAGCTAATTAGCAGTTAAACATTACATTATGTTATTCGACCTCAAACTGGCTTAAATTCACATTAGAAACTGCCAGATTTCCTCGTGGGATAGGTGCAACGAGCTTGTGCAAGGGAGTTTCATTTACCTGTACGAACTGCCAGTGCTTGTTCGACCGTTCCTATAAGGTAAGCTCATCATTCAGGATCATAACCACCTGTTTGATGGTACTGGATATTTCAGCTTTCTCATGGACCTCCACTCACACACAATTATAAACGACGAAAGCAAAACAAAACCATCACCAAAACAAAAGAAGATCGAAAACGGTATGTAGTATTTGATTGAGTTTTTCATATGAATGATAGAGTATCGGATTATATTCTTTGAAACTTGCTTATGTCGCTTATTGGTTGCGTGGAAGTTGTCCGTACAAGTTTGTTTGACCAAGTGGTGAGTGATTACATGCGCATGTAGTTAATGAGTGTGCGGCTTACTCCCACAACAAGGATTTTGCATGTACAACGGTATCATACAGTATACTGGTATGAGAACCCAGAATACCTTGATATACATAAGTACATATGTTTTAATTAATGTTTTTGTTCCTTTCAATACTATCTTTTTGAAAATGTGTTAGTACAGGCTCCTCAAAACATGCCATCTTTCAGCTTTAAGGGGAAAAACAACTAAATGCAAAGAAAGGTGAACCCAGGAAATCATCTAATCAAGAAAATTAAATGAAAAAAAAGGCCAAAGTGAATGCGATTTTCAGTTTTGTGGGGAAAAACAACTAAATGCAAAGAAAGCTGAGCCCTACGAAATTGTCTAATTAAAAAAGTAAATGAATAAATAAAATAAAAACATGGCCAAAGAAGTGGATGTATGACTTGTGACTTGGTTATACTATTGGGACCACTAGAGGTCCTTCTGCAGCTTGTGGGGTACCAGCATCAAACACAGGCGTTTTTTGTAGCACATCGGAAATTCAAAGGGGTTTGAGATTCCTCTGCTGGAAAGTCAAACTCCTCACCGAGGAGTTTGCCTCTGCAGTGGTGCATACCCAAACTATACCAATCAGCCTGTTGTGTAGCGGAATGTAGCCAGTTAGGGAGTTTAGCACTGTGTTTAATTAGCAGTATCAGAAGATAACCATTCAATTTTTTATATTATAATGGGTAACAAAAAATAATGTTAATGACTCTATGACGTTAAGGAATTCTAACAATGTACTTTATTACGAAAATAAATCAATTTAAATGTACCATCTCGCACCTCCAGCCCCAAAATGGCCAACGTGTTTTTGGCTTCGTTCCAACGAAAGTACAAAATTCTTACGTAAAATCTCAGTCAGTCATAAGTATTTTCATGTTATGTGTTTTTCTGAGGGATACAGATGCATTTCCAAACCACGAAAGGTGCTTGGATCCCTAAATTTTCGAGTTTATCATATGTCTTACCGCAGGAACTGCAGCCATTGAAACAAGTTTACAAATCCACTGCGAGGTTGGTCTTGCTTGAAAACAGCAGGAGAGTAAATGGTTCTGATCCTAGCCTTAATTTCTGCTTCGGAATGGAACGAAAATTGTAAGTAATGCTCCTACGGTTATCTCAGGAGCATAAAATGTCATTATGAAAATGTTGTCATATCATTTCATTACAGACGGGCTATGTACGACAATTCTTCCGAGGCTCACAGTGCTCGTTCGTCTGGCTGTGCTATTGCATAGCGTTTTCTAAACTCCAACAGCGGAAACCTAAACCCCTTTGACTTTCCGAGGTGCTACTAAAAACGCCTATTGTATCACATTAATGGAATGTCCTCTTACTGGGATATTAGGAATAGGAATCTACATCGTATTACGCTGACTGAACAAATCTCGAGGTTAATGGAGCCGAAGTGATGATGTCATATTACCATGGGAACGACTGCTGCTTCTAAACAAAATCTGACATTGTGGATTTTACCAAGGTGTGCTGTAGTAACACATTTGAAAATGACTTTTCTCCTACGGACTTTTAAGGTTTATTAGACTAAGCTGTCTATCTATCTATAGCCCGACGCCTTAATCCCGCAAAGGGTGGCCGCAGACAAATCGCCTCCAAGTCGCTCTGTCACCCACCATTTGACTACCCTCCCCCCAACTAAACCCCCCTCCCCTCATATATCTCTCAACTCCATCCCTCCACCTCATCCTCGGTCTACCCCTCCCTCTCCCTCCCTCCACCTCACCTACATACACCCACTTAGACTGTCGTTCATTCTCCATTCTCTCCACATGTCCAAACCACCTCAGTGTATTTCTCTTAATCTTCTCAACCACATCCACCCCACAACGTTCCTTCACTTCTTCATTCGTCAACCTGTCCCTCCATGTCACTCCACATGCACCTCTCAAGTAACTCATTTCCACTGCTCTCACTCTTGACTTGTTCCCCTCCTGCAAGGTCCACGCCTCGCTTCCATACGTCAGGGTAGGGATCACAATACTATCATGCAGTGACTTCTTAACTTCCATACTCACCTCCCTATTTCTCATCAATGCTTTCAGTGAACCAACAACCTTCCTTCCCTGCTGTACCCTTTCAAGCACTTCATCCCCCAAAGTTCCATCCTTACTCATCACACTACCCAAGTACTTGAATGCACTCACATTCTCTATATCCTCGCCATCCAACCTCACTGTACCTTCTTTGACTTCATTCCTCTCAGACACAATAACTTTACTTTTGTTTACATTAACTTTCAGCGTCCTCCTCCTACACACTGTCCCAAATTCATTCACCAAACCTTGCAACTCCTCAACAATACTGTATCATCAGCAAACAGCAACACCGGAATCTTCCAAATCTCACCCTCATTCATTAGAGCCACCCCCACATCCACTGCCCTTCCTTGCACCTCCTTCACAACCCTATCCATGTATATATTAAACAGCCATGGAGACATCACACAACTCGGTTTCAGTCCCACATTGAGATTAAAGAACTCACTCAGCTCGCCATCCACTTGCACCGTAGCCCTAGCTCCTTCGTACATACTGTACTCTTCACAGCATTCAACAATTTCCCCTCCACGCCATATATTCTTAATACCTTCCACAATTTGGAAGGAATATGAGTGTAAAGTGGAGGGACTGTAAGAAAATGTTCTGGAAAGAGGTGAAAAGAGTAAGACAGGGTGGAAGTGAAGTTAGCAGGGGAGTGAAAGATAAAAATGGTAGACTACTAGTGGAGAAGGGAGAAAAAGTGAGCAGATGGAGAGAACACTTTAAGGAATTGTTGAACATAGAGGATGGAAGTAATGCGAGTATAAGTGGCTGGGGAATGGCTGGGAGAAGGAGGGAGGTGAGAAGACAGGAAGAAATCAGTAGGACAGAAGTTGTGGAAGCAATGAAGAAAGTTAAATCGGGGAAAGCCCCAGGAATTGATGGAGTGTGTGTTGAAATGCTGAAGCATGAGGGAGAGATAGTAGTAGAATGGATGTGGAAGATGTGCAGATTGGCCTGGGAGGAAGGTAGAGTCCCGGAGGATTGGAAGTCAGGTATAATTATTCCCTTGTACAAAGGAAAAGGTGAAAAAGAAGAGTGTCTTAATCATAGGGGCATTTGTCTTCTTAGTATGATAGGAAAAGTGTATGCTAGGATACTTATTGACAGAGTTAGAGAAAGAACAGAGAAGTTAGTTGGAGAAGAACAGGGAGGCTTTAGGAAGGGAAGATGTTATGTAGATCAGATATTCATTCTTAGATCTTTAATGGAAAAGTTTCTAGAGAAGGGAAAGAAGTTGTATGCGGCTTTCATGGATTTGGAGAAAGCATATGACAGGGTGGATAGACAAGGATTGTGGAAAGTGTTAAGAATATATGGAGTAGATGGGAAGTTGAATGCTGTGGAGAGTATGTACGATGGTGCAAAGGCTGCAGTGCGTGTGGATGGTGAACTAAGTGAATTTTTCTCTTTGAAAGTTGGGTTGAAACAGGGATGTGTCATGTCTCCATGGTTGTTCAATCTGTACATGGATGGGGTAATAAAAGAGGTACAAGGTAGGGTAGTGGATGTTGGAGTGGCCCTGGTGAGAGAGGATAGTGTTTGGAAACTCCCTGTACTGTTGTTTGCAGATGATACTGTGTTGTTGAGTGAAGACGAAGGGGAGCTGCAAGGCTTGGTGGATGAGTTCAGGAGAGTGTGTAAGAAACGGAATCTAAAGGTGAATGTAGGGAAGAGTAAAGTGATGGTCTTTGAGAGAGGTGAAGTCAGTGAATGTACAGCGAGGTTGGATGGTGAGGAATTGGAAAATGTGAGTACGTTTAAGTACTTGGGTAGTGTGATGAGTAAGGATGGAGGTTTGGAGGGTGAAGTGCTTGAAAGGGTACAGCAGGGAAGAAAGGTTGCTGGTTCTTTGGAAGCAGTGATAAGAAACAGAGAAGTGAGCATGGAAGTGAAAAAGTTACTACATGATAGTATTGATACCAACTCTAACGTACGGAAGTGAAGCTTGGACGTTGTTGGAAGGACACAAGTCAAGAGTGAGAGCAGTGGAAATGAGTTATTTAAGAGGAGCCTGTGGAGTCACATGGAGAGACAGGTTGACGAATGAGGATATAAAAGAACGTTGTGGTGTGGATGTGATAGGAAGCTTTATGAGGAACACACTGAGGTGGTTTGGCCATGTGGAGAGGATTGAGGGTGAAAGACTGACGAAGAGAGTGTATATGAGTGAGGTGGAGGGGGGAAGAGGGAGGGGGAGGCCGAGGATGAGGTGGAGGGATGGGGTGGAGAGGTATATGAGAGAGGGGGGTGTGAGTTGGGAGCAGGGCAGTGAAATGGCGGGGGACAGGGCAACTTGGAGGCGATTTGTTTGTGGCCACCCCAAAGGGGATTGAGGCATCTGGCAATAGATAGATAGATAGACCTTCCACATACCTTGCTTACCTATTCTGTCATAAGCTTTCTCCAAGTCCATGAAGGGAGTATACACTTTCTTTCCCTTCTCTAGATACTTCTCCACTAAACATCTTAGAACAAATATCTGATCTACACACCCTTTTCCCTTCCTAAATCCCCCTTGTTCTTCTCCAACTAGCTCCTGTGTCATATGCCTAACCCTATCAATGAGTATTCTGCCATATATTTTACCAGTCACACTAAGAAGGCAAATACCCCTGTGGTTACCACATACTTCTCTCTCCCCTTTTCTTTTGTATAAAGGAACAATTATACCTGATTTCCAGTCCTCTGGAACCCTTCCCTCTTCCCAAGCCATTCTACACAACTTCCATGTCCATTCCACAACAGTCTCACCCTCATACCTCAGCATTTCACCACACACTCCATCAATTGCTGGGGCCTTTCCCACCTTGATCTTCATTGCTTCCACTACTTCCGGCCTACTGATCTCTTCCTCCCTCCTCTCATCTCTTCTCCCAGCCATTCCCCAACCACTTATACTCGCATTGCTCTCATTCTCTACATTCAACAAATCCTCAAAGTGCTCCTTCCATCTCCTCAATTTCTCTCTCTTCTCCACCAAAAATCTATTATTCCTATCTTTCACTCCCCTACTATTTCCCCTTTCACACTGGCTTACTTTCTTTACCTCCTTCCAAAACAATTTCTTACTCTCCCTCCATTTCACACTCAGATTCCTCCCAAACTCTTCATCCACTTTCTTCTTACTCTCCTTCACAAGTCTCTTCACCTCCCTTCTGCTCACATATACCTCTCTCTTCTCTCTCTCATCTTCTCCCCTACCTCTGCTCGTTAACCATTCACTATATGCCTTCTTCTTTAGTTCCACAGCTTGTTTCACCTCATCATTCCACCATGCTTTCCCTTGCACACCCTTGCATCTCCTCGTCACTCCACAAACCACCTCACACACTGCGCCTATCTCTTCCGTGAATATCTTACGTAGGTCTTCCATCCCTTACATCTGCTCTAGCTCATACCTTCCCAATCTTTCTTCCACTATACTCTTATACTCTGCCATTTTCTCACTATCTTGCAAATTCTCCACTCTTCTCACAGGAGCTGTTTCCTCCTGTATTCCCCTTCGTCTCCTTAACCATTTTCTTTGCAGCTTTATCTTGGCCATCACTAAGTGATGGTCCGAGACTCCATTCCCCCACCCTCTCCACACTCTTGCATCCAACACTTGTCTTGTCATTCGCTCATCCACACACACGTAGTCAATCATTGCCTTTCGTTCAACAAGTTCACCATCCATCCTCCTCATTACTCTCCATGTATACCGGTGGATCATCTTATGCCGAAAGTAGGTGTTGGCTATTGTCAACCCCTTACCAGCACAGATGTCCACCAAAGCACTACTATTCCCATCTACTTCAGCTGGCACACCCCACTGACCAACCACTCCATCCACTTGTACATTCCCAACTTCGCCATTCATGTCTCCAGTCAAAAGCACTCTCTCGCTCCTCTCAAATTTGTCCATACATGCTTCTACTCTCGCCCAAAACTCATATTTTACTCCTGCCACTCGGTCCTCTGTCGGAGATGTCAACGTATGGTCCGTCCTGGTCCGAGGCGCTTTATTCGCTTGTTTAGTTAGTTCTTTTTACGGGGTGGGGCATTAACCCACCACCAACCCTTTTAGTCACCTCATACGACAAGCAGGGATACTGTGGGAGTATTCTTGAAACCCCCCTACCCCCAGGGGTATCGACTAAGCATTCGTTTAAATGAAGACAAGGAATTTTTGTTTTATTCCTGATACTTTTATTAACACCGAATACGTAACAACAATAACTCTCTATGTAGCACTATATGATAATCTCATCTGTGTCCAGATTGGTTAGCCATTTTGACGTCACTAGCTCCGCCCCCTTACCACATGTCACGTCATGGTGGGAAGGCGGTTTGTGTGTGTTATGCTAGGTGTTTAAAGGTCGGCTTCCCGTCCCTTGAACGCCTATTCTGCAGCTGGGTTCCCTTTCCAGACAGGAGCTTAGGAAACTAAAAGAGACACAGGGCACAAAAACTCAGAACAACCTTACACGTATATTCGTAAATTCAGAATGTTGAACAGGTAGATGTCACAAACAGGAATATTGGCAATTATATAACGTGTACTGAGATCAGGAGTTGCAGTATCTCGCAGGGTACTGTTGAGACAATAGTTCAGGATAAAAGTGAATAATACAATGAACAGCACTTAAGGTGTTGGGCAGGGGAATCAGTCACTGTCACTTTGAGGGAAATTTACACTGTGGTTGGAATAGGCAGTTCGGCTGTTATGCTAGGTGTTTAAGGGTCGGCTTCCTGTCCTTTGAATGCCTATTCTGCAGCTGGGTTCCCTTTCTAGACTGGAGCTTAGGAAACTAAAAGAGACACAGGGCACAAAAACTCAGGCCAACAACCTTACACGTATATTGGTAAATTCTACATGTGGAACAGGTAGATGTCACAAACAGAAATCCAGACAATTATATGGCATTTACTGAGATCAGGAGTAGCAGTATCTCGCAGGATACTGTTTGGACTATAGTTCCAGATAAAAGTGGATAGCACAATGAGCAGCACTTAAGGTACTTGGCAGGGGAATCAGTCACTGTCACTTTGAGGGAAATCTACATGGTGATTAGAATGGTCAGCTTGCCTATAGGTCTTATGTCACGGAAGAATTATATTACTAGAGCTGAGATACACGTTCACTGAGGTCACAGTAATCACTGCTTGGCTACTCTCACTCTGTAACTGTTTAACTGTTGGTCTACACTTGTCACTATAGCACTGATAGATCTTGGACTTAGTTTCCCTCTAATATCTTAGCACACTGCCCAATGTCTAGGTCACTGTTTCACTGTCACTGTACTTCCACTGTTACTCCCTGTCAGGACTGGGTAGAGTGGCGGAGTTGGCAGAGGGCGACAGGAGAGCTCACAGCCCGGCTCCTGATGGGGGCTGGGCTCCACCAGGGGCCTTTGTGTCCTGCGGCCATGAGATCACTCGTAGGGGCATCCTCTCTCGTCTGGGGCTGCATGCGGCGAAGGGCCCCACACTGTCGGGGCTGGGAACTGGGGTCCGGCCCTCGGGACTGGGGCTGAAGAGTTTCCTGAAGCACTCACTCAGGCGGCTGACTGAGGAAGAGTGTCGTCTGCATCGGGTGGGGAAAGGCCTCGACCGTGGGTCCTGGGGTCGGCCTTGGGGGCCCATCGGCTGCGGTCTCCTGCCATCAGGGATGCCATCAGGAGTGAGCTGTGATGTCAGCCTCCCTTGGAGTCCATCAGGTAGGGTCCCTCTGGAGCTGGCTGGGTGGAGAATAACCCTGGGGATAGCATAGGGCCTCTCCACGGATCCTCGGGGCAGGGGCCTTCCTCCTGAAGGTTGCCTCCCTGGTGGTGGACTGTAGGGTTGTCTGCATCCCTGCCTGTTGGCAGGTCTGATGGGAAAATGCCCTCTCGTAGTGGAGTCGCAGGGGGCGAAGGGCTTTGGTGCTTCATGGTGTGGCTACTGGCCGTCGCTGGGTTCCCATGGGCAATGAAACGAGGGCAGCTACTGACCATCCCTTCGTCGTAAGCATGGCTATTGACTGTCGTCTGGGCCCAACTCCCTGATGGGAATGCAGGCGAAGTGCGGCTACCAGCCATCACCGAAGCCCAGTGTGGAGGATGACGTGCTGACGAGGAGCAGCTACCGGCTGTCGCCTGTGTCTTGTCCTCTGAGGCAACTACAGGAGGAGAGGGGACATACCCTTCTCTCCCCAGCACAGCTACCGGCCATTGCTGGCTCCTGTAGGGGGGTATAGCAGCACCTGACAGGGGAATGGCTACCAGCCGTCTCCTGCCATGTGGCCCGGCTACAGGCCGTGGCCTTTTTAAGGGCGCAGCTACTGGCCATCGCCTAATTCCGGCTACAGGCCGTGGCTCTTAGGGGGGAGCAGCTACTGGCCGTCTCCTCAATGGCAGAGCAGCTGCAGCCATCTCTGGGAAGCCTTCCGAGTGGCTACCAGCCATCACTTGCCTGTCAGCGTGGCTACCGGCAGTCGCCGAAGTCCCGTGTGGAGGACGACGTGCCAACGAGGAGTGGCTACCGGCCGCCGCCTGTGTCTTGTCCTCTGAGGCAATTACAGGAGGAGAGGGGACGTACTCTCCTCTCCCCAGCGTGGCTATCGGCCGTCACTGGTTCCTGTAGGGTATAGCAACACCTGACGGGGGAGCGGCTACTGGCCGTCTCCTGCCATGTGGCCCGGCTACAGGCCATGGCCTTTTAAGAGCACGGCTACCGGCTGTCACCTGCGCTCAGCTACAGGCCATGTTTCTTAGGGGGGGAGCGGCTACTGGCTGTCCCCTGAAGGGCAGAGCTGCTGCAGGCTGTCTCTGGGAAGCCTTCTGAGTGGCTACCAGCCGTCTCCTGAAGGTCTGAGCGGCTATGGGCTGTCTCACAAAGGGCACGGCTGCTGGCCATCGCTAGGGTGCTGCTTGGAGCTAAGGAAGTAGCTCCATCCCGATCCCTGTTGAGGGTCAGCTAACCTTCAAGGTAGTCTCCGTTTCCTGCTATGGTGGTGGCGGGCGAGTTCCAGATCATAGGTGCACGTGGTCAGGGGAGACTTACGTCCCTGTCGCCCAGAGTCGGGCAATGCTCTGGCTGCCCCTCCATTGGCTCCTCCTGAGGGTGTTGTGATGGCCTCGGTGACTATACTCGGCATTTTATTGGGTATAGGTCTTATGTCGCAGAAGAATTATATTACTAGAGCCGTGATACACATTCACTCAAGTCACTGTAATCACTGCTCAGCTTCTCTCACCCCGTCATTGTTTCATTGTTGGTCTATACTTCCAGTACTGTAACACTGATAGAATTTGGGCGTAGTTTCCTTCTAGTATTTTAACACACTGCTCGATGTCTAGGTCACTGTTTCACTGTTACTGCACTTCCACTGTCACTCACTGTCGGGACTGGGTAGGGCGGTGGCGTTGGTGGACGGTGGTGGGAGAGCTCACAGTCTGGCTCTGGAAGGGGGCTGAGCTCCGCCAGGGGCCTCCATGTCCTGTGGCTGTAGGATCATTCATAGGGACGTCCTTTCTCATCCGGGACTGCGTGCGGCGAAGGGCCCCACACTGTTGAGGCTGGGAACTGGGGTCTGGCCCTCGGGACTGGGGCTGAAGAGTGTCCTGAAGCACTCACTTAGGCGCCTGATGGAGGACGAGTGTCGTCTGCATCGGGGTGGGGAGAGGTCTCACTTGGGGGTTCTGAGGGCAGCCTCAGGGATCTTTTAGCTGTGGTGTCCTGCTGTTGGGGACACCGTCAGGGGTGGGCTGCAGCGTCGGCCTCCGTAGGAGTCTGTCAGGTAGGGTCCCTTTGGAGCCAGCTGTTCAGAGAATAACCCTGGAGATAGTACAGGGCCTGAGGCCTTCCTCCTGAAGGTTGCCTCGCTGGTGGTGGACAGTAGGGTCGTCTGCGCCCCTGCCGGTTGGCAGGTCTGATGGGAAAACGCCCTCTCGTAGTGGAGTCACGGAGGGCGAGAAGCTTTGGTGCTCCTCCCTGGCATGGCTGCTGGCCGTTGCTGGGTTCCCATGGGCAACGAAATGAGGGCAACTACTGGCTGTCCCTTCGTCATAGGCGCGGCTACCAGCTGTCACCTGGGCCCGACTCCCTGACGGGGATGCATGCGAAGTGCGGCTACCGGCCCTTGCCTGAGCCCCGTATAGAGGACAATATGCCAACGAGGAGCAGCTGCAGGCCATTGCCTATGTCCTGTCCTCTGAGGCAACTACAGGAGAAGAGGGGATGTACCCTTCTCTCCCCAGCACAGCTACCAGCCGTCGCTGGTTCCTGTAGGGGGGTATAGCAGCACCTGACGGGGGAGCGGCTACCAGCCATCTCCTGCCATGCGGCCCAGCTACAGGCTGGCCTTTTAAGGGTGCGGCTACCGGCTGTCACCTGAGCCCGGCTACAGGCCGTGGCTCTTAGAGGGGAGTGGCTACCGGCCATCTCCTGAAGGGTAGAGCGGCTGCAGGCCGTCTCTGGAAAGCCTTCCGAGCGGCTATCGGCCATCTCCTGAAGGTCTGAGCGGCAACTGGCCGTTTCACAAAGGGCGCTGCTGCTGGCTATCACTGGGGTGCTGCTTGGAGCTAAGGAAGTAGATCCACCCCGATCCTGTCAAGGGTCAGCTCGCCTGCAAGGTAGTCTCCGTTTCCTGCTATGGTGGCGGCGGGCAAGTTCCGGGTCATAGGGGTGTGCGGCCTGGTCAGATTTATGTCCCTGTCTCCCGGGGTCGAGTCGTACTCTGTCTGCCCCTCCATAGGCTCCTCCCAAGGGTGTTGTGCTGCCCTCGGTGACTATTCCCAGCATTTTACCACCATCGTCAGAGAAAAAGTCATATTCCCGTGACTGGAGGTGATAGACTTTGGTGTTGTCTGTGTGGTGCACGGGTTGGAGATGTTGTAGGAGGGTGTTCCATGCTGTGGCGGCCGGGTTTTCATCCATTTGGGTGTCGCAGGTGATGAAGAGGGTGGACAGGTCGGTGGTGGAGCAGAGGAGTTGCGGAAGGTGGAGGGGGCCACGGAAGCAATGATTAGTGTCCAAAGGGTGGCACCCATGTGGCTCGTTGGATTCTCATATTGGTAGATCTTGTCTCCTGTAGACAGCTGTGCTGAATGATGGAGATCGCCGGGGAGCATGGGGTTTTATGACGGCAGTGCGACGTGGTGTCTCTGGGAAGTGGTGGTAGCTGGGATTTGTGTTCGGTGTAGCATGAGTGTGATGGGGCTCGTGTTTGGAGAAAAAGTGTGGTTTTGCGGTGAGGTGGGTGGTGTAGGGGTGGGGCCATATCGTGCGGGTGGGCGTAAAAGGCAGCCAGAGCGTATGATGGTGGTTTTTAGGGTGGGTGTGGGTGGTGAGTTGGGTGAGTGTGGGTGGTGTATTGGAGTCAAGTGTGGTGGGGAGGTTGGTGGGGTGCATGGGGGTGGAGGTGCAGTGACAGGGCTGCGGGTGGTAATGGGCAGGTGGAGGAGAGGTTGGTGCGTGGGCAAGACATGTGGTGGTGAGCGTGGGGATGGGGAGGTGCATAGAGGTGGTGGGGCGGCTACGGGTCTGGGGTTGGTGATGGGCAGCGGGCAGGGTGAAGTTTGGGCAGCTGGAGGAGAGGTTGGTGCGTGGGCAGGACATGTGGTGGTGGGTGTGGGGGAAAGGTCGGGAATTTGCGGCATTGGCGAGTCTTCAGGTGAGGTGTGATGCTGCATGACAGGGGGAAGGGGTGGGAGTGGATGGGGAGGGGAAGGCGGAGAGGGAAGACGAGGGGGATATGTAGCAGTCGTAGGAGATAGGGGGGGACGGGGCTGATTTGCAGGGTGGCGTGGGGCAGGGGGTGGGGGTTGGGGAAGCAAGGGTGCGGAATGGGCGCACATGGCGATTCCTGAGTGTGTGGGGCGTGTTGTGATAATCGACTGCCACTTGGTAGGGGTTGGGGACAGTGATGATGTAGGGTCCTGTGAAGCGAGGTGCAAGCTTGTGGGGTGTAGGGAGCTGCGCTATCATGACAGTGTCACCAGGCTTGTACGGGTTGGAAGTGGTGTCAGGTCGGAGGTCTATGTTACTATGTAGGTGAGAAAGCCGCCTTTTGAGATGGTGAAGGGGGTCAGAGGTGAAGGAGGTGGCCGGGGGTGGTAAGTGTTGCCCACTGGTAGGAAGAGAGGCGCTTTCCCAAACACATGCTCGTGAGGCGAGATGCCATCCATTTGTGGGCAAGAGTTTATGCCCCATTGCACTATCTTGACGTGTGCAGACCAGTTGTCATTCTTTGTTTCTTCTATCTAGGTGCGGAGCTGGTTAATCAAGGTACGATGGCTTCGTTCACAGATGGTGTTTCCCTGTGGCCATTAGGGGGATGAGTGGGAGATGTGATATCCGAAGATTTAAGCTAACTCCTGCCAGATTTTACTGGTGAACTCTGGGGCGTTGTCGGAGTGAATAGCCTGTGGGATGCCAAAATATGAAAAGACATGATAAATTAATGCATTGGCGACTGCAACAGCTTGATGTTCCTTCGCTGGGCAGGCGGCAATGAATTTAGAGTACGTGTCAACAAAAGTGATGATGTACTGATAGCCTGATTTTGGTGGCAGGGGCCCCACTATATCAACTGATAGTAACTGCCAGGGCTTGTGGGCAGTGATGTGGCCTGACAGGCCGGCAGTGTGGGTGATGTCTTTTCCTAAAGCACACACCCGGCGGGACTGGATGATGTTCTTGGCTAGGGTGGATGGGTTAGGGGTCCAGTATGCATCATTGAAAACTTGCAAGAGTTTCTTCATGCCCAGGTGGATCCCCTTGTGGATGTGTAGGTGTCGGAGGGCATCAAGGGCGGTGTCGGGGGGAGGATGATATGCCCCAAAGGGGTGAACACGTGGTTGCCCTGGCAATTTAACTTTTGGAAAAGATGCTGGGGGATCCAGGGGGGTCATTCTTTGTGTTGCCACTGTCGGAGGAAATCGGGCTCGGGCTGTATGGCATTGATGGGGAGCCGGGAGAGGGTGTCCACATTTGTGTGGAGTTTGCCGGAGTGGTACGATATCTTGTAGTTAAACTCCTTCAGTGTTTCATCTGATGAGCTGGGCATTGTGCGTGTCGGACTGCCGCAGCCATTGAAGGGCCTGGTGGTCAGTAATGATTGTAACTTGGGTCCCCGACAGGTACGCCCAGAAGTGTTCTAATGCCCAGACAATGCCCAGGCATTCCCTCTTTGTGGCAGTATAGTTATTTTCCGCCTGATTGAGGGTGCAGCTGGCACAGGCAATGATGTGTTCACGGCCTTCTTGGACTTATGCTAGCACAGCGCCTATTGCTATCAGGGAGACATCGGTGTAGAGACGGAATGAGATGGAGTAGTCGGGGAAGGCCACAATTGGGTCAGAGATGCGCATGTCCTTAAGTTGTTGGAAGGCGGCTTGTCTTTTGTCCATCCAGATAAAAGGTTCTCCCTTCCAGGTAAGGTCGTGGAGTGGCTTGGCAATGTGGGCGAACCCCTTCACGAAGTGTCAGTAATAGGAGGTCAGGCCGAGGAAAGCCCGGACTCCGTGGACGTCTTATGGTGGGAGGATGTCCACGATGGCGCAGAGCTTGCCTGGATCGGGGGATATGCCGTCCTGGGAGATGACGTGCCCCAGGAAGGAGACGGTTCTGGTGGCTAGGACGCACTTGGAGGGCCAGAGTTTGAGGCCGGCCTGTTGGATGCAGGAAAAGACCTTTCAGAGACGCTGGAGGTGGTCAGCCCAGGCCCTGCTGAATACAATGACATCATCTAAGTAGGCCAAACAGATCTCCCAGGTGAGGCCGCTGAGGAGAGTCCCCATTAATCGTGAGGAGATGGCATGGGCGTTACAGAGGCCGAAGGGTAAGACGTTAAACTCATAGTGCTTTCCATTTCTGGTAGAGAAAACGGTTTTGCCTCTGTCTTCTGGTCACACTGGTACCTGCCAGTACTCCGACTGAAGATCAAGGGTGAACAACCAGGAGGCGCCGTATAGGGAATCGAGGAAGTCGTCTATCCTGGGGAGTGGGGGGGTGTCCTTGATGGTCACGTCGTTGAGCTGGCGATAATTTTACACAGAACCTCATGGTGCCATCCTTCTTCTTCACTAGTACAACAAGGGAGGACCAGGGGCTGATGGAAGGGGAAACAACTCCGGCCTCGATCATTTCCTGAACCTTGCGGTCTTCTTCCTCCTGTTGCTCGGGATTTTTCCGCCGGGATGTCTGGCAGATTGGCGGACCTGTCGTGTGAATTTCGTGAGCGAGGTAGGTGGTATGTCCAATGTCAGCGGGCCCTGCCGTGAATAGGTCCTGGAAATCCAGAAGGCGGCAGAGGGTGTCTGATTGGTAGGGGGAGAGATGGTCGGGGATGGGGGGAGGGGGGCAAGGCTCGGCTTCTTCCATCTCTCCTATTACGAACCCTTTAGGTAGTGTTATGGGGGAGGGAGCGAGGTTGGCAATTCGGACTGCCATGACACGAGGGGGAAGAAAAGTCAGGGGCAAAAGGCAGGCCGAGAAGGTTCCAGGTGGCAGGTGGGGAGAGAACAGGACAGACGTATCCATGGGCCTATTCAGGGGCAACCAGGCTTCGTGGTTGAGGGGGGGGATCGTTACTGTGGAGGAGGTGATAGTGGGGAACGTCGGAGGGGAAGGGGAGAGAGAGAGGAGGGGGGGAAGGGCGAGGGAGGGGGGGGGAGGGTTTTGCTGGGGTTGGGGCATGCAAGTGCACACCGCTCTGGAAGGGGGGGAAGGTCAGGGGATTTCCGAAACTGGAGCTGTCTGTTATCAATCGATGGTGGCTTTCAATTTCTGTAGCAGGTCCAGTCCCAGGTATCCATTATGGTTGTGGCAGGTGGAGTCAAATATGATGAATTTATGTTGTGTCGATGCCAGTTGGTGGGTGTCAAAACGTAGGGCCCGAGTTTCCCCATGGATAGGCCGGGGGCTATCCCCCGCATCCACAAGATGAGTTGACATGGGAAGAGCGGGTCAAAGGTCGACTTGTGACGGGAATAGAAATGACTGTACAGGCAGGATCTGGCCCCTCCCGTGTCGACCAGAAGTCTGGCTTTCACGCCATTCAGCCACATCTTGTTATAGACTGGGGGGCGATATTTGGGGGAGTTGGCCCCCTCCACTGTGGGGAGGTGCGGGGGCGGTCCTAAAAATCCAATTGTCGTGGACCTTCTTCTTCTTGCTCTTGTTCCATCTCCCCGGGTTCAACTTCCTCCGTGGGTGCGGGCTCATCTTCTGGTTCCTCGTTTTCTAAGGAGGAGACTTTACGTCGGCCTGGGGTGGTTGGCTTGTACCTAGCAGCCTTCAGTTGGTCCATGATGTCGTGGAGTGAGCACCTGGAGCTGCACGTGGAGAACTCCCTCCCTGGGATTAACCAGGATAAGTTTAGGGTTCTCCTTATGGCTGGGGCATCTGTGGGTGGGGTGCGCCCTGGGTAGGCTGGGTGTCGGGGTGGGGCTGGTGTGCAGCATAGACGGATGTGGCTTGACTGGTGGTGCAGGTTTGTTTGTGAGGAACTTATTCACCACACTGATTTGTTGAGAGGTAGGATGGGAGGTCAGAAGGCGTCATATGAGTTGGATGTCCCCGTCTAGGTCTCCCGTCGGGTCGTGGATCGTGAAGTGCTCCTTGACCATGCTGGGGAGGACTCTGAGGAGTGTTGAAGGTGTGTTGTTCCCAGGTTTCGTCATCCACTTCCGGGCAGGCGGCGGCAACCAGGCGCCTAGCCTGGATCAAGGTATCATCCAAGTTACCATCATATGTCAGGCTGTCCAAATGGGATAGTGCTACCACTTTTCCTAGTAAGGGTGTGATGGCTTGGATCATAAGCTTCGTGAAGTTTTGCCATATGAGCCCTGGGATGATTTTTGGCACGATATTTGCTGCTGCTTTACTCAGTATTGGGAATGTAACTGCTATTTTCTGTTTGTCATCCTCAAACCCAGTATCTAGTAATGGTTTAATGATTGCTAGATACGTGTGGACGTCGTATTGTTCCGGGTCGAATTTAGGTAATTGTATGTTAGGCTTGGTTGCCATTTTGCCGGTATTCCCTGCATGCCTCTTGTATGCCCCGGTCAAGAATCACCGCTGTCCACCAGTGTTATGCCAGGTGTTTAAGGGTCATCTTCCCGTCCCTTGAATGCCTATTCAGCAGCTTGGTTCCCTTTCTAGACAGGAGCTTAGGAAACTAAGAGAGACACAGGTCACAAAAACTCAGGCCAACAACCTTACACGTATATTTGTAAATTCTAAATGTGGAACAGGTAGATGTCACAAACAGGAATCTAGGCAATTATATAACGTGTACTGAGATCAGGAGTTGCAGTATCTCGCAGGGTACTGTTGAGACAATAGTTCAGGATAAAAGTGAATAGTACAATGAACAGCACTTAAGGTGTTGGGCAGGTGAATCAGTCACTGTCACTTTGAGGGAAATTTACACTGTGGTTGGAATTGGCAGTTTGGCTATAGGTCTTGTGTTGCGGAAGAATTATATTACTAGAGCCAAGATACACATACACTCAGGTCACTGTAATCACTGCTCAGCTTCTATCATCCTGTCACTGTTTCACTGTTGCTCTACTTTTCCGGTACTGTAACACTGATAGAATTTGGGCTTAGTTTCCCTCTAGTATTTTAACACACTGCCTGATGTCTAGGTCATTGTTTCACTGTTACTGCACTTCCACTGTCACTCACTGTCGGGACAGGGTAGGGTGGTGACGTTGTCGGAGGGCAGCGGGAGAGCTCGCAGCCCGGCTCTGGAAGGGGGCTGAGCTCCCTAGGGGCCTCCATGTCCTGCGGCCACAGGATCACTCGTAGGGGGCGTCCTTGTCCGGGGCTGCGTGCGGCGAAGGGCCCCACACTGTTGGGGCTGGGAACTGGGGCCGAAGAGTTTCCTGAAGCGCTCACTCAGGCGCCTGATGGAAGACAAGCATTATCTGCATCGGGGTGGGGAGAGGTCTCGTCTGGGGGTCCTGGGGACAGCCTCGGGGGCCTTTCAGCTGCGGTCTCCTGTTGTTGGGGATGCCATCAGGGGTGGGCTGCGGCATCAGCCTCCATAGGAGTCCGTCAGGTAGGGTCCCTCTGGCGCCGGCTGTGTGGAGAATAGCCCTGGAGATAGTACAGGGCCTCTCCATGGATCCTTGAGGCTGAGGCCTTCCTCCTGAAGGTTGCCTTGCTGGTGGTGGAGAGTAGGGTGGTCTGTGCCCCCGCCAGTCGGCAGGTCTGATGGCAAAATGCCCTCTTGTAGTGGAGTCACTGGGGGCGAAGGGCTTTGGTGCTTCTCCCCGGCATGGCTGCTGGCCGTCGCTGGGTTCCTGTGGGCAATGAAATAAGGGCAGCTATCGGCCATCGCTTGGGCCCGATTTCCTGACGGGGATGCAGGTGAAGTGTGGCTACCAGCTGTCACTTGCCTGTCGGCACGGCTACCGGCCGTCACCTGAGACCTTTGGGACTAAGATGCAAATGAATGTGTTTGAGTGGATGAGTAAATTGGAAGTGTGTCATCCTGTTTCAGCTACCTTCCTTTCCTTGGGGGAAGCACCCTAGATATATAGATAGATAGGTAGATTAATATTGTAGCTACTTGTTCTCATTTTAACGAAGGTAATATACATAAGAGGTTGTTCAGCCAAATTTTTATGCCCTGTTCCTCTTGTTGTGTATTCCAGTTCCGGTCTCGAAAGAGAACCCCAGCTTAGTAGCTAGTGTCCTAAGGAAGCTGACCCAAGAACACCTAGCATAACATGCAAACTTCCTTCAGTTTCTTGAATTAACTTTGCATGCTGCGACAGCACAACACACCACTGCTTCAAGCATGGAATGTAAACATACTGAAATGCCAGGAATAGTCACTGAGGGCAGCACAACACCCCCGGGAGGAGCCTACGGAGGGGTAGACAGAGTACGACCCGACCCCAGGTGATAGGGACATAAGTCCGCCCAGGCCGCGTGCCCCCATGACCCAGAACTTGCCCGCCGCCACCAGAGCAGGAAACGGAGACTGCCTTGCGGGTGAGCTGACCCTCGACAAGATCAGGGTGGAGCTACTTCCTTAACTCCAAGCAGCACCCTAGTGATGACCAGCAGCTGCGCCCTTTGTGAGACAGCCAGTAGCCGCTCAGACCTTCAGGAGATGGTCGGTAGCCGCTTGGAAGGCTTCCCAGAGATGGCCTGCAGCTGCTCTGCCCTTCAGGAGACGGCCAGTACCCACTCCTCTCTAAGAGCCACGATTGGTAGCCGCGCCCTTAAAAGGCCACGGCCTGTAGCTGGGCCACACGACAGGAGAAGGCCGGTATCCACTCCCCCGTCAGGTGCTGCTATACCCCCCTACAGGAACCAGTGACAGCCAGTACCCGCACTGGGGAGAGAAAGGTACATCCCCTCTCCTCCTATAATTGCCTCAGAGGACAGGACACAGGCGACGGCCGGTAGCCGTGCCCGTTGGAAGGAGACGGCCTGCAGCCGCTCCCCGTATAAAAACTATTCTTGTCTATATTAAGAGAAAAATTGGAGAAACAAATAAACCAAAACAAACTAAATAATGACGTGCAAGCGGGCTTCACGGCTGGTAGAAGAATAGAGGACAATTTATTAATTCTTGAATACTGTGTGGAGCAAAATTATAGAAATAAATTACCACTGATAGTAGCAGCAATAGATTTTTCAAAAAACGTATGACTCAATAAAACGGGAAAAAATTATAAAAGCCCTAATAAATTTGAAAACCCACGAAAGCCTAACTGACATCATAAGTAAGATATACTGCGGGGATAAAATTAAACCAAAATGTAGAACCGGAAATAGAAATCTCCAGCAGTATAAGGCAGGGTTGCACAGGATCAACCACCCTTTTTTAAACTTGTAACATTTAAAATAATCCAAGAACTAGAAAGTACAGGCCTAGGCTACAGAGATGACAATATAAAAATAAATACCCTATTTTAAGCAGATGATGGCCTACAATTTTCACAATCAGTGAAAGAAGCCAAGGCAAACATAAGAAGATTAATAAATGTAGACAGAGAATGTGGGCTTGAAATAAATAAGGCAAAAAGCAAATTTATTATATTCAAGATGGATCGGCAACCAGAAAAAATTGAAGATATTGAAGTAGTTACATCTATAACATACCTGGGAGTAGAATTAACAAATTCAAAAGACTGTTTCAAAAAACACAGGCAAAACATGATAAACAAAGCCCATAAACTAGCCAATACAAGTTACTCAGTGATAGCAAAAAGTTGCAACAAGCTACTCATAGATAAGACATTCTGGAAGAGCCTTGCATTACCCAGCATCTTGTATGAGGCGAGCATAATAGCATGTAGGCAAGAAGAAATAAACAAGCTACAAAGAATTGAAAACTCGATTTATAGATCTATTCTAGGGGCAGCAAAATATACAGCAGAAACAGGCTTAAGAGCAGAAATAGGAGCATCCCTAATGAACACTAAAATGATGAAAATGAAACTAAATTACATGCAAAATATCCTGAAAAGAGAAAACAGTCTGGTTTGTGAAATAACAGAAGTAATAAAAGGAGCTAAGGAGAACAGGTGGATGAAAGAATGTAAGAAAGGCCTAAAAGAATTGAACATAAATTTTGACAAGCTAAAAAACATCAGCAAAGATGAAATAACAACAAGACTACATGACTGGGACACAAAAGTGTGGAGAACAGAAATGGGAACAAAAAGTACACCACGAATATACAGAAAATGGAAGACAGAAATGGGTGGGGAAGATATGAAGTATGATGATACATCAGCCTCTATCACTTTCTTCAAGTGCGGCACCAATACATTGAAATTTAATGATAGAGAAAGGCACTAGCAAGAAAAAACATAATGTGCATAATGTGTGGACATGAGAATGAAGATTTAGAACACTTTATATTAAATTGTCAGGTATACAGGGAAGAAAGAGAAAAACTACCAGAACTACAACAGCCATACATAGAAAATAAAGAGGACATTTTAGGACAGCTATTATCTGAAGTGGAAGATTTTGAAAGAATAAAACAATTCATACACAAGTGCTGGAAAAAGAGAGAGAAAAAAATCAAGGAGCTCAGCAACGAATAAATTGGAAAACCAAGAGATACTACAAGAGGGGCCATTGCAAAGGCTGTCCCTCTACCAAATCATCGCATCGCATCGGGACAGTCCCGGATTTGAGCAAAGGCCACTGAGAGTGTTTACAAAAACAGATGAAGGCTAAACAAGGTTGGAGAAGAATAAAAATGTGGTTGGCAAAGGGTCTTAATGTGCTGCTACCTAAGGTGTACAGGAAACCATTTGGCTTGTCACTCAGTATAAAGTCACCCATAGACAGAAGGAAGAGGAAAGATAGATAGAAGAGGGAGTGTAAAGTAACCGGTAGACAAAAGGACGAGGACGAGGAAGGAATGAAGTAAAAAACGACAGAAGAGGAAGGAAAGAAAGAAGGAGGAAAGGAAAGGCGAGACACTCGAGAGCAGCACTACATGCTGTAACCTAATAAATGTTGAATGCTGTTTTCTGTGATAATTGTTTTCTTATTCATTTTTTTTTTTTTTTCATATTTTACAGTTGCTACAGTTTTTACATTTCTTATTCCTTGCTACCTGTTTACCTGTAAGTGCATACTCCCAAGAAAATACACATGCAGACCGGATCAAACTGCCTTCCCGGTGGCATGTGTAAGATAGATAGAAGTCATACCAAGTCTCCAGTGTCATTTATAATTGTAATGCTGTGTTTTTAAGGCGACCTCTCGTCGTAAAAACACTAGCTACTGAAGCGGGGTCCTCTTTCTAGACCGGATGTAAAGCACTAACAAAGGAACAGGACATAAAAACCAGGCAGTATACCGTATCACATCTATTACCTAGGTCCTACTCATAACAGTACACATAGAATGATATTTAGGATACAGAGACACAGAGATACAGAATTAACACTTGGCTTCACAGAATGATCATATGCATTATCACTATTACACACACACGGCATCATCGGATGTAGACGTCCGTTACCGGCGCTCCATACCAGCTCAACACGGCCAGAGGCATTACCTTAATAAGTATCTTTGAATGAGTCAAGCTCTGTACCAGGTTAGACTAAATGATTTTTCATTATTAAAATGAAAAGAAATAATAAGTTCAAATAAGACTGGTTCAAACAACAAAGAACCACGATGCGTTGAGTCAGCTGGGTTTGTTTATACTACAGCAACACGCGGAAAGTGTAAGTACATACTCTTCATTTAGTATTACAAAATGGATACATACTTCAGTAAAACAAATTTGGAAAAGAAAAGGGATAAAAGTAAAAAGCAAAATGATGATTTCTACCAAGAACTGGTTGAAGTGGAGACTCACAATAGACTGGTTGAACGTGTACACAAACTAGAAATGGCTTTCAAAAATGAAATTGATGAAATAAAGAAGCAAATGCACTTGCAAAAGGAAGAGATAGAAAAACTGGGAAGGGAGGCCAATAAGAAAGACACAACCATCAGTGAACTAACAGTGGAATTGAATACGCTTAGGCTTAGGAAGAAAGTGAGTGAAATGGGAAGTACAGTAGTTAATCACGAGAGTGTTATGGAAGAGTTAAAAAATGACACAGAGACAATTAGACAAGCAAGCAGTCTTATGGACCAGAGCAGTGATATTGAGAAGATAACACAGGTGAATGAAGCTGTGCAAAGCTACAAAAATGATGTAGAAACCACGTATGCTGAAATGGTGAAAGTAAAGAAAGACTTAGAAACAAGGGTGGAGGAAAAAAACATTAAAAAGGAAGTGAAAAGGGTCAATTTTTACACGTTACCCTCATCCGATTTTCGACTTTTCGTTAACATTTTCTAGTAGAACTGGTCATTCTAAGAATCTTTTCTTCTATGACATTTCTCTCGCAAATTGATAATAAACGAGTTACACGCGATTTACTTCCACCAATCACAATCACAGACGAGCGCGCGCTCTGTCCGCTCACCCGCTCACATTTGAAAGTTTGTCCCGGAAGACCAAACTTTACACGTACTCCTCATTTTTACACGTTGCCCTCATCCGATTTTTTCATTCAACCTTAGTGTTTCCTGTTGTTTTTGGTGTGATTCGATCGATTTTGACCTTCGTTTCTATCGCAAGTCGCTAGTTTTTGTTGAAAGCCACTAGCGACTTCCGGTGGAAAGGACCGGTCCAAATCAACAAAAATCACACCAAAAACAACCGAAAACACTCAGGTTGGATGTTTGTTATCACTTGAAATGTAATTTTTTGCGGTTCTTCCCCCTCCCCGAGGAATACTGGGGGACCTGTGGGAAACCGGGGTGTTGGGTGGGGGAAAAAACGCAAAAGCGAGTGATTTCGTACTGGAACTGTTATCAAAATCAAATGAAAAACACTAAAATCCTTCGGAAGAAAATAATTTTAAGCTTCTTAGGGAATTCGTGTTTCCTAACTGGGGGGCTTCGCCCCCCAGACCCCCCCAACCCTGGCCGTGCTTCCTAACTGGGGGGCTTCGCCCCCCAGACCCCCCATGACATTAACCAAACCTCATCTAACCTAACCTAGCCGTGTAAATAAAAAATAATTAATTTACCTAGCAGTTTACAGTTCCTCGTCTACATCTGAAGAGCCGTCTGTAGCTGTAAACGGCAACAACAATTCAAGAAAAGATCGTAACACTAACCAAAAATTATTGAAAATGTTTAAGAAAAGTCGAAAATCACTAACAAAAACAATTGAAAATGTTAAAGAAAAGCCGAAAATCACATGAGGAGTACGTGTAAAGTTTGGTCTTCGGGGACAAACTTTCAAATGTGAGCCGGTGAGCGGACAGAGCGCGCGCTCGTCTGTGATTGTGATTGGTGGAAGTAACTCGTTTATTATCAATTTGCGAGAGAAATGTCATAGAAGAAAAGATTCTTAGAATGACCAGTTCTACTAGAAAATGTTAACGAAAAGTCGAAAATCGGATGAGGGTAATGTGTAAAGTTTGACCGTGAAAAGAATAATCCAAAACAATCCAAAGTTAGTCAGAGATTCAGTAGAAATAAATAAATCAATAGTAATCACTGGTATAGAAGAGGAAGAAATTAAAAACAAAATCACTAGAGACAAAAAGGAGATGGCAAATGTAATGAGCTTACTGAAAGAAGTATCAGAGGAAATCTGTAGTAAAGACATAGAAGAACACAAAAGGTTAGGGAAATACGAGAAAAGCAAGACAAGACCTCTAAAGGTGACTTTCCAGAGTGTAAACACTGGAAGAGATACTAAAAAATGCAAAGAATCTTATGGAAAAAGAGGAGTTCAAAAATGTATGGATAAAAAGATGCCTAACACAAGAGGAACTGGAATTACTGAAAGAGAAAAGGGAGGAAGCAAAAACAAAAAATGAGGGAAGATCAGAAGAGGACAAGAAGAAATTTTTTTACAAAGTAATAGGATTGCAGGTACGAAAGTGGTACACAAACAGGATGGAAGAAAAAGGAGGAAGTTAGTAGAACCATGTCATGACAAGTATATAAACAAGATGATAAAGTTGATGTACTCAAATGTGGATGGAATGGTATCTAAATTACTAGAGATGAATGATTATGTCAGGGAAAATGAACCACAAATAATATGCCTAACTGAGACAAAATTAACACCAAGGATATCCAATGACATACTTGAAATGCGTGGCTTTAACAGACGCATATTCGGTACTCCCGAAGAAACGCCCGGAGAATACTGTAATGCTGAGTAGAATTTGGCTCGACTTCTCGTCCCAAATCAACTCAACACTGAGCGGGGTCCTCTTTCGAGACCGGAGCTAGTGCAATGAAGAGAGGCAGGACATAAAAACTTTCGGCAACACCATACACGTATATTATTTCAGTTAGACACAAGACATTTCAGTAGACATTACATCACAATATAGAGCAATACAAAACCTTATCTAAAATATTGTGTATCTCGCAGGATACTAGCTTCCTAGATATTAATGACAATACAACAAATCTTAGTACTAGGAGTACAGTAAATACCCGTGCGCGAGGAGCGCGTGAGGGGAGAGGGGGGGGGGGTTTGGTGATTTACCAGGAAGGGGAGGGGGAGGTAGGGAGACACGGAGAGTGACTTAGAACGGCGAGGGAGAAGTTATGATATTATTTAATAAGGCCCGATATTAACAAGGGAGTTTAGGTGTTTTCTATTGGCAAGAATTCTTTGACAATTAACTCTGGTTCTTATTTGGACTTTAAGAGCGGGGGTGAGGAATGGGGAGGGTTTTTAGGGATAGCGTGCGGAACAGGGGAATACAGTTATTACTCGCGGTCCTCGTTGTTTTGGTAACACTAGATTTCCGTCAGCACAACTTATATATTACACATCTCCCGGGTAGGTTATGTAGACTCGCATTTCCCAACGCGTAACAAAGTCGGAACCCTCGTAAATTCTATTCCACTGTATTACTCAGAGTTTAGCCAATAGCACTCCAATAATGTGTTTTGGGCTCTAGAGAGAAGTCCTTAATAAACTCGGGATGACACTCGCACGTATCTTCACTTGGGGTCTCTACCCATATTCTCGCCCGTTAATGTAGCATTATGTCCTGGGTTACCCCAGTGGAAATTACATGAAATCACTGCACTAGTCTTATTCTAAGAGAAAAGGAGTCACACTTAACCTACTTCACAATTACAGGATCCTCGTATCTCTCGTGGAGAGAAACACGGTTACCTCAGTGATGATCCGGTCGGACTAAGGGCGTCGTCAGGGTAGGGCGAGCCGGGAGGGCACGGGGCGACTCACTAGGGCGTCCTCTCACGTCCGGGGGCTTCCGGACTGGGGCCGAAGAGGGCTAGGAACCTCTGGGTCAGGTCCCGGCGTCGCGGGGGCGTGGTGAGGTCTCGCCCGGGTGTCCTGGGGCGGGCCGGAAGAGGCGACGGACTGCGGTCTCCTATGGGCAGGGGCGCCGGCAGGGAAGGACTGCGGCAGCGGCTGTCACGGGGGCCCGACAGGTGGGTCTTCTCAAGGGCCTCGCGCAGGGAACAGAGGCCGGGGGAGACAGGGAGGTCTTTCCTCCTCACTATACCCTGGGAGCGACCATCGATCGTCTCCACCGGGGTGCTGAGGGAGCGACCGTGGATCGTCTCTACCTGAGCTTTCAGGGAGCGACCATTGATCGTCTCTTCCTGATTTTTGTGTGAGCGACCATAGATCGTCTCTATCTTTTTTTTATGGGAGCGACCATTGATCGTCTCTACCGGTGTGCTGAGGGAGCGACCGTTGATCGTCTCTACCCGAGCTTTCAGGGAGCGACCATTGATCGTCTCTACCTGATTTTGATGTGAGCGACCATAGATCGTCTCTTTTTTTTATGGGAGCGACCATTGATCGTCTCTACCAGTGTGCTGAGGGAGCGACCGTTGATCGTCTCTACCGGAGCTTTCAGGGAGCGACCATTGATCGTCTCTTCCTGATTTTTGTGTGAGCGACCATAGATCGTCTCTATCTTTTTTTTATGGGAGCGACCATTGATCGTCTCTACCTGGTTGTGAAGGGAGCGACCGTTGATCGTCTCTACCTTGTCACTATTAGAGCGACCATAGATCGTCTCTACCTTAGGGGCACTGTCTGGAGTACAGTTTCTGACTCCACCCCTAGCTAACTCGGTGATTCTGCCACACGAAGGTAGTGTCTTTTGCCTATGGTGGCGGCGGCGTGGTGGTTGAGTGTCACCAGGGCGCACGGCCCGGGCTGACGTACGCCGCTGTTGCCCGGAGTGGTGGTGGCTGGCGGCGGCTACCCCGGGGGGGTCCAAGTGGGGG
Organism: Coenobita brevimanus; assembly: GCF_032717465.1. Taxonomy (NCBI): domain Eukaryota; kingdom Metazoa; phylum Arthropoda; class Malacostraca; order Decapoda; family Coenobitidae; genus Coenobita; species Coenobita brevimanus. Next base: position 13,367,625 of record NC_136977.1, read on the forward strand.
TGTCGGCATTCTTGAGGGCAGACTCCACTGCTCCTGGTCCGCCTTGATGTCGGGGAGACCGCGGTATTCTCCGGAATATTCCGGAGAATCGATGCGGTCAAAACCACGCATTTCAAATACCATAGCATCCCCGACAACAGGGCGAACCAGAAACAACGGAGTTCGCCCACGAGAATGCCGACACCCCCACTCGGACCCCACGGGGTAGCCGCCACTAGCCACCACCACTCCGAGCAACAATGACGCATGTCAGCCCTGGCCGTGCGCCCCTGTGACATTCAACCACCACGCCGCCGCCACCGTAGGCGAAAGACACTACTTTCGCGTGGCGGAATCACTGAGTTAGCTAGGGGTGGAGTCAGAAATAGCACTCCAGACAGCGCCCCTCCGGTAGAGACGATCTATGGTCGCTCCCACAGTGTTTCGGTAGAGACGATCAATGGTCGCTCCCGTAGTGTTCAGGTAGAGACGATCAATGGTCGCTCCCTTAGTGTTCCGGTTGAGACGATCAATGGTCGCTCCCACAGTGTCCAGGTTGAGACGATCAGTGGTCGCTCCCTTAGTGTTCCGGTTGAGACGATCAATGGTCGCTCCCACAGTGTCCAGGTAGAGACGATCAATGGTCGCTCCCTTAGTGTTCCGGTTGAGACGATCAATGGTCGCTCCCACAGTGTTCAGGTGGAGACGATCAATGGTCGCTCCCTTAGTGTTCCGGTTGAGACGATCAATGGTCGCTCCCACAGTGTTCAGGTGGAGACGATCAATGGTCGCTCCCTTAGTGCTCCAGTTGAGACGATCAATGGTCGCTCCCACAGTGTTTGGGTAGAGACGATCAATGGTCGCTCCCCCAGTGTCCAGGTAGAGACAATCAATGGTCGCTCCCACAGTGTTCAGGTAGAGACGATCAATGGTCGCTCCCACAGTGTTCGGGTAGAGACGATCGATGGTCGCTCCCCCAGTGTCCAGGTAGAGACGATCAATGGTCGCTCCCTTAGTGCTCCGGTCGAGACGATCAATGGTCGCTCCCTTAGTGCTCCGGTCGAGACGATCAATGGTCGTTCCCACAGTGTCCAGGTAGAGATGATCAATGGTCGCTCCCTTAGTGCTCCGGTCGAGACGATCAATGGTCGCTCCCACAGTGTCCGGGTAGAGACGATCAATGGTCGCTCCCCCAGTGTCCAGGTAGAGACGATCGATGGTCGCTCCCAGGGCGTAGTTAGGAGAGGGACGTCTCCACAACCGGAGACTGAACTCCAGGGGTCTCGTTCCAGAATATCCCGGACAGACCTCCCTGCTTCCCCCGGTCTCTGTTCCCTACGTTTGGCCCTCGAGCAGACACACCTGTCGGGCCCCAGTGACAGTCGCTGCCGCAGCCCTCCTCTGACGGCGCCTCTGGTCGTGGGAGACCGCAGTCTGTCGCCTCTCTCGGCCCTCCCTAGGACACCCGGGCGAGACCTCACCACGCCCCCACGACGCCGGGACCTGACCCAGAGGTTCCTGGACCTATTCGGCCCCAGTCCTACGGGCCTTACGCCGGAGCCCAGTCCGGAAGCCACCGAGAGACCCGGACGCGAGAGGACGCCCTTGCGAGCCGCCCCGTGTCCTCTCGACTCGCCCCGCCTTGACGATGCCCCCAGTCCAACCGGATCACCGATGACGTGTCCTTGTTTCTTTCCATGAGAAAACACGGGTGACCCTGTAACAATCGTGAAGTAGGTTAAGTGTGACTCTCTCTCTCTTAGGATAAGTATTGTGCAGTGAATTTATGTAATATCTATTGGGGTAAATCAGAACACAATATCCAGTTGAAGGACGAGAATGTGGATTAAGATCTAAAGTGAAAATACGTGCGAGTGTCACCCCGAATCTTTCTAAAGACATATCTCCAGAACCAGAAGAAAGACTAAAATATTATTGGAGTTCTATTGGCTAGTCTCTAAGTAATATTGTGAAATAGTATTTACGAATATTCCGACTTTGTTACGCGTTGTGAAGCGAGAGTCTATATATCATGCTTGGAAGATGTGTAATTAATAAGCCTGTGCCTACAGAAACATGTTCCCACTCTAAATATCAAGAAAGGGAGTATTAACGATATTCCCTCCCTCCGCACGCTACTCCTAAAAACCCTCTCCATTCCTCGCTCACGCTCTTAAAGCCAAAGTAAGAATCAGAGTTATTTGTCAAAGAATCTTCGCCAACAGAAAACACCTAAACTCCCTTGCTAATATCGGGCATCCTCCAATATTACCATAACTTTCTCCTCGCCGTTTTAAGTCACTCCCCGCGTCTCCCCTACCTCCTCCTAGTGGATCACAAACCCCCTCTCCCCCCCCCCTCCCCCTTACGCGCTCCGCGCGCACCTGTATTTACTGCACTCCTAGTACTAAGATTTGTTGTATTGTCATTAGTATCTAGAAAGCTAGTATCCTGCGAGATACACATATCTTAGATAAGGTTTTTGTATTGCCCTATATTGTGTTGTAATATCTGCTGAAGTGTCCTGTGTCTGACTGTGGTAATATACGTGTATGGTGTTGCCGAAGGTTTTTATGTCCTGCCTCTCTTTATTGCACTAGCTCCGGTCTCGAAAGAGGACCCCGCTCCACGTTGGGTGAAATAGGTACGAGAAGTCGAGCCTAATTCTACCCAGCATTACAATACTAAACTTAGAGGAATACAATATATGGAGAAGAGACAGACATTTAAAAAAAGGAGGAGGAATTATAATATTAACTAAGAAAAATCTAAAAGTCAAGGACATAAACCTAGATATACCATCACAAGTAGAACTGATTGCAGTAGAGATCGACACATCTGAAGGTAATGTACGAGTAATTGTAGCCAATTTGTACATGCCACCCAGATCAAACACATGGGAAAGAGACGAATATGAGGACCTGGCAGAGAGTACAATTCAGAGTATAAGATCCTTGCTACTTAAAATGGAAGAGAAATCGGAAAGAATTATACTAACTGGGGATTTCAATACAAATATAAATTAGAATACTCTAGATATAAATAGCCAAGAAAGCTGTTGGGACCAAAAGCTCCTGGATCTCGTACAAGAGTTTTTGTTAACGCAACATGTGAGGGAAACCACTAGAAAAAGAGGACTTGATGTACCTTCAGTGCTAGATCTAATATTTACTAGGCAAGAAAATGACATTGACAGTTTAATATATCACCCTCCACTCGGCAAAAGCGATCATGCAGTACTAAATTATAACTTCAGGATAGCATATGACATAGTAAACAGCAATGACAGTTACAAAAAGAGACTAAACTATAAAAAGGGAAATTATCAAGACCTAAAGAAGTATTTCTTAGAAGTTGATTGGGAAAATGAGCTTAGAGGACAAGATTTAAATGCTGTATATAAAAATTTTTGTGAATTTTATGAAATAGGAGTCCAGAAGTACATCCCACAGCACAAAGAAGCAGATAAGAAAATACAGAAATGGTTCAATACAGAATGTAAAAAATCAAAAGAAAGAAGAGATTTGTTGTGGAATAGATACAGAAGACACAATAGTGAAAGGGCGTATAATAATTACAAACAGGCAAGAAACGACTATACAAGAATAAGGAGGGAAGCCCAAAAACAGTTTGAGGAGGATATAATAAATAAAAGTAGTGATCAACCAAAGCTGTTTTACAGCTATATCAGAAGCAAAACCAAAGTAAAAGATATAATACAATCCATCACGGACGAGGGAATCACTTATACACAAGAGAAAAATATTTGTGAAGCACTAAATAAGAATTTCCAATTAGTTTTTACAGAAGAAAAAAATTTTGAGAGGGAATATGTGGAACACGCATGTCCACACATACTACCAGATATACAAATAGCAGATAAAGTAATACAGGAGGAGTTAAGTAGATTAGACAGAGGAAAAGCAAGTGGTCCTGATGAAATTTCATGTTGGGTGTTACGAGAATGTGCAAAGGAGTTAAGTAAACCATTATTTTTAATTTTCAAGAAATCCTTGAGTCAAGGGAAACTACCTGATATTTGGAAAAAAGCAAATATAGTCCCCTTATTCAAGAAAGGAAATAGACAAAATCCTCTCAACTACCGACCAGTATCACTGACCAGTGTTGTAAGCAAGGTATTAGAAAAACTTATAAGAAAAGCTTGGGTAAATCATCTAGAAGAACACAGTATGATAACAGAAAGACAGTTTGGTTTCAGAAAAGGAAAATCATGTGTTACTAATCTGTTGAGCTACTATGACAGAGTAACAAACACAATACAGGAAAGGGAAGGATGGGTGGACAGTATCTATTTAGATTTCAAGAAAGCTTTTGACACAGTACCACACCAAAGACTTTTATGGAAGCTGTACCATCAAGGAGGAATTCGAGGCAAACTGTTTTGTTGGATGCAAGACTTTCTCATAAAAAGAGAAATGAGGACAGTACTAAGAGGAAACTACTCATCATGGAAAGAAGTGACTAGTGGAGTACCACAGGGTTCGGTGCTGGCACCAATCATGTTTCTAGTGTACATAAATGATATAAACAGTAACACTGGAAATGAGAGCTATCTGAATATGTTTGCAGATGATGCAAAAATACAAAGGGGAATTACTAGCACAGACTCTTGTAGGGAGCTACAAGAAGAATTAAATAAACTTCATGAATGGAGTAGTACATGGCAAATGGAATTCAATGTGGACAAGTGTCATGTAATCAAGTTTGGTAAAAGTGGAAAAAGACCTGATTGGGATTATAAGTTAGGAAATAAAACCCTATACACATCAGAAAGAGAGAAAGACCTAGGTGTGATTATCAATAACAGACTATCTCCGGCTGACCACATCAGCGAGAAGGTACGGAACATGTATACACTGCTTGCAAATATGAGAATAGCATTCACATACATAAATGAAGACATGCTAAGAAGGATAATAACATCATTCATTAGACCAACCCTGGAATATGCATCAATAGTCTGGAGTCCTTATCTCAAAAAGCATATAGACAAGATTGAAAAAGTTCAAAGGGCCGCTACAAGATGGATACCAAGCTTAAGGGACCTAAGCTACGAAGAAAGACTAAATAAACTGAATCTACCAACACTACAGAAGAGAAGGAAAAGAGGTGACATGATAATGCTATATAAGTGCATATCAGGAAAGGAGAAAATAGACATAAATGATTATTTAACATATGGAGAAGCATCAGCAAGAGGACACTGCAAAAAACTGCATAAGAAGAGAGGTGATAAAGACGTAAGGAAATTCAGTTTCCCAAACAGAGCAATTGATCAATGGAATGCACTACCGAATGAAATAGTGTGTGCCAAAACAATTCACAAATTTAAGAATATGTACGATAAATATGGTTTAAGACACGGGACAATACGAGCTTGACTCATTCCTGTAAAGATACAATTAGGTAAGAACAATTAGGTAAGAACAGGGAGATTGCGCGTATTCTTTAATAGAGTTCTTATGTCACTTGGAGGTAATATATAAATGGGGTTGTTCACTTTATGTTCTTGAATGGGATTCTTATGTCACTGGGGGGTAATATATAAATGGGGTTGTTCACTGCAAGAACACCGAGATTGAGAGTCTGGTTCAAGGATATTACTATAATAGAGGTAGGGTGCGGATAGCGACACTCGACACCGTTACCTGGTCACGGAGACACGTACACTTATCTTTCAACTCGCCCGCGCTCCTACCTCTAGACTCACAGAAAACTCCCTGGTTCCTTGATGTGGGGGAGGGACTAAACCAATTTACAAAAATACACTTTCTGCCCTGATAGCACTAGATTCTAGTGGGCCACTGTTTAATATATTCTACTGTGTAGGCACTGTCACTGTTCTCCTGGTCACTGTCATTCACTGTTTTCCCTTGTTTCCTGGGTTTAGTAATATCACTGTTGCACTTAGGATACAGGGAGGCTCTCCTGTCTGGGGGCCTCGACCTGAGAGGCGGCCCTCGTATTAGGGCAGCGCCGGTGGGGTGCAGGGAGGCCCTGTGGTCTAGGGGCCTCGACCTGATAGGTGGCCCTCAGAACTGGGGCTGAACAACCGGAGCAGTCGGGCCTGTTTCCTCCGACTCTGGGGAGTGAGGGAGCCTGGATCGCCTTCGTCGTGGGTTGTGGAGTCGGGCCTGGGCGTCCTGGGACTGCGGGTACCAAGAGGGAGAGGCGCCGTCAGGACTGGACTGCGGCAGCGTCTCCTACGGGGCTCCGGCAGGAACAAGGAACTCCCGGGTGTGGGCGGTAGGTCCGATATCGGGCCTTGCCACCACTCTAATGTCTCATCCGGGACTATATTCCCGGATGGCGATGAAGGGCTGCCCAAAGGGAAAGAGGCTAGAGGAGGACTCACGCTGCCCGTGGTCTCTCGAGTGTGTCTGGAGGCCTGAGCCAGGGATCTCCTTCCCCTATTGCACACCTTGGCTGTGGCCGTGAACCTGCCCGGCGTACGGGGTACACCTATAGGGTGATCGGTGTTGCCCTTTCGCCGTGGCAAGGTACTGACGGCGTGGTGTTCCTCCCGTAGTAGGAGACAAGCTGGAGGGAGGGGCACAGAGGCCGCACTCTCTCCAATACGGACTGATCCTACCTGCAGGGAATTCTCCACCCTGGTACGTGCCCCGGCCGGAGCCGAGTGTCTGCCCGTACGGAAGACAACTAACGGGCGAACTGGTTCACCCGTCCATTGCGGCTGGGTACCGACCCTGGGATGCCGCTTCCGTAATAGGGTAGTGCTACACGTACGGTAGCAGGGGCTCTTTACCCTGGACCGTATTCTGGCCGTAGCCGAAGAACAGCAGGAGAGGGATGCACTAGGGCAACTCTCTCTCCCTGGTGTGTTAAGGCCGGAGCCTGGGGTCGCCTTCCCCTTTTGCACACTCTGTTAAGCTGTAGCCTAGGTTTGTCTGTCTCTTTTTTTACTTTTGTTTAGGCCGTAGCCTTGGGCCTCCTGCCCTTGGGCCTCCTGCCCTAGAGGGTGTAACAAGACAGTCAATACTGTGTTACCTGGGACTGATTTAGCTTCAGTCCCACCCCTATTCTGTCGATCACTGCTCCGCCCGCACAGTAGTTCAGTTTCCCTGATCACCTGGGGTTGGGGCACTTGCGGGGAATAGGGGCTCAGGGCCGTGATGCCCTGATGACCCTCTTGCCCGGGGTCACTAACCTCACCAGTGTGTCCTCCTGGGGTGGTGGTGGGGTGGCGGCTCGGTGGTGGTGTGGGGGGTGGTGAGGTGGGAGGTCCTGCGGCGGGCACGGCGGGCATTTTACCACCCTCTGCATTGTTGAAGTCACGGCCCCGTGACTGGAGGTGGTAGGTGGTGGAGGTGGCTGTCTGGTGGGCCGGGGTCAGGTGTTGGGTGAGACTGACCCAGTGAGTGGTGAACTGGTTGGGCTCCTGATGGGGGTTGAGCGTGAAGTGGAGGGAGGACGGATGGTTGGTCCGGCGTAGGAGGCGTAGCAGGTGGTCGGTGCCCTTGACTCTGGTTGGTGGGCAGTTGTATGGGTGCCAGCGGACTTTCGTCACCTTCATCTCGGGGAATGGTGCCTGGTGGGGAGATGAAATTTGAATGCTGGAGAGTGACGGGAGGGTGGTGGTTTTATTGGGGCTAATTTGGTGGGAGGAGCGTCGTCCTTTGGGGGATTGGGAATTGGGAAAGTTCCAACATGCTTGGTGGAGGGGTAGGGTTATGGGGGAGGTGTTTGGGGGGGTAGGTGGGGAGGGTGGGTTTTGAGGTGGGTGTGTGATGGGTGGAGGTGTCGGTGTGTATCTTGCGGGTGGGCGTGAGAGGCGTCCTGATCTGGTGGTGGTAGTGGTTATGGTGGGTGTGGGTGGTGAGGCTGGTTGTGTGCATGGTGGTGGTGAGGGTGTGCGGGGGTGAGGGGGGGGAATGGTTGGGGGTGCGGTGTGGCCCGTATAATGGGAGTGGTCATGAGGAAGGGTGGTGGTGGGTGTGGGGGTGGTGGGGTGGCGAGTGGTGTGGTTTTCGGGGGGGGGGGGAGTTGTGGTGATGTGGGCAGCATGGGTGAAGTGGGTTGGGAGGTGGTGGGTGGATGGGTGTTAGGTGGGTGAATTTCAGGTTGTGAGGTAGTGGTGGTTTCAGCTTGTGGTGGTGGTGTGTCGGGGGGTGGGCTGGTTGCTGGTGAGTTTGAGGAAGGGGGTGAGAAGGAGTAGGAGTCTGGGGGGTGATTCTGAGAAAGGTCGGGGTGGCTAGGTGTGCGGGCCGGGGTGCAGGTAGGCTTAGTGCGGGGGTGGGTGGTGTCGGGTGGGTGGAAGGGGCGCACGTGGCGGTTTCTATATATGCGGTGTTGTCCTTGTTGATCCACAGTGACTTGGTATGGCTTGGGTACTCGCACAATTTTGTAAGGTCCGTTGAATCGGGGGGAGGTCTTGGGTGGGGTAGGCAGGTTTGCGACAACAACAGACTGGCCAGGTGTGTATGGGTTGGAGTGGGGATACTAAGGGAGCGACCATTGATCGTCTCTACCTGGACACTGTGGGAGCGACCATTGATCGTCTCTACCTGGACACTGGGGGAGCGACCATCGATCGTCTCTACCCGAACACTGTGGGAGCGACCATTGATCGTCTCGACCGGTGGACTAAGGGAGCGACCATTGATCGTCTCTACCTGGACACTGGGGGAGCGACCATTGATCGTCTCTACCCGAACACTGTGGGAGCGACCATTGATCATCTCGACCGGAGCGCTAAGGGAGCGAGCATTGATCGTCTCTACCTGAACATTGTGGGAGCGACCATTGATCGTCTCAACCGGAACACTAAGGGAGCGACCATTGATCGTCTCTACCTGGACACTGTGGGAGCGACCACTGATCGTCTCAACCGGAACCCTAAGGGAGCGACCATTGATCATCTCTACCTGAACATTGTGGGAGCGACCATTGATCGTCTCAACCGGAACCCTAAGGAAGCGACCATTGATCGTCTCTACCTGAACACTACGGGAGCGACTATTGATCGTCTCGACCGGAGCGCTAAGGGAGCGACCATTGATCGTCTCTACCTGAACATTGTGGGAGCGACCATTGATCGTCTCAACCGGAACACTAAGGGAGCGACCATTGATCGTCTCTACCTGGACACTGTGGGAGCGACAACAGGGCCTACAACAGGTCGAGACCCCAGGCAAGAGGGTCTCCCTGCACCGTGACCAGAGTGAGGACCTACAACAGGTCGAGACCCCAGGCAAGAGGGTCTCCCTGCAACATTGGACCCGGATCGAGTCTCCCCCCAGCGGGTACGGTGATTCCCGCCACGGGTAGAGCCCCCGGAGGTCCCCTTATAGTGACAGAGTGATATCGCCCCAGAAAATCGGGCAAGATTAGTGACTTTTCCCTTCCTGCAGTGAGACAGAGGTAGTGATACAGTGACAAAGTGAACCGGAGGGATTCCACCTAGAAGTGTCCGTAAATACTTTCCCTTGGAAAAGACTATAAGTTCTGGGCCCGTCCAACTAGTGTTATCCCCCAGTCCAGACTAGAGGGGTCCCCCCCCCTTACCCGTGTACGCGCGGCCGAGAGTTGCCGCGCCGAGCCCAAACAGTAAATTATAGTGATCTGCTCCCCTTGTTCTTTTATAGTAGTAATCCCTCCCCGGCTCATCAAGCCCAGACATCTCGATTGCACCAGTACACTAAGACCTTTTGGACTTTAATGTAAGTTAGTCTCATTCACTTGTGGACCCTTAACCCATTGTACAGTATAATTATAGTGTGTGTGAATATCCCGTGTGTACTAACGTAACTTTGTATATCTGTATCCTCTGTCCAGAATATCATTCTATGTAATATTGTCACGGTGTTAGAATTAAGGTAATAGATGTGTTAAAGGTGGACTGCCTAGTTTTTATGTCCTGTTCCTTTGTTAGTGCATTACTTCCGGTCCGGAAAGAGGACCCCGCTCAGTAGCTAGTGTTTTTAGTACGAGGAGTCGGCCTAAAAACACCCAGCATAACATGTATATCTGGTAGTATGTGTGGGCATGCATGTTGCACATAGTCCCTCTCAAAATTTTTTTCTTCTGTAAAAACTGATTGGAAATTCTTATTTAGTACTTCACAAATATCTTTTTCTTGTGTATAGGTGATTCCCTCGTCCGTAATGGATTGTATTATATCTTTTACTTTGGTGTGTGTGTGTGTGTGTGTGTAGGCTACTTACCTAATTGTACTTACCTAATTGTATCTTTACAGGAATGAGTCAAGCTCGTACTGTCCCATGTCTTAAACCATATTTATCGTACATATCCTTAAATTTGTGAATTGTTTTGGCACACACTATTTCATTCGGTAGTGCATTCCATTGATCAATTACGCTGTTTGGGGAACTGAATTTCCTTACGTCTTTATCACCTCTCTTCTTAAGCAGTTTTTTGCAGTGTCCTCTTGCTGATGCTTCTCCATATGTTAAGTAATCATTTATGTCTATTTTCTCCTTCCCTGATATGCCCTTATATAGCATTATCATGTCACCTCTTTTCCTTCTTTCCTGTAGTATTGGTAGATTCAGTTTATTTAGTCTTTCTTCGTAGCTTAGGTCCCTTAAGCTTGGTATCCATCTTGTAGCGGCCCTTTGAACTTTTTCAATCTTGTCTATGTGCTTTTTGAGATGAGGACTCCAGACTACTGATGCATATTCCAGGGATGGTCTAGTGAATGATGTTATTATCCTTCTTAGCATGTCTTCATTTATGTATGTGAATGCTATTCTCATATTTGCAAGCAGTGTATACATGTTCCGTACCTTCTCGCTGATGTGGTCAGCCGGAGGTAGTCTGTTATTGATAATCACATCTAGGTCTTTCTCTCTTTCTGATGTGTATAGGGTTTTTATTTCCTAACTTATAATCCCAATCAGGTCTTTTTCCAATTTTACCAAACTTGATTACATGACACTTGTCCACATTGAATTCCATTTGCCATGTACTACTCCATTCATGAAGTTTAATTCTTCTTGTAGCTCTTTACAAGAATCTGTGTTAGTAATTCTCCTTTGTATTTTTGCATCATCTGCAAACATATTCAGATAGCTCTCATTTCCAGTGTTACTGTGTGTGTGTGTGTGTGTGTGTGTGTGTGTGTGTGTGTGTGTGGTGGGGGGAGGTGATCAAGTGTTGTCAGATTAGTTCATATCACATAATTTTAGCCATGTTGACTTACAACCATTTGTTTTAGCAAAGTTCTACAAAAGACAATGTTTTGTTTATTCTAGGAAAGGTAAAGTAAGCATGTGTCTGTATGGTCATGGGAGAAGGCTGTGGGCAGGGACCAACTTCTGGGATTTTCTCATGCAACCCCCCCCCCCCCATTGTTTAATGAGCTGGTTCAAGGTTTATCTTTCCATGCAAAATGTGTTTAGTGCAAAACAAACCCACGTAAACTGAGGGTCTACTGTATATATACATGGTCGACTAGCTATTTTTCTGTCACTTATTATTTTGTGCAAGTACAAATGCATGAATCACATGTTAGTGACCAGTTCATAATGAAACTATTTACTATACCTCAACTCTCAAATGTACTGCAATTTATCTATCTATCTATCTATTGCCAGATGCCTCAATCCCGTTTGGGGTGGCCACAAACAAATCGCCTCCAAGTCGCCCTGTCCCCCGCCATTTCACTGCCCTGCTCCCAACTCACACCCCCCTCTCTCATATACCTCTCCACCCCATCCCTCCATCTCATCCTCGGCCTCCCCCTCCCTCTTCCCCCCTCCACCTCACTCACATACACTCTCTTCGTCAGTCTTTCACCCTCCATCCTCTCCACATGGCCAAACCACCTCACTGTGTTCCTCATAACGCTTCCTATCACATCCACATCAACACCACAACGCTCCTTTATGTCCTCATTCGTCAGCCTGTCTCTCCATGTGACTCCACAGGCTCCTCTTAAATAACTCATTTCCACTGCTCTCACTCTTGACTTATGTCCTTCCAACAACGTCCAAGCTTCACTTCCGTACGTTAGAGTTGGTATCACAATACTGTCATGTAGTAACTTTTTCACTTCCATGCTCACTTCCCTGTTTCTTATCACTGCTTTCAAACAACCAGCAACCTTTCTTCCCTGCTGTACCCTTTCAAGCACTTCACCCTCCAAACCTCCATCCTTACTCATCACACTACCCAAGTACTGAAACGTACTCACATTTTCCAATTCCTCACCATCCAACCTCGCTGTACATTCACTGAGTTCACCTCTCTCAAAGACCATCACTTTACTCTTCCCTACATTCACCTTTAGATTCCGTTTCTTACACACTCTCCCAAACTCATCCACCAAGCCTTGCAGCTCCCCTTCGTCTTCACTCAACAACACAGTATCATCTGCAAACAACAGTACAGGGAGTTTCCAAACACTATCCTCTCTCACCAGGGCCACTCCAACATCCACTACCCTACCTTGTATCTCTTTTATTACCCCATCCATGTACACATTGAACAACCATGGAGACATGACACATCCCTGTTTCAACCCAACTTTCAAAGAGAAAAATTCACTTAGTTCACCATCCACACGCACTGCAGCCTTCGCACCATCGTACATACTCTTCACAGCATTCAACAACTTCCCATCTACTCCATATATTCTTAACACTTTCCACAATCCTTGTCTATCCACCCTGTCATATGCTTTCTCCAAATCCATGAAAGCCGCATACAACTTCTTTCCCTTCTCTAGAAACTTCTCCACTAAAGATCTAAGAATGAATATCTGATCTACACAACCTCTTCCCTTCCTAAAGCCTCACTGTTCTTCTCCAACTAATTTCTCTGTTCTTTCTTTAACTCTGTCAATAAGTATCCTACCATGCTTATTCTAAATCATTTTGTTTATAAAGGCTTCAACATGCTTGCAAGCATTGGTCTTGGTTATCTTAGAATCACCTGTCTAATTCAATATGTAATTGTGTGACACTTGACGCAACACTGTAAGATGCACCCTGCTTCTGGAAGGGGCAAGTCTAAGGAAAACAGTTTTTTACTCCTATTCAACACTCACTTCAATCTTAGCTTGATATAGTCACATTCATACAAATGCTCACTCACCTTTCAATATCCATTCAGTACTTTTCATCAGTTAATACTTTCATTATAACAAATGGTGAAAATCTGTATCACAGGTATACATTTAAACACTACAAATTAGTTTTGTCCATCTTTCTGCTTCTATACTGGCTTTGAACCAGATGGGTTTGTATATACATATTCACCTCTCAGTATCTCTGTTCAGTAGTATTCATTACTGTATAAAAATCTGTAACACAATTATACACGTCCACCAAAAACTGCTTCAGTCCACCTTTCTTCTCCTCTGTTGAACTCAACCCAACTGGGTTTGTCCTCAAGTCACTTTATTACATGTAAATTATCAGTATGATTCATGCAAAGAGAATATAAAATTACAAAAGGTAAAGGACAATAGAAAGTTTCAAGCATTTGTTCATCCTAAAACTCTATGCTTGCACTGAGGACTTTCAATTACATTCACCAGCAGACACCAGAAGGCAACACTGTCAATATGTAAATACAGTTGGATTTGTCCTAATTCACTTAGCTGAATGTAAAATATCAGCATGTTTTTATGTAAAGAGAATATAAAATCACTAAAAAATAGTCCATTTAACCCTTTAAATGCGGCCGTGTACAGCCGATCCCCCCCGTGTGGCGGGGTTGTAGTGGGGTCTGAGTACCTGTGGGAAAATATTTGCCAAAAATCAGAGATTAACCCTAGAACATTAAAATTTTTATGGCATATAGTACTTACATTCAGCTTTCTCCTGAGACAGGTGTTGAGCCTTCGTGGACTACCAAAGGACTTGTGGAGACTTGCAAAGTTGGGTAACAAAGTCTTCACTTTCACACCTCCAGCAACCCGGTTTCCCCTCTACCACAGCCTCAATCTGTCACAGTACACTTTATACAACAACGTACAGGTAGTTTGGAATCCGTATTTGTACAATAGGCACTGAAAATAAGGCTACAATCAACGGAGCGAACGGCCGACATGCAGCGCGGCGGCGGTCTTCCCGTCACTGAACACACATTTCCCTTTTCACAGCTAAAAACACGTATACTACATTATTTTCCTTCATAGTACTTCGCAAAGGCTCGCTTGGCACTATTACGGCCATAAAAATCACTGTCACTGCCAGTATTGTGAAGCGGGAATGAGAAAGACCACCGCGGCGCGATTTTATTCTGCCTTACGGCAGGCACTTTATTCTCGCTCCTGTCGGCCACTCGCACTTCATTTCTATCGCTCACTTTCACTCTCGCTGTCAGTTTAGTGCCTTATTCATCAGTGTCACTGTCATTTGTTATAAAAATAATACTTTCTACACACCAAACTGTCACTGTCAGAACATAGAATAGAAAAATATGCTTTCAACTTCTTACACTAGAGTGACTGTCACTCTTAATACTTATATTATTACTATGTACAATTATTTACACTGAAATCACTGTCACTGTCAGTGCTTTTACAACTACATACACTAATTTACACTCATCAGACTGTCACTGTCAGTATGTACAAGAAAACTAAACATTAGTATCGCTGTCACTCTCAGTATTATTTACAAGATTCTTACCCTTATTTTCAATATCTAGTCAGGCTGTGGTAGTCAAAGAAACATGGGTGAGCGCAGAGGGGAATTTTGCACTCTTTGCACTGCAAGGAGGTGCGCCTAAATGTTTTGTCTTGCCTGGTAGTGTGGCTGCACACATGACACCTCCTCAGTGCTTTTCCCCTCTTGGCAGTGCTAGGCAGTGGCTCCAGGCGGTGTTGCTGAAGGTAGTCCTGGCACTGTAGGCGGTCTGGAGGTGTGTGTGAATGGCGCCTGGGACCTGATGGCAGTGCCTGCCCAAAACGCTGAAGCAGCTGGTACACACAAGTCTTAGAAAAACGCCAGAGAGAGTAGTTTGCTGGCTTCCTGTTCTTGATCTTATACAGGATGAAGGCGTTCAGCATGCACATATCAAGCAAGTGCAAGAACACCTTCCTGTACCAGCGACGGTTCCTCCTCAGGCAGTCTATCTCTCCGATCATCATATCAGACTTGTCCACCAGCCGCATATTGACGTTGTAGTCAATAACAGCATCAGGCTTCATCACAGGATCGCCAGTCCTTCTGTCGACCTTCCCTGTGGCTTGCATTTTCCCCTTGTGAACTGTGGTGAGCACATTGACGATCCTCTTGTCGTGCCACCTAATCGCCAGCATTTTGTCCGATTTTTTTAGGTGCACGTCTCCCCGCTTTGATCCTTCAGCCTCGGGGAAGGCAGGGTAGTGTGCCCTATTGCTCCAGACAGTGCCACAGGATCCGACGCCATGTTCTGAAAGGTACTTGGCGAGTTTGGGAGCTGTATAATAATTGTCTGTATACAGGACATGATTCCCGCCAAAGTACTTTTCCAAAAGCACTTTCACCACAGAACCAGAGAATCCAAGGGGGTCAGTCTTGTCCAAGTCCACATTGCTGGCGGTGTAGATAGCGAAGTCTAGGATGAACCCCGTCTTGCAGTCGCACAGCACGAAAAACTTTATTTCAAAGCGGTGGCATTTGCTAGGAATATACTGCACGAACCGAAGACGGCCCCTGAACAAAACCAAGGACTCGTCAATCACAACTTTCTTGAAGGGCCGAAGGAACGTCATAAACTTGTCCTTGATCAGGTTCAGGATTCCCCTCACTTTCCATAGTGGGTCAGTTTGGGAAGGCTCATCGTTGTTGGCAAAGTGAAGGTACATCATGAGTTGCCTGAAACGATCACGACTCATGTACTTGTTGAAGATGGGTGTGGGGCAAAGATCGTCAGCACTCCAGTACTCCTCGAGCTTGTGCTTCCAGTTATGTGGCATGAGAAGCATCAAGCCGATGAATACAAATAGTTCCCGGATCGTAACAGGAACCCATGCTGCCATCCGCGACGTGGATGGCGTTGCAGCTTCACCTTCACGAACTGCAGCAGATTGCCCTTCGTACCTGTTCGTCTTGGTACAAATCTGCTCCATGACTTTGTTATCCAGGAAGGCCAACAGGTAGTCCAGACATTCACCATCCTTGGGGACAGGAAGTCAGCCTGTATCCCACACCCACTGGCATCAAAGGGCAGATCCTCTGGCACAAAATCTGAGCCCTCAGACCACACGAAGACATCCAGAGTGCCCTGCCTAGGCTGGGAAGGGGTGGGGGCGGTGGGGGGTGAGGCAGGCCGTGTGGCAGTGGGTGAGGCAGGGGGTGAGGCAGTGGGTGAGGCAGGCCGTGTGGCAGAGGCTGTGCTAGGTCGTGTCTGTGTGGTGGTGGTGGTGGTGGGGAGATAAGGAGAAGGTTCAAGGTCACTTGCAGTGGCCTGAGTGGTGAGTTGCCTAGTGCGAGAAACCTTACCACTAACTCTAACACTAGGCGACACTTTCCTACTCCTACCAGCACGAACAGGGGGCCTACGGAAACCTCTACGCAAACCAGACTGCTTACTTCCCTTCCGAGGTGGTGAAGGAGACTCCGAAGACTCTGGAGAAAGCACAGCAGAAGATGATGACGAGAGAATGGGGTTGGGAGTGCGTGGCGGTATGGCGGTGGCGTGACCTGGTGTAGGGGACAATGGCCGGTCTGAGGAAGACAATGGCTGGGAACCGGGGTCACCACTTCGCTTCCTCTTGGCCCCCATTCCATACACTATTCCCCTTTTCACTGGAGCCTTGCCTGTTGAGGTGCTGGGCACAGGAATTGTCACTTCAGGCACCTCAGACTCAGCACTCGATAGAGTGTCTGACTTGGCAAGGCTCGATAACACTCCAACGTCACTACCATAATCCATCGACGCTTTCAACAATTCAATGCCTATAGACGAGTCACTAAGGCCCTTAGCAGTTCCTAGTAAGGGTTTGGATGGGGTAGAGGTCACAAAGTCCTTTTTTGGAGGGCTGGAAGGCACAGACTCGGAAGAGCTTGAGTGAGACATGGTGTCACCTTCAAAGATTGCGGTAAACTGACGTTAAACAGGGGCAAACCGCGGGAAAAAATGCTAGTGTGACAACTGGGGAAACAAGCGTTTCCAATTAGCATAAAGTGCTTGTGAGAGGAAGGCGCAGATTGACACGTCTGAGCTGTCCGCGCGCTGCCATATCGCACGACGAGGGGGGGCCGAGCAGCGGTGCGTGGGTGGGTAAAAAAAATGATACTTGGCAACAACCGAGGTCAGTGGTACAAAGGTCAAGTGTGCTAAAAGTAGCTAAAGGGTGGCAGTACTGATAGACAATACCAGCTGGAGCCTGCTTGCCCGTGGTTATTCAAAATTTACTAGAATCGCAAACGCGACGATCCGCCGTTAGGTCCTTTTCGCCGAGCGTCGCAAACGCGACGATCCGCGTTTAAGGGGTTAAAAGTTATGAGCACCTGTCAGTCCTAAAAATTCATGTTTGCACTGAGGTCTTTCATATGTAGGGGAGAGCGGTGATGGTTCGGACAGTACATTTCCTGAGAATGTTATGGAACCTTGGGCCGCGAGGTCTTGTGTAAGAGTGCAGGAGTTTGATTCTACCACACAGAACCTCCAAGCTACAACTGCCACACTTTCGATGCAGGCCAGATTTTATGGTGTTTTGCAACTCCTATGTTACAATTTGAGTGTATATCAAACTCTACCTCCTTGAAAGTGTCAGGCAGTGAAGTATGCATTATTATGGTGAATCTGTGTTGCATGTAGAAGATATTGCTATAAAAAAAAGAATGTTAAACTCTCTTATGTGAAATTTGGGGGTACCCAACAATTAATTATATAGGTTCAGGAGATTCAGACAGTTGTGGAGAGGGAGGGTTCGTCAGTGTCCGAACTATCCCTGGCTACAATATGCATTAAAAAGTCTTAGTCAGTCAGTCAGTAATTGGGAAATAAATAGATAAAACAAGACATTAAGTTTCTTTTGCAATCTGAAATAGAGGCCTGGAATGTGAGAAGTGAAGTCAATATTCCACAGATAGAGAAAGAGAGAGAGAGAGAGAGAGAGATGATGCCAATTATGCATCATTTTGAGCAAAGTATGAGGTAAAGTCAGTTATCCATAATTTTTATTAATTTAATTTCAGTTTAAACAAAAGACTGACGAGGAGAGTGTATGTGAGTGAGGTGGAGGAGGGGAGAGGAAGGGGAAGGCCGAGGATGAGATGGAGGGATGGGGTGGAGAGGTATATGAGAGAGGGGGATGTGAGTTGGGAGCAGGGCAGTGAAATGACGGGGGACAGGGCGACATGGAGGCGATTTGTTTGTGGCCACCCCGAACAGGATTGAGGCATCTGGCAATAGAGATAGAGGTTTCTGAACAATTATGAAGAGATTATTTTGGATATTGGAGTCATATTTATGCCTGAGAGAGAGAGAGAGAGAGAGAAGAAAAACTGGGGCCAATTATGCATCATTTGAAAGCAGAAAGTAAGAGGTTAATTTAATTATCCATAATTCTGGTGAAGCTTACTTCAGTTTTAAAATATTATTTTTAACAAATATGAAGAGGTTCATTTGGATTCTGATGTTTAATTTTGTACTTCAGGAAAATAAAATGTCTTTCAATTGATAAATTTTTGTTTTTAGACAAAGTCACATAATTTTAAGAATGCGCCAAGTAAAGCATGTGGCCAAACCATCCCACCCTTCTGTCCAAACCATCATCATTGGTAGGGATGGTTCCGACGATTTAGAAACTTGTGTTTCATTAACTATAACTCAAAACTGAAAATAGCTAAGGGTTTAATATTCCCAGGCTGAAGACCCAAATGATGAGGCAACATTTGAAAATAAACACAATTACTATCTATCTATTGCCAGACACCTCAATCCCGTTCTAGGTGGCCACAAACAAATCGCCTCCACGTCGCCCTGTCCCTCACCATTTTACTGCCCGGCTCCCAACTCACACACCCCCCTCTCTCATATACCTCTCCACCCCATCCCTCCATCTCATCCTCGGCCTACCCCTCCCTCTTCCTCCCTCCACCTCACTCACATACACTCTCTTCATCAGTCTTTCACCCTCCATCTTCTCCACATGTCCAAACCATCTCAGTGTGTTCCTCATAACGCTTCCTATCACATCCACATCCACACCACAATGCTCCTTTATATCCTCATTTGTCAGCCTGTCTCTCCACATGACTCCACAGGCTCCTCTTAAATAACTCATTTCCACTGCTCTCACTCTTGACTTGTGTCCTTCCAGCAACGTCCAAGCTTCACTTCCATACGTTAGAGTTGGTATCACAATACTGTCATGCAGTAACTTTTTCACTTCCATGCTCACTTCCCTGCTTCTTATCACTGCTTTCAAGGAACCAGCAACCTTTCTTCCCTGCTGTACCCTTTCAAGCACTTCACCCTCCAAACCTCCAGCCTTACTCATCACACTACCCAAGTACTTAAACGTAATCACATTTTCCAATTCCTCACCATCCAACCTCGCTGTACATTCACTGACTTCACCTCCCTCAAAGACTATCACTTTACTCTTCCCTACATTCACCTTTAGATTCTGTTTCTTACACACTCTCCCAAACTCATCCACCAAGCCTTGTAGCTCTCCTTCGTCTTCACTCAACAACACAGTATCATCTGCAAACAACAGTACAGGGAGTTTCCAAACACTACCTCTCTCACCAGGGCCACTCCAACATCCACTACCCTACCTTGTACCTCTTTTATTACCCCATCCATGTACAGATTGAACAACCATGGAGACATGACACATCCCTGTTTCAACCCAGCCTTCAAAGGGAAAAATTCACTCAGTTTCACCATCCACACGCACTGCAGCCTTAGCACCATCATACATACTCTTCACAGGATTCAACAACTTCCCATCTACTCCATATACAGTATTCTTAATACTTTCCACAATCCTTGTCTATCCACCCTGTCATATGCTTTCTCCAAATCCATGAAAGCCGCATACAACTTCTTTCCCTTCTCTAGAAACTTTTCCACTAAAGATCTAAGAATGAATATCTGATCTACACAACCTCTTCCCTTCCTGAAGCCTCCCTGTTCTTCTTCAACTAATTCCTCTGTTCTTTCTCTAACTCTGTCAATAGGTATCCTACCATACACTTTTCCTATTATACTAAGAAGACAAATGCCCCTATGATTACCACACACTTCTTTTTCCCCTTTTCCTTTGTACAAGGGAATAATTATACCTGACTTCCAATCCTCCGGGACTCTACCTTCCTCCCAGGCCAATCTGCAGATCTTCCACATCCATTCTACTACTATCTCTCCCCCATGCTTCACTATTTCACCACACACTCCATTAATTCCTGGGGCTTTCCCCAATTTAACTTTCTTCACTGCTTCCACAACTTCTATCCTACTGATTTCTTCCTGTCTTCTCACCTCTCTCCTTCTCCCAGCCATTCCCCAGCCACTTATACTTGCATTACTTCCATCCTCTATGTTCAACAATTCCTTAAAGTGTTCTCTCCATCTGCTCACTTTTTCTCCCTTCTCCACTAGTAATCTACCATTTTTATCTTTCATTCCCCTGCTAACTTCACTTCCACCTTGTCTTACTCTTTTCATCTCTTTCCAGAACATTTTCTTACAGTCCCTCCACTTTACACTCAAGTTCCTTCCAAATTCCTCATCCACTCTCTTCTTACTAATCTTTTCACCTCTCTCTTTCTTTCTACATATAACTCTTCCGCCTCTCAACTTCTTCCACCCCCCTATTTCTCATCCATTCATTGTATGCTTTCTTCTTTTGTGCCACAGCCCGTCTCACCTCTTCATTCCACCACGCTGTTCCTTGCACACCCCTCCATCTTCTCTTCATCCCACACACCACATCACATGCTGCACATATTTCTTCTGTGAATATCCTGCACACACCTTCCACGTCCCCCATCTGCTCCAATTCATATTTGCCAAATCGTTCCTCCACTTCTCTCTTGTACTCTGCCTTTTTCTCATCCTCTTGTAACCTTTCCACTCTCCTTACAAATACTCCTTCTTCCCGTTCCTCCCTTCTTCTATTTCTCCATCTTAATTGGACCTTGATTCTGGCCACCACCAAGTAGTGATCAGAAAGTCCACTCCCTCAACCTCTATAAGCTCTTGCATCCATTACACATTTTCGCATCCTTTCATCCACACACACATAATCAATCACTGCCTACCTTTCATTCAGTTCACCACCCACCCTTCTCATCACTCGCCATGTATACCTGTGGATCATTTTGTGCCTGAAGAGGGTATTGACTATCACCAACCCCCTCTCAGCACAAATGTCCACTAACACACTGCCATTCTCATCTATCTCAGCAGGCACACCCCACTCACCAACTATTCCATCCTTAAACCTGAATTTTTTAAAAATATTTTTGTAGAAAGTGTCCGAACCATCACCGCTCTCCCTTAGTCACCAGCAAACACCAAGCAGCAGCACTGTCAATATGTAAACAAGAGTTGTGGCTGCCCTTGAAATTCTTCCTAAATCTGAGTAAACATTCAAGTACATATTTTTCACAATTTATCAACAGCTTTAGTTTTATTAAATGTTTTTTATTGTATATTCTACCAATTACAGGCACTTTATTGGACAATTACCAGTATATGTGACTGTTTTGAACACAGCCAAAGCTAACTCCAGTCTAACCTCATGACATTCATAACTGAAGAAACATGGTGACTTCAGTGTATTTATCAGAACAAAAAAGTATGTCTTATGTGCCGCGGAATACTGTAAAATGAAGGATTATTACATAGGGAAAGGTGCTTACGATCTACTCTCAATGTAGTGCTGCTCTTGGGTGACTGCCCTTTCCTCTTTTCCTTCCTTCCTTCTTCTGTCTTTCTTTCCTTCATTCTTTCCTCTTCCTTCTGCCTGTGGGTGACTTCTCTACACTAAGTGACACGCCAAATGGTTTCCTGTACACCAGAAAACCATTTACTACATTGGGTGGTAACCATATAAGCAAATTATGGAGCCTGGTGGTTTTGTGGGTAATTATGGTGCTCCAATTGGATTGAACCTGTGCAGGTTTATATCCAAGGGATGGTTGGGGTTTATTGCTCACGTAATGCCACTCAGGGATGACTGAGGCTGGTCACTCTCATTTTAAATGTCAGGACCAACTTGCCTAGCTCCAGGCTCCTACATTCCTCATGGGGCAACACAGGATTTAGATGATGGATGAATGATACACAAATAATATTCTATATCCAATACTACGTTACAGGCAGAGTTTCAGCAAAAATAAAGGCTCTTCACTCTAATTGTAAATATAAGTACAGGTACTGTATTATTAGCTGTATAGCACACTGGTTAAATATACAATTACTGTACAGTACAAATATTCTGTTAAAAGTTTCCTTGCAAAATTAATTAACACAAATATTTAAGGAATGTATGAACATAAAACACATCCTCATCAAAAGACAAGTATTAAAAGCAAACAGTTTGCTTTGAAAACATAATTAAACCTAGACACTTCATAATTCTATATCCTGATTACTGAGGTCAACTGTCTCAAAATATGTACGGCAAAAGCTCGATTAACCGGCATCCAATGCATCAGCACATCCGTATAACTGGAACGCAAATTCAATCTAGCATGGGGTCGAAAATAGTCCAGATACCGGTCGTCCCCCTATAATTCTTGATTAGTTTTCTGTACAGTACAGGATAAAGTAGTGTACGCAGCTAAGTTTTCAAAATTATTTTGGCCTGTAACATGCTAAATTTTTCTTTAAATATCCCTACCTCTCCCAGCCCCCCACTAGTCTTTCTTAACTGGCAGTTACATCTCAAGCTAACCTCATACTTTACACTCATAGTCACATTACTAATACCCAAATATAAAACACTAGGATATGTAAAAAGTATATAATATGACTATGAACATGCTGCAGCAAGGAATTAATGCATTCTAACGTTGACAATAAAACAAAAACGTTAACAATGGCCATCCCAGGCCTAGTGTGTGTGTGTGTGTGTGTGTGTGTGTGTGTGTGTGTGTGTGTGTGTGTGTGTGTGTGTGTGTGTGTGTGTGTGTGTGTGTGTGTGTGTGTGTGTGTGTGTGTGTGTGTGTGTGTGTGTGTGTGTGTGTGTGTGTGTGTGTGTGTGTGTGTGTGTGTGTGTGTGTGTGTGTGTGTGTGTGTGTGTGTGTGTGTGTGTGTGTGTGTGTGTGTGTGTGTGTGTGTGTGTGTGTGTGTGTGTGTGTGTGTGTGTGTGTGTGTGTGTGTGTGTGTGTGTGTGTGTGTGTGTGTGTGTGTGTGTGTGTGTGTGTGTGTGTGTGTGTGTGTGTGTGTGTGTGTGTGTGTGTGTGTGTGTGTGTGTGTGTGTGTGTGTGTGTGTGTGTGTGTGTGTGTGTGTGTGTGTGTGTGTGTGTGTGTGTGTGTGTGTGTGTGTGTGTGTGTGTGTGTGTGTGTGTGTGTGTGTGTGTGTGTGTGTGTGTGTGTGTGTGTGTGTGTGTGTGTGTGTGTGTGTGTGTGTGTGTGTGTGTGTGTGTGTGTGTGTGTGTGTGTGTGTGTGTGTGTGTGTGTGTGTGTGTGTATGTGTGTGTGTGTGTTTGCAAACCAGTGCACCCTGAGGTGGCCATTAACATTTTTGTTTTACTGTCAACGTCATAATGCATTAATTTCTTGCTGCTATAGTTATATTCTTTTAACATATCCTAATGTTCTTTGTTTGTATTAGTAGTGGGACCAGGAGTGTTAAGCATGAAATCAGCTTGAGATGTAACTGCTAGTTAAGAATGACGGGTGGGGTGGGGGGTTGGGTAGGGGTATGGGGGATGGTCGGAAGCTGGGGCAGTGACGGGTGGAGCTCGTTTCGTCTCCCCCTTCCCTGGGCATCCCTGGGCAGATATTAGTGAACGTGAGTGTACCTGTACCGTATCTTACCTGTACTGTATCTATCTATCTATTGCCAGATGCCATAATCCCATAAAGGGTGGCCATTTGACTGAGTTATTTGTTTTGCAGGGAGGGGCACTAACCCTCCACCAACCCACTTGACACACAGAAAGCACGTATGGTTCGGTTATATGGTTACCATCCAGCGTTGTAAATGGTTTCTTGGCTTAAAGGAAACCATTTGGCTTGTCACTCAATGTAAAGCCACCTGTAAAGGAAAGAAAATCAATAAGAAGTGACAGGAAAGATGGGAGAAATAGGAAGAGAGGAGGGCAGGCACAGAAAAAAAATGATAAAGGCCAAGGAAGAAGTAGGCAGCGCTACATCAAGTGAGTGGATGATGGTCACCACCACCTACCACTCACTAATACTGAATAATGTACTTCATGAAATAAAGTCCCATGTTTGGTACTATTTCATTTGTTTGACCTCCCAGGAAATTTCTAAAAGTAACATTCGATTATCCAGAAAATTCCATATCCGGAATGGAAGAATCCCCATGCATTCCAGTTAATCGACCTTTTACTGTATTTGTGAATATACTTCATTCAAATGAAAGTCTAAACCATAATCATTTTGGTCAAAAGGTATAAAAGTAATGACTATATGCTTTGGTATGGAATACTGAGCTAAAAATGTTACAACACTGTGAGTATAGCTTGCTGTACTGCTTGTTTAGGAGTCAACCAAAGATCTGAAAAATACAAAGCAGAAAGTTAATGTGGATAATCCTGCATAACTGGTAATATATTACCAATCACTACTATCTTATTTGCACAAACAGTAACTAAAAACAACTGATATATTCTTCAAATAAGAGATCATGAAGGTACAAACAATCCTTTGATTCTGACAGTCACTTAAAAAAGAAAACACGAAAGTAAAGCATGTCTGACTTCTCTACGACACTTGAGAATGGACTCTGTTCCCTTGTATGTAATCTAACCATATATAATCCTCGAAGCTTCCATAAACATCCATCTGAAATTGGACCTTGCATACTCCACTGCCCTCTCAGTGTCAAGTATGGTTGTTACAGC
The DNA here is from genome assembly GCF_032717465.1 of Coenobita brevimanus. Lineage (NCBI taxonomy): Eukaryota > Metazoa > Arthropoda > Malacostraca > Decapoda > Coenobitidae > Coenobita > Coenobita brevimanus. Next base: position 13,392,602 of record NC_136977.1, read on the forward strand.
TTGCTAACCAGCAAAAACTAATACAGTAACTAAACTTGCTAACAAATACAGCAAATGACAGTGGGATCTGAGAGATGAATAAGACATCTTTGCAGTGTATAACATAAATACAGTACAACTTATATTCCCTATATAATGCAACTTCAAAGACAATTAAAAGAGAATGATGGTTTATCAGACATATAATGCTTAACTATGAGCTCAAGGCAAATGGGAATTATACTGATTGCTGATCATGTTAAAATTATGAATACGGTTATTAATACACAATGTAAGTAAGGTGGGGTTAGTGCCCCACCCCATAAAAAGAACTAACTAAACAAGCGAATAAAGCACCTCGGACCAGGGCGGACCACAAGTAGACGACTAAGGAATGGACAAAGGACATTCTGAGGGTGGGGACATGGAATGTGAGAGAAGTGAATGATGAAGTGAAAGAGAGAGAGAGATTGTGCAGGTGCTTGAGGATGCAAGAGTGGATATATGTGGATTGACTGTACATGGATGGGGTAATAAAAGAGGTACAAGGTAGGGTAGTGGATGTTGGAGTGGCCCTGGTGAGAGAGGATAGTGTTTGGAAACTCCCTGTACTGTTGTTTGCAGATGATACTGTGTTGTTGAGTGAAGACGAAGGGGAGCTGCAAGGCTTGGTGGATGAGTTTCGGAGAGTGTGTAAGAAACAGAATCTAAAGGTGAATGTAGGGAAGAGTAAAGTGATGGTCTTTGAGAGAGGTGAACTCAGTGAATGTACAGCGAGGTTGGATGGTGAGGAATTGGAAAATGTGAGTACGTTTAAGTACTTGGGTAGTGTGATGAATAAGGATGGAGGTTTGGAGGGTGAAGTCCTTGAAAGGGTACAACAGGGAAGAAAGGTTGCTGGTTCTTTGAAAGCAGTGATAAGAAACAGGAAAGTGAGCATGGAAGTGAAAAAGTTACTACATGACAGTATTGTGATACCAACTCTAACGTACAGAAGTGAAGCTCGGACGTTGTTGGAAGGACACAAGTCAAGAGTGAGAGCGGTGGAAATGAGTTATTTAAGAGGAACCTGTGGAGTCACATGGAGAGACAGGCTGACAAATGAGGATATAAAGGAGCGTTGTGGTGTGGATGTGGATGTGATAGGAAGCGTTATGAGGAACACACTGAGGTGGTTTGGCCATGTGGAGAAGATGGAGGGTGAAAGACTGATGAAGAGAGTGTATGTGAGTGAGGTGGAGGGGGGAAGAGGGAGGGGGAGGCCAAGGATGATATGGAGGGATGGGGTGGAGAGGTATATGAGAGAGGGGTGCGTGAGTTGGGAGCAGGGCAGTGAAAGGGCGAGGGACAGGGTGACTTGGAGGCGATTTGTTTGTGGCCACCCCAAACGGGATTGAGGCATCTGGCAATAGATAGATAAATAGACTGAAACTAAATGGAAAGGTGGAAAGATGAGAGAATGGGAATAAGGTTTAGGAATATGTGAAGGAGTTAAGAATGAGAGGGCAAGAGAAGGAGTATGTCTGATGATAAGCAAGTAGTGGAAGGAGAATATAAGAGAGTATGGAACAAAGCGTGCAAGGATTGTATGGGTGAGGATGAAAGTAGGTAAACAAGCGTAGGCGATTGTGTGTGCGTATGCGCCAAGAGAGAACTGAGTGACAAGAGTGAAAGATGAGTTTGGGGCAAGTGTAGAAGCATGTATGGACAAGTTTGAGAGGAGTGAGAGAGTGTTTTTGACTGGAGACATGAATGGCAAAGTCAGGAATGTACGAGTGGGTGGAGTGGTTGGTCAGTGGGGTGTGCCAGCTGAAGTAGATGGAAATGGTAGTGCTTTGTTGGACATCTGTGCTGGTAAGGGGTTAGCAATAGCTGACACCTACTTTCAGCATAAGATGATCCACAGGTATACATGAAGAGTTATGAGGAGGATGGATGGTGAACTTGTTGAACAAAAGGCAATGATAGACTGTGTGTGTGTGGATGAGCGAATGAGAAGACAAGTGGTGGATGCAAGAGTGTGGAGAGGGTGGGGAAATGGAATCTCGGACCATCACTTAGTGATGGCCAAGGTAAGGCTGCAAAGAAAAGGGTTGAAGAGATGAAGGGGAAGACAGGAGGAAACAGCTCCTGTGAGAAGAGTGGAGAAATTGCAAGACACTGAGAAAATGGCAGAGTATAAGAGCATAGTGAAAGAAAGATTGGGAAGGTATGAGTTAGAGCAGATGGAAGGGGTGGAAGACGTATGTAAGATGTTCACAGAAGAGATAGGCGCAGCATGTGAGGTGGTTTGTGAAGTGTGGAGGAGATGCAGGGGTGTGCAAGGGACACCATGGTGGAATGATGAGGTGAAACGAGCTGTGGAACAAAAGAAGAAGGCATATAGTGAATGGTTAGCGAGTAGAGGTAGGGGAGAAGACGAGAGAGAGAAGAGAGATATATGTGAGCAGGAGAAGGGAGGTAAAGGGATTGGTGAAGGAGAGTATGAAGAAAGTGGATGAAGAGTTTGGGAGGAATCTGAGTGTGAAATGGAGGGAAAGTAAGAAATTGTTTTGGAAGGAGGTAAAGAAAGTAAGGCAGTGTGATAGGGGTAATAATAGGGGAGTGAAAGATAGGAATAATAGATTACTGGTGGAGAAGAAAGAGAAATTGAGGAGATGGAAGGAGCACTTTGAGGATTTGTTGAATGCAGAGAGTGAGAGCAGTGCGAGTATAAATGGTTGGGGAATGGCTGGGAGAAGGAGAGATGAGAGGAGGGAGGAAGAGATCAGTAGGGCAGAAATAGTGGATGCAATGAAGAAGATCAAGATGGGAAAGGCCCCAGGAATTGATGGCGTGTGTGATGAAATGCTGAGGTATGGCGGTGAGATTGTAGTGGCGTGGATATGGAAGTTATGTAGATTGGCTTGGGAAGAGGGAAGGGTTCCGGAGGACTGGAAATCAGGTATAATTGTTCCTTTATACAAAGGAAAGGGGGAGAGAGAAGTATGTGGTAACCAACGGGGTATTTGGCTTCTTAGTGTGACTGGAAAAATACAGTATATGGTAGAATACTCATTGACAGGGTTAGGCATATAACAGAGGAGCTAGCTGGAGAAGAACAAGGGGGATTTAGGAAGGGAAAAGGGTGTGTAGATCAGATATTTGTTCTAAGATGTTTAGTGGAGAAGTATCTAGAGAAGGGAAAGAAAGTGTATGCTGCCTTCATGGACTTGGAGAAAGCTTATGACAGAATAGATAGACAAGGTATGTGGAAGGTACTGAGAATGGAGTGAGGGAAAATTGCTGAGTGCTGTGAAGAGTATGTACGAAGGAGCTAGGGCTACGGTGCGAGTGGATGGTGAGCTGAGTGAGTTCTTTGATCTCAATGTGGGACTGAAACAGGGTTGTGTGATGTCTCCATGGCTGCTTAATATATACATGGATGGGGTTGTAAAGAAGAAGCAAGGTAGGGCAGTGGATGTGGGGCTGGCTCTAATGAATGAAGGTGAGATTTGGATGATTCCGGTGTTGTTGTTTGCTGATGATAAAGTATTGTTAAGTGAAGATGAATGGGAGTTGAAAGGTTTGGTGAATGAATTTAGGACAGTGCGTAGGAAGAGGAAGCTGAAAGTTAATGTAAAGAAGAGTAAAGTTATGGTGTTTGAGAGGAATGAAGTCACAGAATGCACAGTGAGGTTGGATGGCGAGGATATGGAGAATGTGAGTGCATTCAAGTACTTGGGTAGTGTGATGAGTAAGGATGGAACTTTGGGGGATGAAGTGCGTGAAAGGGTACAGCAGGGAAGGAAGGTTGTTGGTTCACTGAAAGCAGTGATGAGAAATAGGGAGGTGAGTATGGAAGTTAAGAAGTCACTGCATGATAGTATTGTGATCCCTACCGTGACGTATGGAAGTGAGGCATGGACCTTGCAAGAGGAGAACAAGTCGGGAGTGTGAGCAGTGGAAATGAGCTACTTGAAAGGAGCATGTAGAGTGACACGCAGGGACAGGCTGACGAATGAAGAAGTGAAAGAACGTTGTGGGGTGGGTGTGGATGTGGTTGAGAAGATTAGGAGAAATACAATGAGGTGGTTTGCACATGTGGAGAGAATGGAGAATGAAAGACTGACTAAGAGGGTGTATGTAGGTGAGGTGGAGGGAGGGAGAGGGAGGGGAAGACTGAGGATGAAGTGGAGGGATGGAGTTGAGAGGTATATGAGGGAGGGGGGATTGAGTTGGGGGAAGGGTAGTCAAATGGTGGGTGAAAGAGCGACTTGGAGGCGTTTTGTCTGCGGCCACCCTTTGCGGGATTAGGGCATCAGACTATAGATAGCCTAGACAGAAGTACACGCAAGCAAGAGAGAGAAACTTACTCAGTCTCTTCATCTCTCGTGTGTCGATCCTTGATAGACAAGTTGAGCACTCCTCCCTTTGCTGAGTCAGACAGCCAAATTATCACAGTTGATATTAGGGCAACTAAGGGAAAACACCAGACACCACAAAATTAGCTCATATACTGGTACTGTAAATAAAATTAATATCCCAATATACAGTAAACATACAAGTATCTGCAAATAAAAATAAAATGAAACAGCCTCGACCCATTGGCTGGAAATTAACTACTCTGTATTTGGCTAACATTAACCAATTTTACTATGCTGAAAGGAAATTAAGGGCAAAAAAACATTAAGAGCTATCATGATTAACAGTCTGACTATGAATAAAGAACTATGAATTTTGCTCCTGCTGACAACAAATGGTTTCATTCAGTTTACAGAGGCTCATCACAGCCAAAGGGTTGATGAAAACCCACATATTCCCAATATACAGAAAATATTTCTGCTAAACAACAAAACATGTCACAGCCCTTTAATATCAAATTCAAACCATGATACAGTTCACAACATAAAGCACCAACTATTTGTTAATATTCATTACAGAGCTGGGCACCGCAAATGAAAATTCACTCTGCAAACGCAAATCCGCAAACTCATACCATTGCCTTCCACAACCGCAAATCCACAAACTTATTGAAATTTGTGGTTCTGCAAATGCAAACCATTTATATACTGTATAAAATTAGAGCAAAACAAAAATATATATATGTAACTGTTTTTACTATAAAACAAGGGTAAATCATTCACTATTATAGATACATTAATTAAGTTATTGCACTTCACAGCTCACACTTGACAAGTTGACACATCAGTTCACCTCTATTCCTTGGCTCTAACCTCCTCAGTCCTCACTCCTCAGTCACAGTCAGACTTCTCCAACAACTGAGACAACTCCATCCTGAGCAGGTCCATGTTGCCCTTCATAAAAACAAACTGCTCAAAGTTCTCAGAGATCAGGCTGGTTTGCTGGCAGGTTTGCTTAAGCAGAAGTACTTCCACAAATGCAAAACCACAAATTTGCGTAAAACTTGTCGCAAACACAAATCTGCAAACAAAATCACACTTCCGCAGTCGCGGAATTTGCGGTTTGCAGAAGCAATTGCATAAGTGCCCAGCTCTGATTCATAATAAATTCTGGAAAAGGTAATAATCAAACTATAATAGGTAATTTACATGCACCACCACTCAACCACTACACTGGGTAGTACAGTATGCACTCCAGACTGACATAAGCAAATTTCACTACAGGTATATGGTCATGGACAAATGTTTGCTTAATATTCCAATAAGTCTACTTTACACTTCGGACATGTGTGTCACTTTCCTCCCTGATCTTCTATTTGAAACCGGGGTGTATATTTCAACTCAAAGCTAAATTACACGGAACACATTAACCAGGTTGTCAGATGCTGTTCCTTGTAGCCTAAATCAGAAGCATGTACTCTGTGAGACAGTTTCTGAACGGGCACTGCCTCTTAACCCCTAAAGTACTAACAGGATCGATCAATCCGTTTTCAAGATTACGCTAGATGCTGAATGTGATCGATAGAGGAGCCTTTGTAAGAAACTGTGGACACTAGGTTTTGGCCCAACTGTGACATATATCGATGCAAACCAATGAGAACTAAGGGCCGTTTTCACAGACATCCCTAACCTTTTGGGCCTAAACCAAAAGCACCTTTGGATTTCACAGTCGCTCCGATTGGCTTTTGGGAGCTTACTAACGTGGGGACGTTTGCCTGTGTTGATGCGGTAGGGTTGGTAGTTCTGGGTGGCGAAAACACTTTCCATATGTAAAGAATATTTAGAAATTGTAATGTAATAAATGTGTTGAATAACATAGCTGGAAAATCCACTTCACACAATTCTTACTAATATATTCAGGAGTGAAGATATTCGTAAGAACGCAGCAAAAATAACGAACAGGAAACGTCATCGGAATGAAGAGCTAACAGCAACCTCACCACGCTCCTACTTGAAATTGGAAGTAAGCTGAATCCTGATGAATGCTATGTATTGTAAAAGAGGCTTAAGTGAAAATAACCATGCAGTAACATGTATAACGTCTAATGAGTGATGATGTGGTTTATTAACGGATATACTATAACACACGAACATTTTCTTTTCTAAACGGGGTGTTAGCTCCATCAACTTTTACATCGGGCATCAGATATTAGAATTTTCATGAAAATAGGCATTAGACAACGATTCTCGTATTTCTTTCGCGTACGTTTGTTGTGGAGCCTCCACCAGTCTGCGAAAGGCTAGTATTCGGATACATAGTAGAAAGCCTCATAAAAATACACAATTATATATTTTTTTTCAGTACCGGGTGTGTTTTTTACCCCAGAAATATTACATTGGGTATATAATATTGAAATAATAATGAAAATGTTACATGTAATTATTCTTTTACTTTTTTACTTTTGGGGCCATCTCTTGGGGAGGCTGCAGGCCCCCCACGAATGTTCCAGTAATTTGTTCGGGCTGTCCCAAATGTCGTCCCCAACAGAGGCCTCAGAAGGCTGGTTGGGGGCGACTGTGAAAACGAAAACGTGCGTTCGGAGGACAGTAGGCTGTTGGGGACTGCATTGGGGACGACTGTGAAAAGGCCCTAAGTACTGGGTAGGGAGGGGGGGAGAATCTGGGCCCCTACCCATGGTGGGAGGGTGATTCCCCAACCATCCTCTCACCACCTTCCTCTACCCCAATATCTTTGTTCCCTCTCCCCCTCCCTCGCCTCTGACTGCCTCCTGCTCCCTCCTTCCCCCTCTCCCACAATCCTCCATCATGCCACTGTGGTTCCCCTGCTTTTCCCCCCCCTCCCTGTCACCCTGGAGAGGGTTATATCCCCCCTACCCATCCTCCACACCCCTGTACTCCCTCTCTGCCTGTCCTCTTTTTCATGTGGTGTCTGTCTCCCACCTCTATACCCCAGTACCACCCCTCCAGGCCTTTCCCCACCCCACCTCCACCCCCACCCCCTGCAGTATGCTGTTCGCTTACCTCTCCCCCTCCCCCCGCCTAGAATATTATACTGTACGTCATTGTTACTACTTATGTTGCATGTTTTCATTCAATACCAGATTACTGTTTGTGTAATTGCATACACTGATGAACGAAACAAAGAATGTATGTTTTTTCATGTTATGTTTTTTTAATTTGACAGCTACACAGCTATAAGGGAAGGGGATAGGGAGAGGGAAGGTGGGGAGGGGAGAAGTGTTGGGGAGGGAAGGTGGGGAGGGGAGAAGTGTTGGGGAGGGAAGGGTGTTGGGAGTGAGTGAGGGACACCGACATAATTATTTTGCATCCTATTGTTTGGAAAAAAAAAAAAAAAAGATTGAGCTGGAAAATTCTGAAGCAGGGTGGGGGAGGAAGGGGGGTAGCTCTAGCTTTTTTTTCCCCTTGAAATTCTTACAGCTACTTGATTTGACAGGTCTGAGGGGAGGGGAGAGGGGTAGGAAGGGGTGAGGGGAGGGAGGGGAGAGGGGTGGGAAGGGGTGAGGGGAGGGAGGGGAGAGGGGTGGGAAGGGGTGAGGGGAGGGAAGGGAAAGGGGTGGGAAGGGGTGAGGGGAGGGAGGGGAGAGGGGTGGGAAGGGGAGAGGGGTGGGAAGGGGTGAGGGGAGAGGGGATGGTGGAGTGTGAGAGTAACACCAAGAAAAGATTTTGCATGCTTTTGTTTGTTTGTTTGTTTTTGACAGCTGCACAGCTATGAGGGATGGGGACAGGGGAGGGAAGGTGGGGATGGGAGAAGTGTTGGGGGGGAAGGGTGTTGAGAGTGAGCGTGGAACAACGGCATAATTACAGTATTGTGCATGCTATTGTTTGAGAAAAAAGAGCTAGAAAATTCTGAAGGGTGGGGGTAGGGGGGGAGGGAGGCAGCTCTAGCTTTTTTTTCCCCTTGAAATTCTTACAACTACTTGAGTTGACAGCTCTGAGGGAAGGGGATGGGGGGTGGGGGGAGGGGAGAGGGTGCTGGAGTGTGTAACACCAAGAAAAAGATATTGCATGCTTTTGCTCATTTTCTTTTTTATTTGGACAGCAACACAGGTATAAGGGAAGGGGACAGGGGGAAGAGAAGGTGGGGAGGGGAGAAGTGTTGGAGGAGAAGGGTGCTGGGAGTGAGTGGGGACCGCTGACATAATTATTGTGCATGCTATTGTTTGGAGAAAAAAAAAAAAAAAATGAGCTGGAAAATTCTGAAGGGGGGGAGGGGAGGAAGAGGGGGGGGTGATGGGAGTGGGTGAGGAAGGTCATGGGAGGGGAAGAATGGGGGAGGGATGGGGTGGGAGTGCACAGAAAACTGAAGTTGCCCTGCCTGGAAAGGTAACTTTTTTCAACTTTGATGGGCTATTGCTCATGAACCACTTGATCTAAAATGCTCTGGTTTGTGGCATAAGGTGTGTAAATTCATGCTCTAAACCTTGGGCATAAAACTTTTTACTTCTGTAAGAGTAAAAAAATTGGCTCCATATACGGGTTTTAAGGAAGTTCGGGCACTCAAATTGCGTATCCTAGGGGTTAACACTGGTTGACACAATGGTTCTGTCTGAAGCTGATCACTGTAATACATTATGGGCTGGTTTCCCTAATAATCACTTAAAGAAGGATCAGTCTGCATTAACCTATCAACCTGTCAAAATCTTCCACAGGAGTACTCACTAATGTTTAATAATATCCAGCTCAATCTTGCATCATCCTTGAATATGCTTGGGGTTCAATTCACTCGGGACTTATCTTGGAAAGATCATACTGCATCTCTTGTAAAATCTGCTTCCAAGAGATTAAGTGTGCTAAGCCGACTCCGTGCCTTCTTTACCCCTGCATGGTTGTTGACACTATACATGGGTTTTATTCGCCCCTCTTTAGTGCACAACTCTCATGTGTGGGAAGGCTCCCCACATACAGCTCTTCTCAACAGGGTGAAGTCAAAGGCATTTTGTCTCATCAACTCTCCTCCTCTTACTGGCTCCCTTCAACCTCTGTCTCTTCGCTGCACTCTTGCCTCTTTATCTCTTTGCTATCACTACTTCAATGGTCACTGCTCCTCTGAACTGTCTGCTTGCATCCCTTCACCTCTATGACGGGTGCGTAGTGCCCGTCTAGCAACAAACTCTCATCCCTTTTCTGTCCAACTCTCTAATGCATGAGTTAACCGTTATTCCCAGACCTTCATTTGTGCAACAGGTCAACTCTGGAACTGTCTCTGTCTGTATTTCCTACTTCCTATGATCTCCAGTCTTTCAAATGCAGTCTGTCCAGGCATCTCGAAGTGAACGGATCTTGAATTTGGCTCTCTTTTGTATTGTTTTTGTTTTTTCCTGGAAGGAACTGTTTAGCAGGGTCAGTCTTTGGTTCCTTCTTCCTCGCATTAAAACAATAAAAATAAAAAAATAAGGCAGAAAGGCATATCTTTGGCCTCCTTCTGAGAACCCCTACTGTGCTACCTCATTCCTATATGAGTTGCACTAGCAGCCAGTTGTTACTGATCAACCCTAGTCTGTCTGGTTGAGTAGACCTGGCAGTAGCAGGCAAGAAAATGCCTATGCAGGGCTGTTCTGTGCAATGAACTGATGTCCCTTTGCCTCCTCACACTGAGGAATGGGGAATAATGGGGAGGTTTGGTTCCTGGATGAACACTACATTTGTGTCTCCACCCAGTTGACAGGGGCATCATTGGCTCGACTTCACCACATAATCTGGTTATATGGTTACCAGAGCTGGGCACTTCCACAATCACTTCCGCAAACCCCAAATTCCGCAATTGTGGAAGTGTGATTTCACTTGTGGATTTGTGTGTGTGTGTATGCGCCAACGCAGGATCGTGCAAGTAGAGTGAAGGAAGAGTTCTGGACAAATGTGGAAACAAGCATGGAAAACTTTGAAAGGAATGAGACTGTCTCTGACTGGAGATATGAATGGAAAGTGTAGTAGGTGGGGGCACTCACCATCCACTCACTCAATATGGTGCTGCTCACGGTTGTCAGCCCTTTCCTTTTCACCATCCTTCTTTCCTTCCATCCTCTTCCATCTTTCTTTCCTTCAATCTTTCCTCATCCTTCTGCCTATGGGTAACTTTACACTCCCTCTTCTGTCTTTCTTTCCTTCATTCTTTCCTATTCCTTCTGCCTGTGGGTGACTCTGCACTGAGTGACAAGCCAAATGGTTTCCTGTACACCAGGAAACCATTACTACACTGGGTGGTAACCATATAACCAAATTTGGCACCTGGTGATTTAGTGGGTAATTATGGCGCTCCAATCAGATCAAGCAAGTGAAGGTTTATATCCAAGGGGTGGTTGGGGTTTAGTGCTCATGTAATGCTACTCAGGGATGAATGAGGTTCGTCACTCTCATCTTAAATGTCAGGACCAACTTGCCTAGCCCAGGCTCCTACGCTCTTCATGGGACAATGCAGGATTGGATGATGAATGAATGAATAATGAATGAATGGAAAAGTAGGGAATGTGAAGGTGGATGGAGTAGTTGGTGAGTGGGATGTGCCTGCAGAAGTGGATCAGAATGGCAGTGCTCTAGTGGACATTTGTGCCAGGAAGGGGTTGGTGATAGCCAATACCCTCTTCAGACACAAAATGATCCACAAGTATACATGGTGAGTGATGAGATGGGTGGGCGGTGAACTGAATGAATGGAAAGCAAAGATTGATATTGTGTGTGTGGATGCAAGTGCATACAGAGGTTGGAGTTGTGGACTTTCTGATCACCACTTGGTGGTGGTGAAAGTCAAGGTTCAAATGAAATGGGAGAACAGAAGAAGGGAATGACAGGAGGAAGTAGTTCATACAAGGAAGGTGGAACAGTTACAAAAGGATGGAAAAAAGGCACAATATAAAAGACAAGTGAAGGAGCGATTGACAAAATATGTTTTTGGTGCAGACAGGGGACGTGGAAGGTGAGTGCAAGATATTCATAGAAAAAAATCTGTGCAGCGTGTGAGGTGGTGTGTAGGGTGAAGAGAAGACGAAAGGGGGTGCAACGAAAAACATGGTGGATTGAAGAGGTGAGACAGGCTGTGGCGCAAAAGAAGAAAGCATATACAGTAAAACCTCACTATAATGGACTAATTGGGGCCCAAGCCATTCCGAATAAAGTGAAATTCTGATAAAAGCGACATCCGGACCTCCCTCTGCTAACCCAGACTTTTTCTGATGTATCAGATGTTAGTCCAGATTGCACCAATGGTTTTTAAACTGTTTTCACTACCACTGCAGTACTATACTGTATTATACATTCACTACGATAATCAAATGGTATAATGTATATAATAATACTGTACTGTACACTGATAAACGTGTCTTTTATTTGCCTTATTGTGGCGAACGTAGCTCAGGTGATTAGTCAGTCCAGACTTCTTCTGGCTTTATTAGACTCTTCCCGATATATAAGAGTTTATTCTGGTAGCTCTTTGATTCCCATAAAAGTGAATTCCAGTCTACTGAAGTCCATTATATCAAGGTTTTACTGTAGTAAGTGGATGAGAAACAGGTGTGGAGGAAGTTGAGAGATGGGAGAGAGAGTTATATGCAGAGGGGAAGAGAGAGGTGAAAAGATTAGTAAAAGAGAGTAAGAAGTGAGTGGATGAGGACTTTGGAAGGAATTATAGTGTTAAGTGGAGGGAATGTAAGAAAATGTTCTGGAAAGAGGTAAAGAGAGTTAGACAGGGTGTTAAAGAAGTTATCTGGGGAGTGAAATATAAAAATGGTAGAGTAAAAGTGGAGACGGGAGAAAAAGTGAGCAGATGGAGAGAACACTTTAAGAAATTGCTGAACACAGAGAATGAAAGTAATGTGAGTATAAGTGGCTGGGGAATGGCTGGGAGAAGGAGGGATGTGAGAAGAGAGGAAGAAATCAGTAGGATGGAAGTTGTGGAAGCAATGAAGAAAGTCAAAATGGGGAAGGCCCCTGGAATTTATGGAGTGTGTGGTGAAATGCTGAAGCATGGGGGAAAGATAGTAGTAGAATGGATGTGGAAGACATGCAGATTGGCCTGAGAGGAAGGCAGAGTCCTGGGGAATTGGAAGTCTGGTATAATTATGCCCCCATACAAAGGAAAAGGAGAAAAGAAAAGTGTGGTAGTCATAGGGGCATTTGTCTTCTTAGTGTAAAAGGAAAAGTATATGGTGGGATACTTATAGACAGAATTAGGAAAATAACAGAGAAATTAGTTGTAGAAGAATAGGGGCATTTTAGGAAGGGAAGAGGTCATGTAGATCAGATATTCTTAGGTCTTTAGTCGAAAAGTTTCTAGAGAAATGAATGAAGTTGTATGGTATATTGAAGGCCCCTTCACCCCATCCTTCCTCTCCCCTCCCCAGTTACTGCCTAACTACCATTGTGAGTAGTTGCTCATCGCAATGAATGCTGCACATGCTCATTTTTGTGAATAAACAGTGAATAAACTGCAATACTTCCCCACTAGACCACATGGGAATTTACAGTGTTGTGCAGTGTTAAGAAATTAGAGTTTAGAGTGCAAAGGATTAAATGTGGAATGCAAACTGGCGGTTGAAACAGGTGTGGGGCTATTTTTTATTTTTATTATTATTATTATTATTTTTTTTTTATGTGCTCAGCTCTGGGCATAGGCTTCACAGCCTGTTCCCACGGCCCAGTAGTCCTCCTACATATCATACACCTCTACATGTCACCACTTTGGCACTAACACCCACCGTCCATACTGAATACATTCTAGGACTGTCTCACACAGGACTGGTGTATTGGTATTAGCAGGGGTCTTTTTACGACATGTCGGCTAGTCTTCTGGTAGATCGGTAAAATCTGCTTTACATGAAATTCAAATCCCTAAACTGCCCCAACAGGGATTTGAACCTGGATCCGGTAGGGCCACGGGCCACCTTTCTACCGATTGAGCCACCGTGCAATGTTAAACAATTATAACTCACAGTGCAAAGAATTAAGTGCAGCACAACACTGGATTACTAAACATGCTTCAAGAGCATTTTCACTACTGCCAGAGCCTTAGAGGAAGTGACCACAGACATGCTGTAAGTACCCTGTACACTGCTAAATATTTTCCATACTCACTTCTTTCATTCATTCATTCATCATCCAATTCTACGTTGCCCCATGAGATGCGTAGAAGCCCGGGGCTAGGCAATTTGGTCCTGACATTTAAGATGAGAGTGACCAGCCTCACTCATCCCTGAGTGGCATTACTTGAGCAATAACCCCAACCATCCCTTGGATGTAAACCTTCACCGGCTCAATCCGATTGGAGTGCTGTAATTACCCACTAAACCACCAAGTGCCATAATTTGGTTATGTGGTTACCACCCAGCGTAGTAAATGGTTTCCTGGTGTACAGAAAACCATTAGGCTTGTCACTCAGTGTAGAGTCACCCATAGGCAGAAGGAAGAGGAGAGAATGAAAGAAAGAAAGACAAAAGAGGGAGTGTAAAGTCACCCGTAGGCAAAAGGACAGGGAAAGAATGAAGTAAAGAAAGACAGAAGAGGAAGGAAGGAATGGAGAGAGGAGAGGAAAGGGCAGACACCCGAGAGCAGCACTACATCGTGTGAGTGGATGCTGAGCTTTTATTCCTCATTCTCTGGTTCCTTTTCATTTATTTCATGCTTTCTGTCCATTATTGGTGTGAATAGGGTCTTAAATAGGTGCTACGCATGTCCAGTAGGGAGTTATTTAGGTGGCTTTTAAAGTTAGGCTGGGTTAGGGTCCATTAGTACGAGTCCAGGAGGCAGGGGCCCAATATCCGGACAAAACCAATTTCCAGACATGCCTTTGGCTGTATTACGTCAGATATTAAAGGAATTACTGTATGTTTTCCTCAGGACCAGTGCCTACTCTTCCATTCATATCACTCATTACAATCACTTTATAGCTCCTGGGCATTTCTCCCATTACTTCATCCAGCTCATCCCACAGCCTGTCTTTCTCTCTCTCAATCCTGTCCTCACACGATGCATATGCTACAATGACTGCCACTTTCACCTTATCAAACTTGGAAAGAGGTGCGAAAATGTAGAAGTGAAAGCGGAAAGATATGCAGTATGATGGTGTGAAGGATGAAAGTGCTAGATTATTAACCCTTGGGGATGAAGTAAAGACCAGATGGAAGGAATAGTTTGAAAGCCTGATGAATGGGAATAGAGAAAGCAGAATGGCTGTAAACATGATTGGTTTGGGGGGGGGGGGGTGCAGAAAAGGAATGTAGTGCCAGAAGACATGACACTCGCACAGGTGAAGAGTGCTGAGAAATGGCTGAAAAATGGGAAAGCAGCTGGGGTTGATGAGGTGTATGCAGAGATGATTAAGTGTAGTGGAAAGAGTGGAATGAGGTGCTTGCTGGAGATATGTAAGAAGGCAGGAATGAATGAAACTGTGCCAGCAGAGTGGAAAAAGGCTGTGATTGTTCCCCTGTACAAAAATGAAGGTGAGCAAAGTGAGTGCAAGAATTATTGTGGAATAAGTTTACTGAGTGTGGTAGAGAAGGTGTATGGAAGAATTATTATAGAGAAAGTAAGAGAGATATCAGAAGTCCTGGTGAGTGATGAACAGGGTGGCTTTAGGAGTGGTGAAGGATGTGTGAATCAAATATTTGCAGTGAGACAGATAGCAGAGAAAGCTTGTGAGAAGGATCATAAGGTGTTTATGGCATTTATGGATCTGGGGGAGAGATAGGAGTAGAATGGATGTAGAAGATGTGCAGATTGGCCTGGGAGGAAGGTAGAGTCCTAGAGGATTGGAAGTTAGGTATAATTATTCCCTTGTACAAAGGAAAAGGGGAAAAAGAAGTGTGTGGTAATCATAGGGGCATTTGTCTTCTTAGTATAATTGGAAAAGTGTATGGTAGGATACTTATTGACAGAGTTAGAGAAAGAACAGAGAAATTAGTTGGAGAAGAACAAGGAGGCTTTAGGAAGGGAAGAGGTTGTGTAGATCAGATATTCATTCTTAGATCTTTAGTGGAAAAGTTTCTAGAGAAGGGAAAGAAGTTGTATGCAGCTTTCATGGATTTGGAGAAAGCATATGACAGGGTGGATAGACAAGGATTGTGGAAAGTATTAAGAATATATGGAGCAGATGGGAAGTGGCTGAATGCTGGGAAGAGTATGTACGATGGTGCGAAGGCTGCAGTGCGTGTGGATGGTGAACTAAGTGAATTTTTCTCTTTGAAAGTTGGGTTGAAATAGGGATGTGTCATGTCTCCATGGTTGTTCAATCTGTACATGGATGGGGTAATAAAAGAGGTACAAGGTAGGGTAGTGGATGCTGGAGTGGCCCTGGTGAGAGAGGATAGTGTTTGGAAACTCCCTGTACTGTTGTTTGCAGATGATACTGTGTTGTTGAGTGAAGACAAAGGGGAGCTGCAAGGCTTGGTGGATGAGTTTGGGAGAGTATGTAAGAAACGGAATCTAAAGGTGAATGTAGGGAAGAGTAAAGTGATGGTCTTTGAGAGAGGTGAAGTCAGTGAATGTACAGCGAAGTTGGATGGTGAGGAATTGGAAAATGTGAGTACGTTTAACCCTTACACCGCAGGCATGTTTACCAATGTTTTGCGTGTCCCGCGGGGTTATTCGAGCTCCGACAGACTCTCAAAAAATATTTGCCAAAAATCAGTTATTAATCCTAGAATATTAAAATTACATATGCATATGGCACATACCATCAGCTTTCTCCTGGGATGTTTGTTGAGCCTTCGTCGATTACTGTAGGACTTGTGGAGACCTCTGAAGTTGGGTAATGAAGTCTCCACTTTACACTTCCCGACAACCCGTAATATGATTACCACAGCCAGATATTAACACTATAAACACTACTCTATGATTATCAAGTAGTTTGGGATCCATATTCCAAATAAAAACCACTGTGAAAGCAATGAAAATTACGAGCGCGTATGACCTTCCCACTTGCGCTAGTTCGCTGTTGGTATTCTGTCATTTATTATTCATAAAACCCATCACACTTTATATTTATATTACTATATAACACTTATATATATCTACAGTCTTTATCCATAAGTTTCCTTCAGTAGTATTAGTTTATTGTCACTGTAGGGATTCAATTTCTTTCAATAAAATACGTAGCATTCACTTTCTCGTCCTGTATACTAGCACTGAGAGTGAATGTCACTCTCACCTTCACTCTCATAACTCATAGTATTCATACATGCTAGAGTGAAACTTTCGCTTTCATTACTCCTAGGGTATATACTCGTATTCTTATAATAATACTCATTTACATTTCTATTTACGTTCTCTATTTTATTTACGTTATTTACATTTCTATTTTATTTACACTGTGTTATGCACTGTCACTTGAAGTAACTTATAAACCTATTTTCCACTGTTCACGTATATTTACATTCATTACTTTCACTTGCTGTTTACACATTATTTACACATTATTTACAATTCCACTTCCACTGTTTTACCCAATAGAAAGATCACAGTCACTCTTTTATCAATTGTCAGCCCTTTACCTCTTTCCACACGAGGTATAGTAGGGGGTAAAGGTCACAGGGCCCTTTGCATGGGGGTGAAAAGTGCCTGAAGTTAGCAGGAGCAAACAGACGTACCTTCACATTGGAAGATGAGAGTGAACTGATAAGGGTGGGCCGGGGTGGTGGCCTACCTAGGGAAATGCATTACTGCCAACGTTAGCCTCTTGACAGCAGCTAATATATAGCAGTGAAATGATTGGCAGGAAATCGAGACAATACATTATAAATTAGGTAGTTCCAGGTGAATGTAAATATCACTTAGGCTTCTCCCTTCCCTCCTTATATGTATATTTATTACGAAAATAGATTATACGGCATATTTCAAGGGGAAATAAACAGCAAAAATTAGCGAACGAGTGCACATGAGGTGTTGTCAGGTGATAATTAGCCAATTCCTGGTGTATGGCACTATCAGTTACCTTATTTCTTTTTTGTATATATTATTTGGTATAAGAATTGGGCATAGGGCTTATTTCAATGGATGAAATCAGTGAAAAATTCCAGGAAAAATTTACTTAGCATAGCACGGCCGAGCAGGCGAGAGGATAGGGTAATGGAGGGGGGGGTAGGGAGAGGAGTCAAGAACGAGGAGAAATGGCTAAATTGTCAACAATGGATGGGAGTACAGATGAGATTAGGAGTGCTGACTAGTGTTGGACATTGGCAGTACTGATAGATGATACAAGCCACCACTTGAAAGCCCGGGTGAATTCAAAATACCACAGAATCACAAAAGTGACGCCCCGCGGTATGATCCCTTGCTCCCAAGCGTCACGAAAGTGACGCCCCCCGGTTAAGGGTTAAGTACTTGGGTAGTGTGATGAGTAAGGATGGAGGTTTGGAGGGTGAAGTGCATGAAAGGGTACAGCAGGGAAGAAAAGTTGCTGGTTCTATGAAAGCAGTGATAAGAAACAGGGAAGTGAGCAAGGAAGTGAAAAAGTTACTACATGACAGTATTGTGGTACCAACTCTAACGTATGGGAGTGAAGCTTGGACATTGTTGGAAGGACACAAGTCAAGAGTGAGAGCAGTGGAAATGAGTTATTTCAGAGGAGCATGTGGAGCCACATGGAGAGACAGGCTGACGAATGAGGATATAAAGAAGCGTTGTGGTGTGGATGTGGATGTGATAGGAAGCATTATGAGGAACACACTGAGGTGGTTTGGCCATGTGGAGAGGATGGAGGGTGAAAGACTGACGAAGAGAGTATACGTGAGTGAGGTGGAGGGGGGAAGAGGGAGGGGGAGGCCGAGGATGAGATGGATGGATGGGGTGGAGAGGTATATGAGAGAGAGGGGTGTGAGTTGGGAGCAGGGCAGTGAAATGGCGGGGGACAGGGTGACTTGGAGGCGATTTGTTTGTGGCCACCCCAATCGGGATTGAGGCGTCTGGCAAATAGAAAAAACATACGACAAAGTGGACAGAGAGGGATTGTGGAAAGTTTTGCACATGTATGGTGTAGATGGTAAGCTGCTAGGTGCTGTCAAGAATTTTTATGGTGGTAGTGATGCATGTTTAAGGGTTAATGGGCATCTAAGTGAATGGTTCACGATCAGTGTGGGTGTGCGACAAGGTTCTTTGATGTCCCCATGGTTGTTCTGCATATGGATGGGGTGATGAGAGAAGTAAAAAGACAAGTAATCGAGAGGAGGATGGCATTGGTAATGAACGGTGATGGATGGAATATCTCAAATTTGTTGGATGCTGATGATGCGATACTGCTTGCAAATACCGGACAAGAACTTGGTAGACTAGTGCAGAGTTTTGCTGAAGTCTGTGAGTGTCATGCTTTGCGTGTAAATGAAGAATAGAGTAAAGTGATGGTTACTGAGGGAGAAGGTGACTCCCAGTGCCATGTTACAGTGAATGGAGAGAGACTGGAATTGGTGAGTGAGTTCAAGTACCTGGGTACAGTCATAAAAAAAAGAGAGGAAATGTGCAAAAGAAAAGGAAAGTAGAGTGACACAAGGAAGAAAAGTAGCTGGTGCAATGAAGGCCTTGATAACAAACAGAGGCGTGAGTGCTGCAGCTGCACGAGGCTTACACGAAGGAGTGTTAGTGCCAACTTCAACATATGGATGTGAGACTATGGTGTGGCATAAAAATGAAAAGTCAAGAGTAAGAGCAGTGGGGATGGGACTGCTGAGGAATGTATGTGGGTTACAGAGGGTGGATAGGATAGGAAGTAATGTGATTCGTGAAAGATGTGGAGTGAGGAAGTCCGTGGCCACCAGAATCAAAGAGAGTGTACTGAGGTGGTATGGTCTTGTGGAGAGAATGGATAACAATACAGTGGGAAAAAGGTGTATCTGTGCAAATTTGAAGGAGAGAGGAGGTGAGGCAGGCCAAGGAGAAGGTGGAGAGATATGGTGGATGAGTGTGTGAGGAAGAAAGGTTTGGAAATCGGTAAAGCTAGGGAACTGACAAGGGATCGAGCTGGCTGGACGAATCTTGTGAGGAGAAGTGCATGATCAGGGATTTGATACCCCTTTTTAACGTGGCAGCATCTGGACTGACTCTATCAGTATGTTTATGTGATGCTACAGAATGTGGTGAACATTTTTGGCGTATCCGACAGAGCCAGGATTCCAGGGCCTTAAATGATGAGGGAATGAAAGCGTGTCCCATTGAATTGGGGAAATTTGGGCTGTCTTGACATTGCTACTCCTCTCCCTGCCCTAGGGTGGGAAAGGAGGTCCGGATGATGATGATGATGATGATGATGATGATGATGATGATGATGATGATGATGATGATGGTGGTGGTGGTGATGATGATGATGATGATGATGATGATGATGATGATGATGGTGGTGATGGTGGTGATGATGATGATGATGATGATGATGATGATGATGATGATGATGATGATGATGATGATGATGGTGATGATGATGGTGATGATGGTGATGGTGGTGATGATGATGATGATGATGATGACGATGATGATCTGGTCTTCTGTTGCAGGTGTCTCAGTTGTTGGAAATGTCTGACTGTGACTAAGGAGTGAGGACTGAGGAGGTTAGAGCCGAAGAATAATGATGGACTGGTATGTCAACTTGTCAAGTGTGAGCTGTGAAGTGTAATAATTCATTTATATATAGTTGTGTAGGATTTACCCTTGTTTTGTTGTCATTCTACGGTAACATCTATCTATCTATCTATCTATAGCCCGACACCCTAATCCCGCAAAGGGTGGCTGCAGACAAAACGCCTCCAAGTCGCTCTGTCAACCACCATTTGACTACCCTCCCCCCAACTCAACCCCCCTCCCTCATATACCTCTCAACTCCATCCCTCCGCCTCATCCTTGGTCTACCCCTCCCTCTCCCTCCCTCCACCTCACCAACATACACCCTTTTAGTCAGTCTTTCATTCTCCATTCTTTCCACATGTCCAAACCACCTCAATGTATTTCTCCTAATCTCCTCAACCACATCTACATCCACATCCACCCCACAACGTTCCTTCACTTCTTCATTCGTCAACCTGTCCCTCCATGTCACTCCACATGCTCCTCTCAAGTAACTCATTTCCACTGCTCTCTCTTGACTTGTTCCCCTCTTGCAAGGTCCACACCTCGCTTCCATACGTCAGGGTAGGGATCACAATACTATCATGCAGTGACTTCTTAACTTCCATACTCACCTCCCTATTTCTTATCACTGCTTTCAGTGAACCAACAACCTTCCTTCCCTGCTGTACCCTTTCATGCACTTCATCCCCCAAAGTTCCATCCTTACTCATCACACTACCCAAGTACTTGAATGCACTCACATTCTCCATATCCTCACCATCCAGCCTCACTGTACATTCTATGACTTCAATCCTCTCAAACACCGTAACTTTACTCTTGTTTACATTAACTTTCAGCTTCCTCCTCCTACACACTGTCCCAAATTCATTCACCAAACCTTGCAACTCCCATTCATCTTCACTTAACAATATTGTATCATCAGCAAACAGCAACACCGGAATCTTCCAAATCTCACCCTCATCCATTAAAGCCAGCCCCACATCCACTGCCCTACCTTGCACCTCCTTTACAACCCCATCCATGTAGACATCACACAACCCTGTTTCAGTCCCACATTAAGATCAAAGAACTCACTCAGCTCACCATCCACTCGCACCGTAGCCCTAGCTCCTTCGTACACACTCTTCACAGTGCTCAACAATTTCCCCTCCACTCCATATATACTTAATACCTTCCACATACCTTGCCTGTCAATTCTGTCACAAGCTTTCTCCAAGTCCATGAAGTCAGCATACACTTTCTTTCCCTTCTCTAGATACTTCTCCACTAAACATCTTAGAACAAATATCTGATCTACACACCCTTTTCCCTTCCTAAATCCCCCTTGTTCTTCTCCAACTAGCTCCTCTGTCACATGCCTAACCCTATCAATGAGTAATCTACCATATATTTTACCAGTCACACTAAGAAGGCAAATACCCCTATGGTTACTACATACTTCTCTCTCCCTTTTTCCTTTGTATAAAGGAACAATTATACCTGATTTCCAGTCTCCTGGAACCCTTCCCTCTTCCCAAGCTAATCTACACAACTTCCATATCCACTCCACAGCAATCTCACTCCTATACCTCAGCATTTCACCATAAACTTCATCAATTCCTGGGGCCTTTCCCAACTTGATCTTCTTCACTGCTTCCACTACTTCCACCCTACTGATCTCTTCCTCCCTCCTGTCATCTCTCCTTCTCCCAGCCATTTCCCAACCACTTATACTCGCACTGCTCTCACTCTCTACATTCAACAAATCCACAAAGTGCTCCTTCCATCTCCTCAATTTCTCTCTCTTCTCCACCAACACTCTATTAGTCCTATCTTTCACTCCCCAAATAATTCCCCTTTCTTACTCTCCCTCCATTTCACACTCAGATTCCTCCCAAACACTTCATCCACTCTCTTCTTACTCTCCTTCACCAGTCTCTTCACCTCCTTTCTCCTGCTCACATATATCTCTCACTTCTCTCTCTCATCTTCTCCCCTACCTCTACTCGCTAACCATTCACTATATGCCTTCTTCTTTTGTTCCACAGCTCGTTTCACCTCATCATTCTACCATGCTGTCCCTTGCACACCCTTGCATCTCTTCCTCACTCCACAAACCACCTCAAACGTAGCACCTATCTCTTCCGTGAATATCTTACATATGTCTTCCACCCCTTCCATCTGCTCTAGCTCATACCTTCCCAATCTTTCTTCCACTGTGCTCTTATACTCAGCCATTTTCTCACTATCTTGCAAATTCTCCACTCATCTCAAAAGAGCTGTTTCCTCCTGTCTTCCCCTTCGTCTCCTCAACCATTTTCTTTTTGCAGCTTTACCTTGGCCATCACTAAGTGATGGTCCGAGACTCCATTCCCCCACCCTCTCCACACTCTTGCATCCAACACTTGTCTTCTCATTCACTCATCCACACACACGTAGTCTATCATTGCCTTTCATTCAACAAGTTCACCATCCATCCGCCTCATTACTCTCCATGTATACCGGTGGATCATCTTATGACGAAAGTAGGTGTTGGCTATTGCCAACCCCTTACCAGCACAGATGTCCACCAAAGCAGTACCATTCCCATCTACTTCAGCTGGCACACCCCACTGACCAACCACTCCATCCACTCGTACATACTAATCAGAATAAATATGTATTTTAGTTTTACTCATAACTATAATTTTATATAACCCATTATTACTTTTGACAATTTCCAAACTTCATAAAGTCACAAATTGTTAGCCAGAATAGAGTAAATAAAGATATAATTGTAATGGATTAGTAACTAAAGATTTTTTACCCCTTGATTATGAAAAATATCATCCTAACCATAATATAATCATCTAATAGTATCAAGAATAAAATGAAGCTGATGCCATGGTAATGAAAGATAAAAATGGTTTGTGTTTGTGTTTTTGCATTTGCAGAACTGCAAATTTCAAGAATTTTGCAGATCTGGGGTTGAGGAGGGCATTTTTTCGAGTTTGCGGATTTGTGTTGCAGAATTAAATTTTTGTTTGCAGTGCCCACGTCACTTCTGATGGTTACCACCCAGCACTGTAAATGGTTTCATCTGCAGGAAACTATCAGGCTTATCACTCTGTGTTGAGCCACCAGAAGTGGAGGGAATAATAGTAAAAAGTGAAATGAACTGAATTATTAAATAACAGCTTGGCACCACAACAACTCAGTCATATGACACTGAAAAAATGTTATAACCTACCTACATGCAACAACAAAATCAATATCTGCTTCTGAGGATAAGAAAGAAAAATAATCAGTTAACTATAACAGGTAGAGGAGGCCTGCCCCCTTCACCAAACCAAAAATGTCAGCCACTGGATCCCCAAAACATGGAAGATAGGCAGTCAACACCATCTGTTACCCTATGCCTATGGAGAAATATCTGACACATGTTCCCCAGACTCAGGCACTCAACCAGCAAGTAACAGACAGTAAGGGGAGCCAGGCAGTCATCATAATACAGCTGAGCCCCACCACAATTAGGAACCCATGAGTGCCCAATGTGACGCCAGGCAACAGTCACCTCCAATCGCCAAGGCATGGAACGGAAAACCTTTGGCACAACCACCTTCTGGGAATCTTTATTCTGCTATAAACAACAGCATCCCTCTGTCAGTGCCAACAAGTATGAATTGCAGACTTCAAGGAAGGTGTCATATTCATAACAGGAAGTGGGTAGTTGGTGGGGGATCATCGAAAAGACGTGGCTTTAGCAAATGTATTTACCCACTCATTGTCCTCCACACCAACATGCAAGGAACCCAACAAAACTGGACTAGTTTGCCGTGTTGCTGAATCTGGAAAAGCCACTTGAGAACAGCATGGACCGGAGAATGAAATGAATTTCACCCATAAAGACCGCAAATCTCCCACCATGACTATCCCCCCAGTCACATTTTGGGTCCAGTTTTTCAACTTTCACCAAGGCATCCCTTGTGTCTGCCAATGCAGTACATGGCCAGGTGAACACTCCCAGAGTTTATTACCCTGGCAGGGCGCGAACCCTGGTTCACCCGTGTATGAAACGCTCACTCTACCAATGCACCACAGAG
This sequence comes from Coenobita brevimanus, assembly GCF_032717465.1. Lineage (NCBI taxonomy): Eukaryota > Metazoa > Arthropoda > Malacostraca > Decapoda > Coenobitidae > Coenobita > Coenobita brevimanus. The sequence goes on from NC_136977.1 coordinate 13,416,561, forward strand.
GCTCCTATACATATATATATATATACACACACAAGTAATCCCTTTAATATCCGAACGCCCAATATCCGAACATCCCCACTAACCAGACATAATCGTCCCGGGATTCACTATTCCCAAAATGGTCGGGGGGGGGGGGGGGGGGGGAACCCCCCCGTAATTTGAACTTGGTGCGCGGGGCACCTTTGTTGTGGCGCGTCATTCCTCTGACGTCCGCTAGAATGCTCCTGCATCCTCCCCACTTTCCGCCTGTCTCTCGTCACAAGTGCACGCTCATCATCATGGCTGCCCACGTGCTCGCTTTTGTGGTGGTGCCTTACCTGCTGCAGGCACTCCTGCTGCTCTCGTGTCTCTCCTTCGTGTGTGTGATGATGGCCCTGCCGCCTGAGAAGAGGAAGAGAGTGGCGTTGATTCTGGAGAAGAAACAGAAGATATTGGAGAAAGTAGATGCGGGGTGGTCTTCTTCCTGCATCCTCCGTGAGTTCAACCTGGCCCGATCTACCTTGTTTGATATGAAGAGATCCTGAGACAAACTCATGCAGTACATGGCTGACTTCTCATCAAGAAATAAATGCAACGTGGAGAGGAAGGTGATGTTTACTCCCAAGTTTGCTGAAGTCGACCGCTCCACGTTGATTTGGTATCGACAGCAACGTGCTGCTGGTGTGATGGTACGTGGTACGGAGCTGAAGGCTGCTGCTGAGAAGTTCGCCAGGCTTCACGACGCCCTAGACTTCAAGGCATCCGAGGGTTGGCTCTTTGCGTTCAAGTTACGGCATGGCCTTACCAACCGTAAAGCTCATGGCCAAGCTTTGGACGCTAACGAGGATGGAGTTGACGAGTTTCGACACAAGGTGAAGGGCTTGATCGACAGGGAGGGCCTCACTCTCAGTCAAGTCTACAACGCTGACGAAACTGGTTTATTCTATCGCTCTTTGCCAACAAACACTCTAGCCAAGGAGACGGAGAAGCATGTACCTGGCCGCAAGCTCTCCAAGGAACGGATATCTGCTTTGTGTTGTGCTAATGCTAACGGCATGCACTGGCTTAAGCCTGTTATTGTTGGCCGTGCAAAGCAGCCTCGGTGTCTTCGTGGGGTGATGGATGTCCTTCCTGTCGTCTGGTACCATTCTTTGAAGGCATGGTTTACAGCCCAGATCTTCAAAGACTGGTTCCACCGCCATTTCGTCAAGGAGGTCATACATTACCAGACGGAGACACTGGGAATCCCACGCGACCAGGTAAAGGCCCTCCTTCTCCTCGACAATGCACCTGCCCACCCATGCAACAAGGACTTGGTGGCTGAGAATGGCCGGATTAGGTGCATGTTTCTGCCACGTAACACGACTGCTCTCATCCAACCAATGGACCAAGGAGTGATCGTGGCAACGAAGAGGCTGTACCGAAGGAAGTCTGGACGAGGTGATGGTTGTTCTCGAGGACGAGGACGAGCGCAGGGAGTGACGGGACACGCGAGGCCAGCAGACTTTGGAAAACCTTCGCCGGTACAACATCAAGTCTGCAATCTACAACTGGGCAAGTGCATGGAAGGAAATCCCTGTCAAGACTCTAGAAAATGGTTGGTCTCGTCTGCTTCTCGGAACGGATGTGGAGTACGATTTCCTAGGTTTTGACGTGGATGACTTCCATGCACGTCTACGTACGCATGGCGACGATGTTGATGTGGACGATGTGTGCGAGTGGTTGGAAGACGACGAGGGCGATCCTGGGTATCAGACCTTGTCTGATATCGAGATCGCATCTTCAGTTGCAGGTGTCAGTACCCAGCTTGAAGATTCTGACAAGGACGGCGATGATGATGCGGACTCCTCTCAGCATGACACAACTCCAGCCATTCCCAAGCTAAGCGCACTCCAGGAACACCTAGAGTTCATTCTGGACTACCTGGAACACCCGGACTGCGACAGGGAGATGGGGCCCTTGGGACTTGTGGAGGAAGTGCGTGCTTTCAGGCAGCGCATCATCAATCGTCAGAATCATCGTTCCTTGCGTCAATCAACGACTGACAGTTTTTTCAGGCCCATGATCCCTGCTGTGCCCAGCCCTGGCTCCACTCCGTTGCCTCCCCAAGACAGGCCCTCATGCTCCAAGCCACAGCCCAGCACATCAGCCATGGTGGAGTCACCGCTCGACGTGAGTTTGCGTCTGTCTTCAGAGTCGTCTGCAGTGGGTACGCCATCACCACGACCCAGCGACGCACCCCTAGGTCACCTGCCAGTGATACTCTCTGACTCTGACAATGAATTGAAGCCAAGAACTTCTCCACTAGACCACACGGGAATTTACAGTGTTGTGCAGTGAAAAAAAACAGTGCATTGTGTTAAGGATTTACAGTTGTGAGTGAAAAGACAATTTTTGAATTAAATTTAACGTAAATAGACTTGTGTGTTTTTGCTTTTGAAAATGGTTATAAGAGTGGAAAAAGTTAAAGCGCAGAGTGCAACACTTACTAAGTTACAAAGGAGCAGAAGTTAGATAAGAGTGCGCACTGTGAAGAGAATGGACTTCTGAGTGCGAATGACTAAGTTCAGTGCAAGACTTCATGAACAGTGTACTGCAAGTGCTTCAGGAAATCCTTCTTACTGTCAGAGTCCGAGAGGAGGCGGTTATTCATCGAGATGGCCATGGACTTGCTGTAAATAGGCAGAATGTTTCATACTGTACTCTACTGTATTTTCCATACTATACTTACCTCAAACACCTCATTTCACTCTTTTATGTCCTTTATTGGTGTGAATATGCTGTGTCTTAGGTGCTATGCATGTGCAGTAGGAAGGTGTTTTTCTGAGTTAGGCTAGGTTAAGGTCCATAACTACCAGTCTAGGAGCCAGGGACTTGTAAGTACCCAGAATGTTGAATATTGTATGAACCTACCTCAAAAACATCATTTTATGCTTCTTTTGCATTTATTTCAGTCTTTTATGTCCCTTATTGGTGTGATTTGGGTCTTAAATAGGTGCTATGTATGTCGAGAGGGAGTTGTATAGGTGTTTTTCTGAGTTAGGGTCCATAAGTACAAGGTCATAAGCTGGGGCCCAATATCCGGACAGGACCACTATCCGGACCTGCCTATGGCTCTATTACGTCGGATATTGGAGGGATTACTGTATATATATATATATATATATATATATATATATATAGCCTCAGTGGTAGAGTGTGCGCTTTTGTACATGGGAGAATGAGGGTTTGTGCCCCACCAGGGTAATAAACTTTGCGAGAGTTCTTCCGACCATGTACTGCTTTGGCGGACATAAGGGGTGCTGTGGTTGAACCAGTGTTGCGTACTATAAAGTATGCTTGCAGCCAGTTGGCTGGCGTGGGCCGATTGAATTTGGTTCACAGACTACATACACATCCAAAGCCACTCCAACACTACAATCACACTTACAAGCACTTCTCACCCTACATACAATCTCTACCAGACAGCCTAAGCCACTTGATAGAGATACATTGGCTGTATCATTCCCACTTCGGTCGGGATAGGCCTGTCCTGCAGTGGATACTCCAATGGCCGATGAGATGATATATATACAGTAAAACCTCGCTATAATGGACTTCAATAGACTAGAATTCACTTTTATCGGACTCAATGAGCTACCGGACAAAATTCTTTTTTACCGAGAAAAGTCCGATAAAGCCAGAAGCAGTCCGGACTGCCTGACCACTTCAGCTATGTTCACCGCAATAAGGTAAAGAAAAGACAGGTTTATCAGTGTACTATACAGTATTATTATATATATTATATCATTTGATTAAACTAGTGAAGCTATAACAAAGTACAGAACCACAATGGTAGTCAATAGTTTAAAAACCGTTCATGCAAGCCGGACTAATGTCTGATTATCGGAAAAATTCCGGATTAGCAGGGGGAAGTCCGGATGTCGCTTTTATTGGAATTACAGTAGTGCACCAACTTTCGCTACAGCAGGATTCGCGGAATCCACTTTCGCGGCATGCACCAAATATTCCCTAACTTCCAGTTTCGCTTGAAAAAATTTGATTTTCGCGCACAAATTTTGGGTTTGGGACAATATTTTGAACTTTGAATTTCCTGCACTGCCCGCCCGCAACCCACCGCCATCTTGAAGTACGTCATGTCAACACTCTGTCCACCCATTCCCGCCATTGTGTACGAGCGTGCTAGCTCCATTGTGTTGGATTCTCACGGTTCAATGGCCTCTACTATACCTGGTAGTGTGGGGAAAGGGCCTGGTGGTGTGGGGGGAGAGCCTGGTGGTGTGGGGGGAGGGCCAGGAGGCAGTGGTGGTGATAAAAAGTGGCCGGGACATTCAAAGTCGGGAGGAAAGGCCAAGCCTAAAAGAGAGTATCGTGTTGGAGTGAAGAAACGGCAGTATAATAATGAAATGAAAAGGAAGATAGTTGAGCACATGGACAAGGGCGCAAAAAACAGTGAAATCTGCCGCATATTTAACATCCCAGAATCGACAGTGCGTAGTATGAGGAAACAGCATGGTGGTAGCGAGGCAGCAAGAGGTGGCGCCAATACGTCTGGCGTAGCTAAATAAGCCCGCCACGCGCCTCGGATACTTACCCCCAACATCCATTAAACACCTCAACCTGGTCTCTGTGGTATGTTTCTCCTCTTATAATGTGTACTGTACAGTTTTTATTGTTTGTATCTCACAATGCAATGTACAATAGTGATTTGATGTACTGTATTGCAAGTGAAAATGAAAATCTGATGTTACTTTAGGATAACCGGGAACCAATTAGCCTTTTTGCCATAAAGACAATGCCCCAATTTTCGCTAATTCTACTTTCGCGCATTATTTTTGGACCCAATTAGGCGCGAAAATTGGTGCCCCACTGTACACATTTTTTTGGAATGGTTTGGGCCCCAATTAGTCCATTATAGTGAGGTCTTACTGTATATATATATATATATATATATATATATATATACCGTATTTAGTGGCATGTAAGACGCAGCATTGTGAAAGACGCACCCTAATTCTGGCAGGGCAGTTCTGTGAAAAAAAAGTTTGCCCCAACCAAGACTGCAGTAAGGTCTCTTGATAAGGGCCATTACCTCACAGATACACACTGACCTTTCAAAATCTATTCATTACTGATCATCAGCCTTTGGTTTCTTTTTTTTTATATACAAAGAATGGTACAGGAAAAGAAAACAATGCCCCTTCTTGAAAAAACGTAACTGATATGAGCCACTATCACTTAGATACACACTCACCTTTCAGAATCTATTCAGTATTGCTCATCATCCTTTAGTTTCTTCCTTTATGTACAAAGAATTATACAGGAAAAGAGAAAAGAAAACAAAACCCCGTCTTAACAAAACGTGACTTCAAACCACAAGGCCATCTCAACTTTGTTGATAAATATGTATCAGTAAACTGATATAAACACTGTTTTTAATATTTTATGAATTCAAAACCACAAATGAAGTCAATAAACTCTGTTCTTTCATTCACTGACGAAAACATAAAGTACAATGAATGTTCACATCAGTTCATTTATCCTAAAAGAACCCCGTCATATTCCACACCTGTTACGGAATTTCCTCACATTGCCTTGACTCAAGCACAATATCAGACTACTACCATCATTAATCATGCACTCTAACTAACCTGTAATTACCTCCACAAATAATATAAAAAGGTAGCACTTGTAAATACACAAATTACAATGTTTCACAACCAAAGTTCAATATAGCAAGGCTGCTTGGGAACTGGATAGACAGCTGTTTTTACTCTCTTCTCTCAGTATCACTCCTTCACTGTCAGCTATGTTTGCCTTGCAGCATCAACAATTAAAAATGCATGCTTCACTGATCATAATTTACTATAAACATTCATTTCAAAACATACTATGGTGAAAACATCCATTGTTACACCTTAGTAATACTGCTGCCTCCCAGTCACTAGACAGCAGTCTCTACCCCTTCCTCTCAGTATCACTTCCTCACTGTCTGCGATGTTTCCCTTGCAGCATCAACAGTTAAAAATACGTTCTTCACTGATCACAATTTACTACAAACAGACATTGATCTCAAAACATGTCGAGAATGGTGAAACTATCCCTTAGCAACACTGCTGCATACCAAGCGCTAGACAAATGTCTCTGCCCTCTTCTCCCAGTATCACTCCTTTACTGTCAGATGTTTTCCTTGCAGCATCAACTTTCTCTTATCAGAATTTGCTAAAAACAGACATCCATCTCAAAACATTCGAGTACTGTGAAAACATCCATTTGTGGTCTTACACTGCTGCCTCTAGTCACTATGGTACACACACACACACGCACACATGTACACACCACATGCAACATTCGCTCGCCTCTGAAACATTTACATCAGTCAGTTTTGGAGTACCCAGTGGCTTTATTATATGCCAAAAACATCAAAATGTATTTGGCTGTTCAATATAAATATCATCACTTAAGGACATGAAACATCTCAAACAATTTATTCATCCAAACATCGTCAGTGCAAGACTAAAGGTGTACAGCACCATTGATCCTAAATTTTCCATGGTTGCATCGGTCATGGTCACCTAAAACCTATATTCACTTCATATTACTGACATGGTGAAAATTTCACTCGTCTTCAAATCCTGAGAATTCATCACTACTTTCCCCAAGTCCTGAAGCATCACTGGAAGTCATCACCACGGTCATCATCACTGTTTCACTGTCACTCTCATACAGTAAATGGTCCTCAGTACCATCCACTGAATTGCTTATACCACACTTCATACGACTTTAACTTGGCAATCGTTTTAACCGAGTACAGGCGATATTCAGACTTGGGGCATTTGATACAGCCCACATTAACCTCCTCAGTACATGTTTCCTGAACTGAATAAAATCATATGGCGAGCATGAATAAACTACCCTATAAAATACATTGCTGGGCTGAAGGGATTATAATAAGCGGATTATCAGTTCCCTAGCCTGACTCTTCCCACTCCTACTTCCTTAACTACACCCACACCAAACTCTCACCCACACCTTAGGATTTTGGTCGTTTCGGCCGTAACATTCAAAATGGCAAACGACTTTACAACCTAACCTAACCTAACCAATTTGGACATTACGGCCTAAATGATCGCCATTGCCGATCATGAGAGCTTTGCTTAGGCAGCAGAGATGCAGAGAGTGAACGTTGTCAATCACTCTGATCGTCTGCTAAGAATACAGCAGAAATGGCGGACGCTGATATGAATGCCCGTCAGGAACGCTATTTCAGATATTGTATCAGTTATGCTACTCAGTGAATTTTATCCTATTTTCATAACAAAATACTGTAATTGGGTGTGCCCTGAGTTGCATAGACATTGCTGAAGTACTTCACTTGGGTGAAAAAGTGAAGCTGTAACTTCAGGCAGTACTGTTTAACATTACAACTGTTTTTCCCTGTTTTTCGCTATTGGTATAATAAGACTGTTCGCTTCTATGATACTCTTGTCAGGCATGAAACAAAGTGTCACTAAGAGAAGCCAACCATATGAGGGTGATTGAATTTCCATATGCGACAAAAATCAATTCTGATGACTTGTTAGGTTCACTTGCCAGCATCTCTCCAGTATGACTGCTTTGCTAGTTAGTAAGTGGATGGCATGCAAAGTGGTTATGATTGCCTTTCAGAAGGTTAGCAGACAGTTCACCAGTGAGCATGTTAGCTTGCTAGAGTAGGGTGTACGCTAGACGCTAACCTGCTAAGTTGCTAAACCGCTAAACCCCTTGACGGTATTGGCCAGTTGAGCTGAAAACAAACAGTGAATGCTTTGTGTTCTTGATCTTGCGTGTTTTAATATCTTCTGCATATATACACAAAATGTCACAAAAGTAACTGACCTAATTAGGGTTACTGAATTTCCATACGTGACGAAAGTCTGTTTTGATGACTTGGCAGTTTCACTAGCCAGCATCTCTCCAGTATGATTGCTTTGCTAGTTAGTAAGTGGATGGCAAGCAAAGTGGTTATGATTGCCTTTCAGAAGGTTAGCAGACAGTTCACCAGTGATCATGTATGTTAGCTTGCTGGAATAGTGTGGATGCTAAACTGCTAAACCGCTAAATGTCTTCACGACGTTAGCCAGTTGAGCTGTAAACAAACCCGTGAAAGTTTTGTGTGTTTCTGATCTCGTGTGTTTCTTAAATCTGCTGCATTTACACACTAGTGTATATTATTTTTAAAAATCAAATCAAATCTGCATACTGTAGAAAACTGTGGTTGCTAAGCAGTGAGATGATCATCTTTATGAGTTTCTTCTCAATGGATCCAAACTAACCTGCCTCAGTCTAGCGTGCAGGACGCATGGGGATATTTTAAGGTAACTTTGAGACAAAAAAGTGCGTCTTACATGCCGCGAAATACGGTATATATAATACAGCAAGCTCGCCCCCAACGCGTGGGTTTCGTTCCTAACGTGGCGCGTTCGGCGCGAAACTGCGCAAGTTTTAACTACTCCTTATTTTGCTCCCTAGATCTCCTAAACGTGGTCTTTTGCTGTTATCTGCCATTGGTAGTCAATATGAAGCACTTTAAGTGGTTAGAAGGTTTATTTAATGTTATAACTTACAAATACAGTTCTGCACAGCAAAATTTCAACATACAAATAAGTAAACACAAGGCAACATTTCCGATGCCGAAACCAATCGGCGTTGGAATGTTGCCTTGTGTTTACGTATTTGTATGTCGAAGTTTTTGCTGTGCAGTACTGTATTTGTAAGTTATATCATTAAATAAACCTTCTAACCACTTAAAGTGCTTCATATTGATTACCAATGGCAGGTAACAGCAAAATACCACGTTTAGGGAGTCTTGGGAGAAAAATGGTTTTGGGACTATTCACTGTCAAGCCAGTTCGCCGTCACAACAATATCATGACAACACAGACTTTGATGGATCCCTCTGAAATATAGTTATTAAAGTACTGATTAATTAATAATAGGTATATTTATAAAAGTATTGATTATAATATAAGTATATTTATAGAATCACGGGGAATCATCCAGGGAGCGAATTGTCCTGACGGGGAATCGTCCATGTTATGACGGGGAATTGACATGATGGCGAATTGTCTTGGAACCCACCGATTGTGTGTAATCTATAAATCAGGTTAACTGGTTACAAGGCTTTATTTAATGCTTTAACTTTCTTTAAGTGCTTTAACTTACAAGTGCATACCAGAATAGTAAATATTTAACTTACAAATACAGTACTGTGGAAAAGCAGTACAGCAAATATTTAACAAACAAATAAAAAAGGTAATATTCCGACGCCTATCAGAAAACTGGTTAAAAGACTTTATTTCTTGCTTGAATGTTATTTAATAATACTTTAACTTGCACATAAACTTACCAGAACAGTACTGTAAATATTTAACTTACAAATGCAGCACTGAGGAAAAGCAGTACAGCGAATCACATCACATGATCAAACAAACCGTGCGTGCTGAGCTGATGTTCGAGGATTTGGCTTTTCAAAGGCCTTTCTTGTGTAAATTTATAGTTTTCATAATGGTTCTTTAATCTTATGTTGTCTTATACGTATCCCAGCACTAACAGCGTATAATTGCGAGCACGTTCGGCGAGAACGTGTTCGGGGCGAGTTTACTGTATATCTATCTATCTATCTATATAATATAATGTTATATCTATCTATCTATATATATATATATATATATATCCATCCATCATCTAATCCTACCTTGCACCATGAGGAATGTAGGAGTCCAGGGCTAGGCATGTTGGTCCTGACATTTTAGATGAGAGTGACCAGCCTCACTCATCCCTGTGTGGTATTATGTGAGCAATAACCCCAACCACCCCCTACATATAAACATTCACAAGCCCAAAAATATATAAATATACATTCAAACCTCAATTTAACAGATCTCCATTTAAGTGATTTCGGATTTAAGGGACTACATATTCTACCTGACAAACGGACAAGACCATTCAAAAAGTCCACTGCTTGAAACATTAATATGTTTCTTTATACAGTACTTGTAAAATAATATTCATAATCATTTAAATAAGTAAGATATGTGAAACAATCATCAAATTTCATAATAAGATTGTCT
>NC_136977.1:13429151-13506651 GCF_032717465.1 Coenobita brevimanus
GAACGAAGTGAGTGCATTAGCTAGTGAAAGTGTCGAAAGTGCTGGTGACAAGAGTGATGTGTCAGGTGGTGTGGTGAGTGGTGCAGGAGGGGCACACTAGGGTTCCGAGAAAATTCGCCATCGTCAATTCTCCGTCAGACAATAATTAGCTTGTTACTTCCTCATTGGAGTCGCCTTTGAATACATATTCTAGTGTCACCCATAGCTGTCTTCATTAATGACAGTGAATTGTCTGGTTACTGTTGTGATGACAAATTGACTTGACAGCGAATTCTCCTGAAACCCACATTAGGTGTCTTACCCTGCCTCGGATTCTCTTCTGACCTCCATTAAGCCTGTTGTCCTCTTGGGTTAAGGTGAGCAGCCATATTCTTGCTGGTTTAGTTAAGCTATATCCTTGTCGATTTAGTAAAGCCATAATCTTGTTGGTTTATCTTTGGTAATATGTCTTAGATAATTTCCCCGTACAATACAATACTTGGGTCTGAAAGGACGGGTTGCCCATGAAGGGGGGTGCTACCCATATGTAATTTTTCCCATAAGTTCATGTATTCAGAGTACGCGAATTCCTAGTACGCAATGTCCTCTGCCACCCATATACTCACGTACTATGAGTGCCTACTGTACAGTACCAGCTGGATTAAAGCAAGTGCAGACATACAAGGCTAGTAACTAACCCAAATAACATGTTTAATATCCCACATTTCACTACAAACTGCCACAAAGCATAATAATACATAAGCCAACAAATGATGACTCTTAATAAGTAACATACTGCAACAAGGTGTTTAAAGTTTCTCTTCATATGCTGGATCTGTTTCCCCCTTGTCTTGTTCCTGTGGAAAATCTTTCCTCCTCTGAGCTGGTGACTTCAAGAGGTAACCACCAGCATTGCTGTCCACCATAGCAATGACTGCAGTTGCTGACAGTGCAACTTTTCAGAGTTGAAGAAAGCATAATTTCAGGCATTAATTCTACTGCAATTCATACATAACAGAAAAAGTATACTTAAGATATTAACAATTAGGGAACACTCTATGCAAGTTACAAATTCTAATAATTAAAGCTGTACAGTACATTGTATTGTTCCTGTTGTTGTCAAGTAACCCCAGTCTGTTTGGACAAGCAGACCATCAACCAGAGGCAAGGACATGGGGCGGTGGCATTTTCATCGTGGGTCTACCCGCTAGAGGCTGTCGAAGGGAAGAGGAGGACTGCATGGGGCCAAACCACTGCAAACCCCCCAGAGAACCTGGGAGTGGCTTCGGTCACCCAGGCAAGTACCACATCTCCCAACAACACAAACAACAACACTGTTTTTTTCTACACCGAGAAATGACTCTTCTGCGGTCATTTCTCGAAGACTTCTAGCCAGTGACATCAAGGTCAATCCAGGATCCATCAACAAATACGTATGTCCAACATGCTCAAAACACATCGCTTCGAGTCAACAGACAAAGGGTTCAGTTTAGTGCAGTTCCTGCAAGAACTGGACCCATTTCACCTGCACAATTCATGCATCCAGAGAACATTACACAAACACCCGGACCTACTCCTTATGCTCCTTCCTCCCACCCTCTAACCCCTACACCACCCCCTCTCTTACTCCTTCCACATCTACTCAACCTAACCCACCAATCCTTCCTACACCATTCACCAGCCCCTCTCATCCTTCTTACACCATTCACCAGCCCCTCTCATCCTTCTTACACCATTCACCAGCCCCTCTCTTACTCCCTCAACACCTACTCACCTTAACCCACCAATCTTTCCCACACCATCCAATCCCCCAACCCCTCCCATTCCACCCCAAACATTATCTCTATCACAACCTTCTCCTCCACCTACACCCCCCACCATGCTGCAGCACCCAACAGACATCAAGCACACAACACTAACATTCTTCAGATAAACATAGATGGCATAAACACCAAAAAACAAGAAACTCACACAATTCAAAACATACACATTGCCATCTTACAAGAAACAAAATTACACAGAACACAAAACAACACCCGCATTTCATAACTTCACCGCCTTCACACAAGACCAGGCCAATGGCGGTATTGGTGGACTCATCACCCTGGTATACCAATCCATCAACTCTTCATATACTAGTGCACACACAAAATCACTTTTCCCCCTACACGATATCACAACAGAAATACAATCAGTTAAAATACACACATGAATGGCAAAGTTGGGAATGTACGAGTGGATGGAGTGGTTGGTCAGTGGGGTGTGCCAGCTGACGTAGATGGGAATGGAAGTGCTTTGGTGGACATCTGTGCTTGTAAGGGGTTAGCAACAGCCAACACCTACTTTCGGCATAAGATGATCCACCGGTATACATGGAGAGTAATGAGGAGGATGGATGGTAAACTTGTTGAACGAAAGGCAATGATAGACTACGTGTGTGTGGATGAGCGAATGAGAAGACAAGTGTTGGATGCAAGAGTGTGGAGAGGGTGGGGGAATGGAGTCTCGGACCATCACTTAGTGATGGCCAAGGTAGAGCTGCAAAGAAAGTGGTTGAGGAGATGAAGGGGAAGACAGGAGGAAGCAATTCCTGTGAGAAGAGTGGAGAAATTGCAAGATAGTGAGAAAATGACAGAGTATAAGAGCATAGTGGAAGAAAAATAGGGAAGGTATGAGCTAGAGCAGATGGAAGGGGTGGAAGACGTATGCAAGATATTCACGGAAGAGATAGGCACAGCGTGTGAGGCAGTTTGTGGAGTGAGGAGGAGATGCAAGGGTGTGCAAGGGACAGCATGGTGGAATGATGAGGTGAAATGAGCTGTGGAACAAAAGAAGAAGGCATATAGTGAATGGTTAGCAAGTAGAGGTAGGGGAGAAGATGAGCGAGAGAAGAGAGAGGTATATGTGAGCAGGAGAAGGGAGGTTAAGAGACTGGTGAAGGAGAGTAAAAAGAAAATGGATGAAGAGTTTGGGAGGAATCTGAGTGTGAAATGAAGGAAGAGTAAGAAATTGTTTTGGAAGGAGGTAAAGAAAGTAAGGCAGTATGAAAGGGGAAATAGTAGGGGAGTGAAAGATAGGAATAATAGATTGTTGGTGGAGAAGAGAGAGAAACTGAGGAGATGGAAGGAGCACTTTGTGGATTTGTTGAATGTAGAGAGTGAGAGCAGTGCGAGTATAAGTGGTTGGGGAATGGCTGGGAGAAGAAGAGATGAGAGGAGGGAGGAAGAGATCAGTAGGCCGGAAGTAGTGGAAGCGATGAAGAATATTAAGTTGGGAAAGGCCCCAGGAATTGATGGAGTGTGTGGTGAAATGCTTAGGTATGGGGGTGAGATTGTTGTGGAGTGGATATGGAAGTTGTGTAGATTGGCTTGGGAAGAGGGAAGGGTTCCAGAGGACTGGAAATCAGGTATAATTGTTCCTTTATACAAAGGAAAAGGGGAGAGAGAAGTATGTGGTAACCAACGGGGTATTTGGCTTCTTAGTGTGACTGATAAAATATATGGTAGAATACTCATTGACAGGGTTAGGCATATGACAGAGGAGCTAGCTGGAGAAGAACAAGGGGGATTTAGGAAGGGAAAAGGGTGTGTAGATCAGATATTTGTTCTAAGATGTTTAGTGGAGAAGTATCTAGAGAAGGGAAGGAAAGTGTATGCTGCCTTCATGGAATTGGAAAAAGCTTATGACAGAATAGATAGGCAAGGTATGTGGAAGGTATTAAGAATATATGGAGTGGAGGGGAAATTGCTGAGTGCTGTGACGAGTATGTACGAGGGAGCTAGGGCTACGGTGCGAGTGGATGGTGCGCTGAGTGAGTTCTTTGATCTCAGTGTGGGACTGAAACAGGGTTGTGTGATGTCTCCATGGCTGTTTAATATATACATAGATGGGGTTGTAAAGGAGGTGCAGGGTAGGGCAGTGGATGTGGGGGTGGCTCTAATGAATGAGGGTGAGATTTGGAAGCTTCCGGTGTTGCTGTTTGCTGATGATACAGTACTGTTGAGTGAAGATGAATGGGAGTTGCAAGGTTTGGTGAATGAATTTGGGACAGTGTGTAGGAGGAGGAATCTGAAAGTTAATGTTATGGTGTTTGACAGGAATGAAGTCACAGAGTGTGCAGTGAGGTTGGATGGTGAGGATATGGAGAATGTGAGTGCACTCAAGTACTTGGGTAGTGTGATGAGTAAGGATGGAACTTTGGGGGATGAAGTGCATGAAAGGGTACAGCAGGGAAGGAAGGTTGTTAGTACACTGAAAGCAATGATGAGAAATAGGGAGGTGAGTATGGAAGTTAAGAAGTCACCGCATGATAGTATTGTGATCCCTACCCTGAATTATGGAAGCGAGGCATGGACCTTGCAAGAGGGGAACAAGTCAAGAGTGAGAGCAGTGGAAATGAGTTACTTGAGAGGAGCATGTGGAGTGACGTGGAGGGACAGGTTGACGAATGAAGAAGTGAAGGAACGCTGTGGGGTGGATGGATGTGGATGTGGTTGAGAAGATTAGGAGAAATACACTGAGGTGGTTTGGACATGTGAAGAGAATGAAGAATGAAAGACTGACTAAGAGGGTGTATGTAGGTGAGGTGGAGGGAGGGAGAGGTAGACCGAGGATGAGGTGGAGGGATGGAGTTGAGAGGTATATGAGGGAGGGCGGGGTGAGTTGGGGGGTGGGTAGTCAAATGGTGGGTGACAGAGCGACTTGGAGGCGTTTTGTCTGCGGCCACCCTTTGCGGGATTAGGGCGTCGGGCTATAGATAGATAGATAGATAGAAAATACACACTGGCAACAAATCACACATAACAATTGCCAATACATATGTTCCCTCCCAATCATCCACCACAGTACCACACAACTGTTCTCTTCAAATACACCACATCACTAACACACCCAACATCATCTTGGGTGATGATTTCCATGCCAAGGCATCAGCCTGGCATGTCAACAACCCAGACACACACAGAGGGCTGGTACTACAATCCCAAACAGAATCTTTTCATCCTCAACAATCTCCATCAACATACCCATATCCCATACCAAGCCCTCTTCCTCCCATCATTCCCAGATATCACCTTTTGCTCCCCAAACCTCGCCCCCACAACATCCTGGAGAGTGGTCGAAACCCTTGGCTCTAATCACCTCCCAATTATCATCACTACCAAAACCAGAATCACCCCAGCTGGCCACAGACACATAAACACTAATTATAAGAAGCAAACTAGGAGGCTTTCACAAATGAAACAGAACAACACTTTGAAACATTAAACAGTACATCCATCACAAACATCAATACCGCTGTGCACACTTTCAATAGAATTATTCAAAAAGCAGACAAATGGCACATCCCTAAAGGCAATAGGAGACACAATCCCAACTTCACACCAGAAATTCAAGGTCTTATCAGTCAATATGACACACTGCAACACTCCCCAACACCCCACACACACAACACCGTACAACAAATACAGGCATTCAACTCTCAAATAAACAATAAAATATCAAGGCAGCAAACACTAAACTGGAATAATTATCTCCAAACTCTTAATCACACAACAAACACCAGCAAACTCTACAAAACACAAAACAACATCACACTTTCCAACAGCAACACTACACAATCACATGCTGCCATCACATCAATAGACACCATACCCTCAAACAAACACTCTCATCAATCACTTTTCACGTCAGTCATTTAAACTCCCCATCGAAACAACTGACGTGTCATCCGACGCAAGACAGTTCCCCACAGACTCAGACCTCACACCCTTCACTTACAATCAGACAAAGCACATCATTAGCAACCTTAAGCACTCATCTGCCTGTGGACCAGACAACGTAAGCAACACACACCTTAAACATCTTGGACAACAAGGCATACAAGCACTCACCAACATATCAAACAACAGCTACTCACACAACGTAATACCCAACACCTGGAAGCATGGTACTATCATCACTATCCCCAAACCCAACAAAGACCCCATGCTGCTTTCCTCACACTGTGCCATCACACTCCTCTGCACCCCCTCCAGTCACTGAATGACTAGTATTACAATTAGTAACACCTCACATCCCCCCAGCCCCATCACAACATGGTTGTAAGCCACTACACTCCACAAACACTCTTCTTACAGACCTTACACAAAGACTTTTTGATGGTACCAATGCAGCTAGACCACCACACAGAACATTCCTAGTCACAGTAGACATTAGCAAAGCTTTTGATGCCATCCCCTGCCATAACCTCACAAACAAAATATTCAACATAAACATGCACAATAACACAAAAAGATGGCTGGCAAACTACTTAGAAGGCAGATGTGGACATGTAACATCTGCTGGTCAATCATCGAACATCAGAAACTTCACAAACAGGATCCCTCAAGGATCTGTTTTGTCCCCTACACTCTTTAACCTATACATGCATGACATACCCACACCCCACTTACCACAGTTTTTTTTTTTTTTTTTTTTTTTTTTTTTTTTTAATGTGAGGAAGAAGGAACCAAAGGCAATGAGCCCACAAAACTGTTCCTTCCAAGAGAAAAACAAAATACAAGAGAGAGCCAAATTCAAGATCCAATCATTTCGAGATGCCTGGACACACTGCGTTTGAAAGACTGGAGATCACAGGAAGCAGGAAATACAGACAGAGGGAGACAGTTCCAGAGTTGCCCTGTTGCATAAATGAAGGACTGGGAGTAGCGGTTAACTCTTGCGTTAGAGAGCTGGACAGAAAAGGGGTGAGAGTTTCCTGCTAGACGGGTGCTACCGCCCCTCGTAGAAGTGGAGGAATGCATGCAGACAGTTCAGAGGAACAGTGACCACTGAAGTAGCGATAGAAAAGAGATAAAGATGCAACATTGCAGCGAAGAGACAGAGGTTGAAGGGAGTCAGTAAGAGGGGGAGAGTTAATGAGACGAAAAGCCTTTGACTCCACCCTATTGAGAAGAGCTGTATGTGGGGAGCCTCCCCACACATGAGAGTTGTACTCCACACAGGGGCAGATAAAACCTCTGTATAGAGTCAATAATTGTGCAGGGGCGAAGAAGGAATGGAGTTGGCTTAGCACACCCAATCGCTTGGAAGCGCATTTTACAAGAGATGTAGTATGATCTTTCCAAGACAAGTCCCGAGCAAATGAAACCCTAAGCATGTTCAACGATGATGCTGGATTAAGTTGAGTATTATTAAACATAAGAGGGTATACCTGTGGAAGATTTTGTTGGGTTGATAGGTGCAAAAACTGAGTCTTTGATGCATTAAAAACAATCAGATTATTTTTACCTCAGTCAGAGATACGAGCCAAGTCAGACATTAGGTGTGCCATAGCCTCATCCCTTGCCTGTTGAAGTAACTGCTGAGATGGACGTTGTGGGAATCGAATGGAAAGCTGAAGGGTGGAGTCATCAGCGTATGAGTGGATAGGGTTAGATGTACAGCTTAGAAGGTCATTGATGAATAAAAGGAAGAGAGTTGGTGACAGGACAGAGCCCTGAAGAACACCACTGTTAATAGATCTAGGAGAAGAACGATAGCCGTCTACAACAGCAGCTATAGAACGACCAGAAAGGAAGCTAGAGATGAAGGCACAGATAGAAGGATAGAAACTGTAAGAGGGCAGTTTGGAAATTAAAGATTTATGCCAGACTCGATCGAAAGCCTTTGAGATGTCAAGTGCAATGGCAAAGCTTTCGCCAAAGTCCCGAAAGGAGGATGATCAGGAGTATGAAAAGTAGGTGAGAAGATCGCCTGTGGAGCGTCCCTGACGGAACCCATACTGATGGGCAGAAAGAAGGTTGTGATAGGAAAGATGCTTTAAAATTTTTCTATTAAAGATAGACTCAAAAACTTTTGAGATACAGGATGTTAAAGCAATTGGACGATAGTTAGAGGGTTGGGAATGGTCACCCTTCTTTAGGACTGGCTCAATGAGAGCAAACTTCCAGCAAGAAGGAAAGGTACAAGTTGACAGACAAAGGCGAAAGAGTTTGCCTAGGCAGGGCGTAAGCACAGAAGCACAGTTCTTGAGAACAACAGGAGGGACTCCATCAGGCCCATATGCCTTATTAGTACTGAGGCCAGCAATGGCAGAAAATACATCAGCTGAAGAAATTTTAATGTTAGCCATGAGGAAGTCAGAGGGGGGAAGTGATGGAGGAACAGCACCAGAATCGTCTAAGGTGGAATTGGAGAAGAAAGTCTGAGCGAAGAGATCTGCTTTATCAGTAGAAAAAGATACACACAGCTTCCTACGCAGACAACATAACACTTAAATGTACACACCAAAACACAAGCACAGCCACGTACATCCTCCAACATTACCTTACAACACTACATGAACGGTTAACCACAAACAGACTCAATATAGCATTACAGTGACCCTTCTCACAAACTGGACAGCAGAACATAGTCACATTCCACACCTCACCATAAACAACACCCCCCTACCACACACACACACACACACACACACACACACACACACACACACATGCACACACACAAAATCCTTGGTGTAACATACATCAATGTCATTTAAACAACACATCACAAACATTAAAAATAAATTAGCACCAAGACTGAATGCCCTAAGGTCACCTGTCCATACAACATTCAGACACAACAAAGAAACCACCAACACAGTATGCAAACAATACAGTAAATACGATCAGTGATGAATTATGTAAGCCCTGCTTGGGCTTCTAACCTCAGTAAAACACACTACGACACCCTACAGACCATACAGAACAAGGCCCTAAAAATAATCACAGGCTGCACAGCTGCTACACCTACAGACCAACTTCATCAAGAAATGAAAGTCCTCAAAGTCAAGGATCATCTAGATATGAGAGGCACACAAATTCTTGCCACAGCCTCCATGAACCCACACCATCCACTACACTACATGGCTGCACATCCACACACACACAAAAAAACAATCAAAACAACACCCAGCACACGATACCATATAGAAATACTGTCATCTGTCCCCCTCCTTATCTGCCTCAAAAGAGCTTCCAAAAGCATACCCATGCTCAAATCACTCGCCGCTCCATTCAGTCACTTAAAGACAACACACTGCTGCATGCCTGGCCTCCTGATATCCACCCTTCTGAATCTTACCTCTCTCATGAGGACAGGGTTCACCTGGCCAGGCTGAGATGTGGGCATCATCCAGCCCTCTTGAGTTATCAGAAGAGGCTGGATGACTCAGTCACTGATGCCTGTCTGGGATGCAACACAGCACCCCATACTATTAAGCGTATGGATGACTGCATTACACACAATCACCTGTGCCAACAACACAACATACACTCTTTGAGAGCTCTGTGGGAAAGCCCGGTCTCAACAGTGGCCTTCCTTAGGGCTTCGGGGCTGTTTGGCCAGACTGCCTAGGGAACGACTACTACTACTACCGGAAGCAAGCAACTGCCTCCATCTCATGTAGAGAACTGATGTTTCCTTGCAGCAGACAGCACCTTGCCACAGGAAGGTGCAGGGAAGAGTGTGGAGTTTGATTCTCCAATGAACACCACATTTTGAGTTTCTCCACCCAGTTAACAGGGGCACCATGATAGGCTCCACCTTACCCCATTTTGGGTTATATGGTTACCACCCAGCATGGTAACTATATAAACATACTGTATATGAATTAACAAGTGCTAAGTACAATACTACACTCCATGAGAATTCAATTCTAAAGACAATAGTATAAACTAACAGCACAAAAATAACCTTTCTTAGTCAAAAAGGTTGCCTCTCACAGTAAGCATATGCAGTATGGGAGGCACCCTAGCAAGTGACTTCCAGTTGCAAACAACACAATACAGACATTGCATGTGGTGATGGAAGAATATCTCAGACTATGAGAACTGAGTGGGTGCATTTACTTCTTGCCCCGTTACAAAGCCTCACAAGGCTTAATAATCTTCCTCTTAAGTTGCCAATGTCTTGTCAGCTCTCTGAAATATGAGTCTGAGGCCAGGTCCCTGAACCTTAGGCTAACAGGCAGGCAAGAACCTGTGCTTGACTACTTTCTTTTGTGGATGTGACCAGTACCATTATCACTTTGTGTGGCCTTGGAGCAATGTATCTTATACACAGTGCCTCACACACTTCTGTCTTACTGATGCCTTTCTTTCTGCCTGTCAATCCCCCTCTCCCCCCTCCCCCCAGTCACTCCCCATCCACTTACACTCTACGTCTGATATTTACATTCTGCAACTCATTAACTAGCTCTCTCCATCACTTCACTAACTTTACCACCAGCATTCTGTGATTTTTATCTTTCAGCTCCAGGATATACTCCATCCCTCACCCTACCGTAGAACATCCCTAATAATAATATTTGGTGACTTTAACATAAATGATACCAATTAGCCAAACAGTCAAACAGTAGCCAGCCATAAGGCTCTCATTCTAGATCCTGCATCTCTCAACATCCTGAACAGCAACCATGCTACAACATAACATCCATACAGGCAAGCCAAAGCAGCCTCCTCTCTTGACTTCACCATATGTACTCCTATACAGTACTAGTCATTCAAACCACCCAGACAGTGATCCACAACCACTCATCCGACCATCGCCTCGTTATCATATCTCAAACAAAAGGACACCCTGTATGAAAATCTTCACAAATTACAAGAAAATCTTAACATAATTCATGCAAGACATAGAACAAGCACTAGAAACTCTTCTGGCCACTTACTAACCAATTACAACCATCAATAGAATCATTACACTCATCACTTGCAGCAAACATATGCATAAGTACACTCTCTGATATCACATCTAACACTGCACAGTTGCCAGCAAAAGTTCATCCCTATCAGAATGTGTGCTACGAGCCTACTGACCTGGTAACAGTGTGTGAGATAAAATTGCTTGGTATGATTTAAGGCAAGAATATTTAATACTTGTGAGTCAAAGACAAGTTATGCCTCAATTTAAGATAATAATGATGTGCACCAAGAGGGATGATATTCTTACTGACAAATGTGACATTAGTGTATCAATATTTTTAGTAGGGACTTGGACACAAAGGATTATTTATTTTGACTGCCAACGAGTATTTTTGGAAACAATATAATTTATCATGAGTACTAAAGATGAGGTTACAAGGAATTAATAGCCAGTCAGCCAGTAGAGAAACATCAATAAGGTGCATGTTTCACAGTGACAATGTTCTTTCTTTCTTAAATCTTGTCCTGTCCTGGACTCACTCACCACTCATCCATTGTGTTCTCAGTCAGGCTCTGCCATCATTTTTTTTTTTTTTTTTTCTAACTGAAAAATGTATTACTGTAAGTAAAGTACAGAATGAAATAAAATTAAATGCATTTGGTGAGCACTGTTTTACCTCTCTTACAGTAGATAGCTTTTTGTGTAATATCAACAAGATCTGAAGACAAAGGTGTGGAAGAAATAAATGAAGAATGGGTACATTTTACATTTATCTAAATAACTGACTAACTGTGTGCTTAACTGTAATCATATTCCTTTCAGATAATGAGATTTCTGTAAAGATACAGCTTTTGTAGTTTTCTCTATAACATGTTACAAAGAAAACACTGAGCAGATTTGAATTCGGCACTTCCCACTAAGCTAAATGGCAAAATATTCAGCCAAAATTCTCAGTAAACTTTTTAATCATAAGATTTTTAACCAAACAGCTGTATCTCAATTAGTTTCTGAGATATTTCAATGTCGAATATCAAATTTTTGCACAAAAAATTAGTATATGATCTTCAAAATAGGTCAAGATCATTTATATCTGACACAGGTACTTGGGTTACCCTAGGCTACCTTCCTGTATAGTAACTTCAAGATCTAAGAAAAAAAAATCTAATAATAACTGTTACATGTATAACTAATTGTATGATGACATATATACCAGTACACCAGTCCTGTATGAGACAGCCCTAGCATGTATTCAATGTGGATGGTGGGTGTTAGTGCCGAAGTGGTGACATGTGGAGATGTAGGAGGACTACTGGGCCCGAAGGAGGACTATTGGGACTTGGGGATAGGCCATGAAGCCTTTGTCCAGAGTCAAACAAGTTAAAAAAAAAAAAAAAAATCCGCAGATGTATAGTAAGTGTATGATACAGTAGCAAAAATGTGCAGTGTGGCTCCTGAGACCCTGTAGTAACCAGATCTGAGTATTTGCGAGCTCAGTGAAATGTGATTATCACAGGCATACCCCTTGCTCCTCTCCCTCTGAGAGCAGCACAGAAACAGCTAGTAGGTAACTAGATATGCAGGGAGTAGGACTTGCTGTACCAACAATGTCCAATAAACGTGAATACATTGTGAAGGAATATCTCAATCTGAGTTCCTGTGTTTGTTTGCTGTCACTCAACTCCCACCACACACTCACATTGTCACAGAGCTGGTATATAATAATAATAATAATAAAAATAATAATAATACATCCATCCATCATCCAATCCTACATTGCCCCATGAGAAGCATAGGAGCCCGGGGCTAGGCAGTTGGTCTCAACATTTAAGATGAGAGTGACCAGCCTCACTCATCCCTCAATGGCATTACATGAGCAATCAACACCAACCACTCCTTGGATATAAACCTTCACCAGTTCAATCCGACTGGAGAGCAATAAATACCCACTAAACCACCAGGTGCCAAAATTAGGCTATATGGTTACCACCCAGCATAGTAAATGGTTTCCTGGTGTACAGGAAACCATTTGGCTTGTCACTCAGTGTAGAGTCACCCACAGGCTGAAGGAAAAGGAAAGAATGAAGGAAATAAAGACAGAAGAGGGAGTGTAAAGTCATCCATAGGCAGAGAGACAAGGAAAGAAAGAAGGAAAGACAGAAGAGGATGGAAGAGAGGAAAGGACAGACACCCGAGAGCAGCACTACATCGAGTGAGTGGATGGTGAGCGCCCCCACCTACCACAAAATAATACTAATAATAATAATAATACTGTACAACTACTACAACTGCTAATAATAATAACAATGATAATCATCATCATCATCATCATCACCATCATCTAATCCTGTGTTGCCCCATGAAGAAAGTAGGAGCCCAGGGTAAGGCAAGTTGGTCCTGACACTTATGATGAGAGTGACCAGCCTCACTCATCCCTGAGTGGCAGTACGTGAGCAATAAACCCCAACCACCCTCTGGATAGAAACCTGCACAGGCTCAATCCAATTGGAGTGCTTTAATTGCCCACTAAAACACTAGGCACCATAATTTGGTTATATGGTTACCATCCATCCATCCATCCATCCACTCATTATCCAATCCTACCTTGCACCATGAGGAGCGTAGGAGCCCAGGACTAAGCATGTTGGTCCTGACATTTAAGTTGAGAGTAACTAGCCTCACTCATTCCTGAGTGGTATTACGTGAGCAATAAGCCCCAACCATCCCTTGGATATAAACCTTCACTGGGTCAATTCGATTGGAGCACCGCAATTACCCACTGAACCACCAGGTGCCATAATTTGGTTATATGGTCACCACCCAGCAAAGTAAATGGTTTCCTGGTGTACAGGAAACCATTTGGCTTGCCATTCAGTGTACAGTCACCCATAGGCAGAAAGAACAGGAAGAAAGAAGGAAAGAAAGATGAAAGAGGGAGTGTAAAGTCACCCGTCGGCAGAAGGAAGGAAAGAATGAAGTAAAGAATGATAGAAGAGGAAGGAAGGAAAGAAGGGAGGAGAGGAAAGGGCAGACACCCAAGAGCAGCACTACGTGGAGTGAGTGGATGGTGAACGCCCCCACCAACCACCTAACGTAGTAAATGGTTCCCTGGTGTACAGGAAACCATTTGGCTTGTCACTTAGTGCAGAGTCACCCATAGGCAGAAAGAAAAGAGAAGAATGAAGGGAAAGAAAGACAGAAGAGGAAGTGTAAAGTCACCCGCAGGAAATAATAATAACTGGTGGTAGGTGGGGGCACTCACCATCCACTCACTTGATATAGTGCTGCTTGAGGGTGACCGCCCTTTCCTCTCTTTCTTCTTTCTTTCCTTCCTTCCTCTTCTGTCTTTCTTTCCTTCATTCTTTCCTCTTTCATCTGTCTACGGGTGACCCTACACTGAGGGACAAGCTAAATGGTTTCCTGTATACCAGGAAACCATTCACTATGCTGGGTGGTAACCATAAAACCAAATTGTGGCACCTGGTGGTTTAGTGGGTAATTAAGGTGCTCCAATCAGACTGAGCCTGTGCAGGTTTATATCCACAGGGTAGCTGGGGTTTATTGCTCTTGTAATGCCACTCAGGGGTGAGTAAGGTCGGTCACTCTCATCTTAAACCCCTGGAACATGAAGACGCGATTTGTGTTCTTTGGGTGTTTCCTAATAAAAGCACAGAGAAGCGAATCGAGTTCCAAAGCAGATTCTCGGCTGATTTGCGTCAAATTTTGATGCATCATAGCAGGCCAGTCTAGTGTCCAAAGTAAATTCTTGGCAACACTATCGGCCCTGGCATGGGACAGTGCATATCAGTAATCCACAGTATCTCACCACCAGCCAGGCGGAAGGGTAGCACTGCGTCCGTCGTCCCCTTAAACCCCTTTATTTTCCCCATCCCGCCTGAGGCAGAAGCCGTGATTAAAATATTGTTATTGTATAGTGTTTGTGACAATATTGTGAAGTGACTGTGTCTATGGAACATACATATATTGTTTGTAAAGCACTGGCGCAGTTATCAGCCATTAGGCCTAGGGCAGGAGTCGTATTTGTTATACCAGGGTATCCTAATCTGCTTCACCCTGCCCCAAATGATGTGAGTATTTTGCCTATATAGTGAAGCCAATGCTTATATTGTGTGAAACATATACTGCCTGGATTAGTGAAATAACTGACCTACCTTAGCAGGCGTTACGTACGCCATAGAGATACGCCGTATTCGGAAAGGGAACAGACACCATGTGCACCATATTCATGAAGGGAATAACAGAGAAGGGTGGGATGGAATCACTGTGACAGTGATATTATTGCGTATGGTTTAGTGTGAAATATACAGTACGTATATGGTGTGTGTGTGTGTGTGTGTGTGTGTGTGTGTGTGTGTGTGTGTGTGTGTGTGTGTGTGTGTGTGTGCGTGCACACACACACACACACACACACACACACACACACACACACACACACACACACACACAATTTATAAGGGAGGAAACAGGGAAGAACCCCTGAATTATAGACCAGTGTCCCTAACCAGCATGGTCGCAAAATTGTGTGAGAGAATTCTGAAAGATAGATGGATAAAATGTCTGGAAGAGATGAATATTCTGGCTGAAAGTCAGTTTGGATTCAGAAGTGGAAGGTCATGTGTTTCCAACCAGTTGAGCTTTTACTCAAGAGCGATTGACATTCTACAGGAGAGAGACGGTTGAGTGGATTGTGTTTTTACATTTGCAGAAGGCCTTCGACATGGTACCCCATATGAGACTAATGTGGAAACTAGAGCACATAGGAGGACTGAAGGGAAACCTCCTGGAATCAATGAGAGACTTTTTGAGAGTCAGACAAAGGAGGACAGTAATAAAGGACAGGATGTCTGGACGGAGGGAAGTAACAAGTGGAGTCCCACAGGGCTCGGTACTAGTGCCAGTAATGTTCCTGATTTACGTTAAATGATATGGTAGATGGACTGAACAGTTATGCAAATCTGTTTGCTGATGATGCAAAGATCTTGAGGAAGGCAGAGGTTGAGGAGGACCGTAAAATGCTGCAGGAGGATCTGGACAGGATACATGATTGGAGCCGGATGTGGGAAATGAAATTCAACGCAAAAGAAATGTAAAATATTGGAAATGGGTAAAAGTACCAAGAGGCCATCACTGAATTATTTGATGGGTAATGAACCAAGCACAAAAGCGAGAGAAGAGAAAGATTTGGGTGTGCTGGTCCAGGATAGTTTGTCACATGAAAAACATATTAACAAGATGGTTAGAAGAGATGTATAAACTCTTGACTAACATAAGTGTAGCATTTCATTATATGGATGAGGACATGATGAAAAAATTGATAGTGGCCATGATCTGCCCCAGGTTAGAATACGCAGCAGCAGTGTGGTCCCCACATAAAAAGAAAGATATAAACAAGATTGAGGGAATACAAAGAACAGCAACCAAGATGGTCCCCAGTCTGGCAGATCTGTCATAGAGAGAAAGGCTGGAAAATCTGAATTTGCTTTCTTTAGAGGAAAGAAGAGAGAGGGGCGACATGACTGCAGTGTTCAGGACCATAATGGGAGTAGATAAAACTGACAGAGAAGATCTGTTTGTATGGGATAAAAGAGTAACAAGAGGACATCGAATGAAACTGAAGAAGCCATTTTGCTTGAAGGATATCAAGAAATACAGTTTTCCTTATAGATGTACAGACCTGCGGAAGAGCCTGAACAAAGAGATCATCCAGTCTAAAAACTTAAATGAGTTTTATGCTAAATTTCACTTATCTAGAAACAGTGATGGGACCTCATGAGCGTAGCTCATTTCCTGTATATCACAATTGGGTAAATACATTACAGTCACTACTCATTATACGTTGAACCAGTATACAATAATTCACTACAACGATAACAAAAAGTTACATCCCAAAATCCAATTTACAATGAATTTCCTGCTATAACAACATTGCCATCAGAAAATTTCATATGAAGTGCCAGGTGCATGCAAGGCGACCGTCGCTTGTTTCAGGCAAGATGGCGGCCCTGGTGTGCAGAGCATTGTTTTGGTTCAGTTGCAGTCCTGCCTCCCCTTCAAAGCCAACTCATTCATGTGTGCCCCCCTGCTATCGTCACTCCTCAGCCAAGTATCGTACTACAGTATACATCATGTAGTACCAAGCCAACGTTACACAAGTGTGATTGTTGTGTTGTTTCAACAATTTACTGTACGTGAGTAACGCTGCCTGTATTCGTGTGACAGTATTTGCTTTGGTCTTGGAGACGACTTGGACCGACACAGGATGTGATTAAGGTGGGTTGTCATTTTTGTTTCAGTCTTGGGTAGGTAACTTTGGGAAGTTGAGTTGACCTAACCCTCCTTTTCTAATGTATTTCAATCTCCCGATTAATGATAAACTCGTTATACAATAAGTATGACCTGACGTAACCCCATCATATGAGTAGTGACTGTACATAACTCCTCATCTTCAAATCCCTCAAGGTCCTGCCAGCAGTTCAACACCCATCTGGAGGAAGTGAGTTTTCCGTATTTTGTTGATCTGTATATTGACCTATTTCTATATTTTACACAAATCATTACTGTTTTTTTACATACACACATGTGAGATGGAAAGAAGTACAGCTTCAGTATCAGTAGCTAGCAAATAGACTAGTGGGCATGTTGAGTTTCTGAGAGCACTATATAAAAGCTTATGATATTTTTCATGTATACTTTGAATAAAACGAAATATACCTAGTGAGTGAAATATGTTGGTGTGAGTGAGGCAGGAAAAATTGACAGTGTGCTGGGAGTTATACTGTTCCTTATCATCCATTTACTCAAAATGTATTGGACGTATCGATTTCCAGAAAGAACCAGGATGAAGTGCATAAAATTCTACATATGTACATGAAATAACAATGTAACATCTAAGACCAAAATTCATTGTTACAAAGGCGGGACTATAACAGTTACTGTGCCCGCATGACAGAAGTGCAGCATGTGCATGGGCACCAAGTAATTTTATGCGATTTACTCGGAAACTATGAGGCACATGAAAAATCTGCGGATACCACGAGGAAGCCCAAGAAATTCTACACAAGATGATGAAATAAAAACATAACCTCTGTGAGAAAACTTTTGCACTAGAGCGTCGTGAACAAAAAATAAGTTCCCTTTAGGGAATTACTTTTAGTTTTTAGTTATTTTCTTGAAAAATAAAAATCGTATAAAAAAGCCGCAAACTTTATTAGAAACCTGATGAAATTCTCTTTCTAAACACCTAATAAATTTTTTTTGTACATATGATGGAAAACATTTGAGTTATGATGTTGGGAAGTGAGACTGATGTTCTGAAATGCTTATTCACACCGGCCTAATGTACTTCCATTTGTACCTTTTTTTTTTCTTTTGCTCATTGGCTAGAACAAACATCAGCGAATATGATGATGTAGTTTTAATGACAATGTATATATTTTTGGGTGGCGAAAATAAGGTGAGAATACATGTTTTCGTAGGCATGCGGGGGGGCTGGTGGAGAGGCGGGTGGAATATAATCGTGTGCCAGAAAACTTACCGAAACTTATCATGTGTAGGAGGGTTAAATGTCAGGACCAACTTGCCTAGCTCCAGGCTCCTATGCTCCCTCATGGGGCAACACAGGACTGGATGATGAATGAAGAATCATCATCATCATCATCACGATCACCTTAATCATCTTCATCATAATCATCATCATCGTCATCATCTTCATCATCCAAATAATATATAAAATCTACAGATGTCTTCCAGTGAAGACAACAGTACAGAAATAACAACAACAACAATAATAATAATAACAATAATAATAATGCCTGTAATAATATCACAGTACTGTATAATCATCATCACCATCATCATGATCCTTATGCCTACCTAAAGATAGAGTGAGGTAAGATCCAAAACAATGAAACAGAAGGTAAAACAGTGAAAGAGGCATCAAGCATGCCCAGTGTAATGGACAGACAATAAGTCACACATCATTCAAGCCCCGGGGATCCTGGCTCCACAGTGACTTAATAATACATACATTTCTTTGCAGATGCACTTCACGTACACCTGCCAGGTAAAGTTAAACTGTCAATTATTAATGACAGCTAAAAAGGGTGCTAAACCATTGTCATGTGAGCTTCCATACTAAGTTCATCCAACTAACTCTATTGCCTATTCTAATTTCCTCAACTTCTGTCTCTCACTTTTTTACACACACACATTCATGAAGTGTGCACAAATATCAGTGTAATTAAAAGTATGAAAAGAGGCTGACATAAAGGGGCAAATACAGTGGTAAGTAAGGGGAGGTGTGCACTGGAATGTGTGGAAAGATGAGGAAGATACTTACTACTGAGCCACACCATGTAGGACATCTCCAACATGAGGTACCCATAATTATCCACAATGAATCCTCCCAACATGCTGATGAGGGCAAGCCCAAGATTCTGGATACTCTGCATCCTGTTAAAATACTTATATAAATCACTCTTTCTCAGTCCACAAACTCATCTATAACTACCACAAACAGTCTTGTAAAAGTGCATAAACTACTTTCCACTCACAGTTATTCTTTTACAGTACAGGTATCTACTGTATCTGTAACTCCCAGGATGATACTCAATTCTCAGTCTTGAAACCAGTCCTCAGTTTAAAACCTGGATTACAACAAAATTCCAGAGAACATATTCAAAATGAGGTATTTGTGCTGCTGAGGTTACTCAAGCTGCCTTGAGGGGGTAGACTGACAGAAGACTGAGGTTGGCATTATACAGTACTAACATGATTCAAGATTGCTCTTTAACCCTTATGCGCCGATTGATAAGTATAGCCGTCACGATTTTGGGCGCGGAACAACGCCGGTTGATGTGTATAGCCTAGCTGCAAGCGTCTTCCAGCCACCCTGTGAACTTTAACGTATCCTTACTCATCGATGGGACCACCTGGAGACGTGGGGATACTTTCATTTGAAAGAGGAAGAGTTGCTGAGTCTTATGTATCTTTAATTTTTTCTCTAGCTGTTACAGTTTGGCAGATATTAGGGTTTGAAGTAAGGGTATTTTTCTCCATCACGGACATCCCCCGTAGGGAGAAGCGTGCGACATCAGAAAACCCCCAGTGTGTTGGGGTTAAACAATCTGCTATTACTACCATACATTGGTAACATAAACTTTCTCAACTGCTACAAACAGCAGCTTAATATTAATGAACTTCTATAAAATAAACAGTAATCAGTGAATACAATATATTTTTCTAGTACCAAAGGTACATATATTTTATCAGAAATATATACAGTATTTGTTTCCAGGACCCTGGGTAATGATAGTTCACAACATTTAAACAGGCTATCTGTAAAATTTTCTCTGTATTAAAGTACAGTATGACCGAAGCATTTTGATTTAATTCAACTTGTGATACTTTTCATCAGAACAGTATAAGAACAACTGATAAATGATATTTACATTATACCATCTATTTTATAATGTAAACAAGGCCATAACAGCAACAACTACACAAACATTACACCAACAAAATGTGGTATGACTTGCAAGCCTGTGTAGTGATAAAAATCAATTATCAGTTAATTCTCGTGTATATACATTTATACACATACAGCATGTACCAGTCAATCACTGTGTAACACGGATGACTGGGAATGGACAAGGATGATGTTACTCAAACATGTGTTACTCAAACAATATGTATGCATGTATAACAGTACAATGTGTTCTGGCAACTTTCCAAAACTCACTTTTACCCCTTCTTAACGCCCTACCCCACACAGATTACCCCCTACTTATACTCAACATCAGATAAAACTGAAAGAGATAATGTATAACTATTGTAAATAAGAACATGAATGGTATTAAAATCGCATTAACAAAAACGAAAGTTAGGCTGGTTACTCGCGTTGTTGATGCATAGCTCCGTGACACTCCCCCCGCCCCCAATGTTATTGTTGTCATTGTTGAGACGTTCCTGCTCCTGCTATTCCTTCCTTCAACATAAAAGTCAAATCCTTTGAAGTCCAGGACTGAAACAACAGAACTGACCTCGTCATCAGAGGAGGATGTACTTGTATGTAAGCTGACCAATCATAATGATTTGGCAGGTGACAGAACCGCACGCAACTTTCAAATTGTGTCGCCCAGCCAGCTGACACTTCCTGCATAAGCTTAATATTTTTCCCATGTTCATTATGACTTGTTGTACTATGCTGACAATGATAGAAAAAAAATGTGCAATTCTACAGTGCATTATTCAAGGAGTAACTGTATATGTACATACAGTAATCCCTCATTTACCTAGACATAATACAGCCAAAGGTATGTCCAGACAGTGGTAACATCCGGATAGTGAACACTATTCCCCTACCACACCCAGACCCTACCTATACCCAAATTCCAACCTATACCTAACCTATTCGTACAATACCTATTCTTAATTTGGCGGTGTTTTCGGGTCATTCAGGCATATTTAGACATCAAAACACACAAAAGAATATCCAAAGTAATGCTAAATACCAAGAAAACCATGCAGAAAAACCACTAAAAACCAAAAAACACCCTACCTATACAATACTCTATGTATGAGCCCTCCTTATTATGGCAGTATTTTCCAGTCATTCTGCCATATTTTGACATCAAAACATAAATACAATTATCCAAAATAATTTTCAACGCCAAGAAAACCATGAGGGAAAAAAAAAAAAAAAACGATGAAAACCAGAGAACACCCTACCTATACACTACTGTATGAACAGTACCCCTCCTAATTTTGGGACTGTTTTCAGGTCAATCTGCCATATTTAGGCATCAAAACACACATAAGAATATCCAAAGTAATGCTAAACATAAGAAAACCATTTAAAAAAAAAAGTGAAAACCGACAAACACCCATCCTATACACTACTCTACGTACAGTGCCCCTCCTAATTTTGGCACTGTTTTCCGGTCATTCTGTCATACTGAGACATGAAAACACACATAGGATTATCCATATTAATGCTAAACATCACAAAAACACTGCATAACCAACAAAAATCTTTAAAAAAACTAAAAACAGCTTGAAAACCAGTTATCTGTGACAAATGGTTGCTTCTGGGACTCAAAAATATGCCACCAGAAATTGGTTATATTGAACAGGGAGCCAGCTGTTTGCAGTTTTGCTTTTCGCCACTAGGAGGAGTCAGCAACATCCCCTGTGCGTCAGTTTGGCCCCAGCCGTGTCTGTGAGCGGACGTGTTGTTGAGCTACGTTTACCATTGTAACATGGTGTGTAGGTGGTTTGGTGGTTCTGCAATGGCAGACCAATGGCACAGCAATGTCAAGTTGATGTTGATCATTTTCTTTGATATCCAGGGGATTGTTCACAAGGAATTCGTCCCACCTGAACAGTCTGTCTGCGGAAAGTTTTACTTTGAAGTTTTACACCGTCTGAGGGAGAACATCTGCCGTAAACGTCCAGAAGAGTGGAAGAACAAGGACTGGGTCCTGCATCATGACAATGCCCCTGCCCACACATCAACTGCTGTCTGGCAGTTCCTGGCTTCCACTGACACGGTAGTTATTCCCCACCCACCCTATTCACCTGACCTTGCCCCCTGCGACTTTTTCTTGTTTCCGAAGCTGAAGTTATGACTGAAAGGGAGTTGATTTGACTCGAGTGAGGAGATCCAGACAGAATCACAGGAGGTGCTCAAGACCATCATGCCTGAAGCCTTCCAGGGATGCATGGACTTGTGGAAGGAATGCTGGGACCACTGTATACATGCCTAAGGGGACTACTTCGAAGGCAACAGTGAGAACTAGGAGGTAAGGTAACTTATTTTCCTACAATATTCAAAGTACTGGAACTTTTGGGTAGTACCTCGTATACATCTCCTAACCGTCAGCAGACGTGTAAAGCCGTCATGATTCAGGGCGCAGAATGCCACCGGCTGATGCCATATACAGCACTCACCTTCCCGCCACCCTTTGAACTCGCAATCATTTTCTGTGATACCCACCAGGTAGGCAGGATCCCCAGGTACCCCGCAGATGTGCAGTTCAGTCTGTACATGGCAATGGTAGTGTGAGGAGCCATGTGCTCTTCTTCGTTATCGTCCGATTCTGTTGCACTGTGTGAAGGGCCGATCACCTCACTGACCCCTGTGAAAGTTCTGCCCTTAATGCCAGGGAAAGGGCTAAGTGATAGTGCCATTGGACATGCCTTGGACAACACCATGTCCTCATGGACACTTAGCAACAACACGTCCTCGGAGGAGAGGAAGAGCTAACATGTGGAGAGTGATCTCCCTTGCCCTCCAACCCCTACCTGCTCTCTGATGCCAAAAAAGGCTCTGAAACTCCTTCAGGAGGAGGGAGGGCATATGAATGTAATGAATTTGCCAAGAAGGAGGCAACTGATGACCCTGTACACTGGGAAGGTGACCATGGAGCGGTCATCAGTGGCACAAACACCGAAGAGCCGTCTCTCCTACACTCTCATCGCCTGCTCGCCAACGTCTTGCCCTACAACGATCCCCTACACCTCAGCCTAGCACCTCAAGGGCTGTTTCTCCACAACCAGGCCCTTCGGGAGTGGTATTTCCCACACGGGCCCCACATGGAGATACTCAGCACCGAGCGTCTCGCGTCTCCCCAGGCATGCATCAGGTGAGTCATCACCCGCTTACTCCCCCACCTCCCACACCTCTCCCTCTCCTTCCCCCTCACCCCCTGCCCGTGAGCGTGCATGAGTGATGAAAAAACATCCTGCAACTGCCAGACGGCCGGCTTTACCATGTGTGGTAGAGTCGATACCTTTGTGTTGGAAGATGGTGCCAGCTTTGAGCCGTCTGTGCTGGTATTTGATGAGGAGTGAGCATGTGTGCAGGAGGATGAGATTCCTCCAAGGCCCTGGACTATTAGCAACATTTTCAGGGCAATATTTACAACCACCACTATGCACTGCCTGGTGAAGGAAATCAATTTTCACCAGGCCATGTGTGTGCGGTGGCTGGACCTGGCTGTCAACAAGAGCAAGCACATGCATGACTGGATACCTGTGGAGGTGGGGGAGATGTTTGTGTGGCTCGCCATGTTGATTTCGCATGTAAGAAAACATGTGCTCCATGACTATTGGTCGGATGATGAACTCGTGGGCACACATGTCTTCGGTAAGTATATGGCCTGTGACAGGTACCTGGCCATCCTAGGGTTCCTTCATTTCATCAGAAATTACGGGCCTGCACCAAAGGACAGGCTGTGGAAAATAAGACCAATCCTAACAATGCTCAAGGAGTCATTTTCCAGGGTTTTTCATCCATTCCAGAAAGTGGTTACTGATGAGTCACTGGTGTAATTCAGAGGCAGGCTGGCATTTAATATGTGCCGTCAAAGCATCACCGATTTGGCCTCAAATTCTTTGTCCTTTGCGACTGCAAATCTGGATATGTGCTGGATGTGATAGGTTATTCAGCAACAGATGTTGATATACCCAGTGACAACCCTCATGGTTTCTCAGCATCTGTTGTGAAAGTGCTCATGGAAAGGTATTTCACCAGGCATCACATGCTGTATACCTCACTCACTCACTCACTTTCTCTCACTCACTCAGTTACCATTCTCACTTACTCACCACTCTCACTCACCCGCTCAGTCATCATTCTCACTCACTCACTCATCCTCCCACCCACCAACCCACTCACTCAAGCACTCATTCACTTGCTCACACACACACACACACACACACACACACACACACACACACTCTCTAATATAGTAGAGCAAGTTTAAGCAAAAGTGTTGTTCAAATGACAAAATACAGCCAATTAGTGCAGGAATGCACTGATCAAGCTTCAAGCTGTTTCGTCTACCTCATGCAAGTACCAAGGTGATGCATACTTATAAGTAGAATTTTTTCTCAGTAATACCACAAGATGACCACCATCTTTAGTAAAGCAAAAATGGAAGGAGTTAAGAAAAGGGATAAAGGCAGAAAACAGGATGATTTCTACCAGGAACTGGTTGAAATGAAAACATATAACAAAGTAGTAAAGAAGGTGTACAAATTGGAGAAGGCCTTTCAGAGTGAAATGGATGAAATTATGAAGCAATTGCACATGCAGGAGGAGGATAATGAAAAATTAGTAGAGGAATTAAACAAGAAAGACACAACAATAGTTAGGCTATCAGTTAAGGTGGGTTCACTTAGAAGAAAGATTAGTGAAATGGCAAGTACAGTTGTCAACCATGAGTGTATTATGGAGGAGTTCAGAAATGATACATAGACAATTAGGCAAGCAAGCAGTCTGACTGACCAAAGCAGTGATACTGAAGAGAAGATAACCCAGGTAAATGAGGTGATGCAAAGTTACAAAGATGATGTGGAAACTAAGTATGCTGAAATGGTGAAAGAAAATACTTAGAAACAAGAGTTGAAGAAAAAAGCATTAAAAAGGAAATTTAAAAAATAATCCAAAACAACCCAAAATTGGTCAAAGATTCAGCAGATACCAAGAAATCTATAGTGATCACTGGTATAGATGAAGAAGAAATAAGAAAAAAATTTCGAGACAAAAATGGAGATGGCAAATATAATGAGTATATTGAAGGAAATATCAGAAGAAATCTGTACAAAAGACACAGAGGAACACAAAAGGCTGGGGAAATGTGAGACAAGTAAGTCAATGCCCCTGAAAGTAATCTTCCAGAGTGTGAACACTGCAGAGGAAATACTAAAAAAGGCAAAAAAAAAAAAAAAAATCATGGATAAAGAGGAATTTAAAAAACTATGGATAAAAAGATGCCTAACTCAGGAGAAATTTGGAATACTAAAAGAGAAGAGAGAGGAGGAAAAAACAATGAATGAGGGAAGATCAGAAGAGAAAAGCACATTATTTTTAAAAAGTAATTAGATTATAGAGAAAGTAAGAGAGATATCAGAAGTCCTAGTGAGTGATGAAAAGGGTGGCTTTAGGAGTGGCAAAGGATGTGTGGATCAAATTTTTGCAGAGACAGAGAGCAAAGAAGGCTTGTGAGAAGGACCATAAGGTGTTTATAGCATTCAAGGATCTGGAAAAAGCATATGACAAAGTGGACAGAGAAGGACTGTGGAAAGTTTTGCACATTTACGGTGTAGATGGTAAGCTTCTAGGTGCCGTCAAGAGTTTTTATAATGGTAGTGAAGCATGTGTAAGGGTTAATGGGCATCTAAGTGAATGGTTCACGATCAGTGTGGGCATGCAACAAGATTGTGTGATGTCCCCATGGCTGTTCAATATATATACAGTATATGGACTGGGTGATGAGAGAAGTAAAAACATGAGTAATGGAGAGGGGGATGACGTTGGTAATGAACGGTGATGGATGGAATATCTCAAAAATGTTGTATGCTGATGATGCAGTACTACTTGCAAATACCGAACAAGAACTTGGTAGGCTAGTGCAGAGTTTATCTGATGTCTGTGAGTGTAAATGCAGAAAAGAGTAAAGTGATGGTTACTGAGTGAGAAGGTGACTCCCAGTGTGATTTAACAGTCAATGGAGAGAGACTGGAAGTGGTGAAAGAGTTCAAATATCTGGGTACAGTGATAGAAAAGAGATGAAAATGTGCAAAAGAAGTTGAAAGCAGAGTGACACAAGGAAGAAAAGAAGCTGGTGCAATGAAGGCCTTGATAACAAGCAGAGGCTTGAGTGTTGCAGCTGCACGAGGCTTACATGAAGGAGTGTTAGTGCCAACTTTAACATATGGATGTGAGACTATGGTGTGGCATGAAAATGAAAAGTCAAGAGTAAGAGCAGTGGAAATGGGACTGCTGAGAACGTACGTGGAGTACAGAGGGTGGAAAGGATACGAAATAATGTGATTTGTGAAAGATGTGGAGTGAAGAAGTCTGTGGACACCAGAATCGAAGAGAGTGTACTGAGATGGTATGGTCATGTGGAAAGAATGGATAACAACATGGTGATGACAAAGGTATATCTGAGTGAATTTGAAGGAGGGAGGAGGCAAGGTAGGCCAAGAAGAAGGTGGACAGATAGAGTGGATGAGTGTGTGAGGAATAGAGGTCCGGAAGTTGGTGATGCTAGGGAACTGATTGGCTGGATGAATGTTGTGAGGAGAAGTGCATGATCTGGGATTTGGCACCCCTTTCCAGAGTCCGGAGTGACTCTATCGAATACGTTTATGCGAAGCTACAGAACGTAATGAATGTTTTTGGCATATTCGATAGAGCCAGGATTCCAGGGGTCTGAATGATGGGTGAATGGAAGTAGGGCCCAATGGATTGGGCAAATTTGGGCTGTCTGGTAACTGCTACTCCTCACCCTGCCCTAGGGTGTGAAAGAAGGTCCGAATGATGATGATGAATTGGATTGCAGGTACGAAAGTGGTACGTAACCAACAGGGAATGAAAAAGAGGAAGGTAGTAGACTCAAGTCATGACAAGTATGTAAACAAGATGATTAAGTTGATGTACTCAAATGTAGATGGAATGGTGTCTAAATTATCAGAGATAGATGACTATCCCAAAGAAAAGGTATCACATATTATTTGCTTACTGAAACAAAATTAACTCCAAAGATATCAAACGCTACCCTAAACTTTGAGGAATACCATATATGGAGAAGAGACAGAAATTTAAGAAAAGGAGGAGGAATTATAATCTTAACAAAGAAAAATCTACAAGTCAAAGAAATAGAACCAGATATACCCTCACCAGTAGAAATGATTGCATTAGAGCTTAACACATCTGAAGGGAAAGTAATTGTGGCAAATTTATACATGTTGCCCAAAACAAACTCTTGGGAAAGAGATGAATATGAAGACCTGGCAGAATGTACTATACAGAGTTTAAGAACATTAATACACAGAATGGAAGAGAAATCTGAAAGAATTATATTAACTGGAGATTTCAATAAAATATTAATTGGAATACTCTAGATGTAAAAAGCCATGAAATCTGTTGGGATCAAAAGCTCCTGAATCTTGTGCAGTTTTTCCTAACACAGCATTTAAGGAAAACACCAGAAAAAGAGGACTTGATGATCCATCAGTACTATATATTACATATATATATATAGTACTGATGGATCATCAAGTCCTCTTGAAAAGAGAAATTGGCAAGAAAATGAAACTGACAATAAAATGTACCACCCTCATTTCGGCAAATGTGACCATGCAGTACTAAATTGTAACTTCAAGATTGCATATGACGTTACCGGTAATGTTACAAAAAAAAAAAAAAAAAAAAGTCTAAACTACAAAAAGGGAAACTATCACGACATGAAGAAGTACTTCTTAGAAACAGATTGGGAAAAGGAGCCTAGAGGACAAGATTTAAATATAAAGAATATAGAAAATTCCGTGATCTTTATGAAACAGGAGTCCAACATTAAATCCCTCAGCACAAAGAAAGAGAAATGAAAATAAAGAAATGGTTTAATACAGAATGTAAAAAATTGAAGGAAAAAAAGATACTTGCTGTGGAATAGATACAGAAGACACAATCGTGAAAGGCCATATAACAACTATGAACAGGCAAGAAATTATTATACGAAGATAAAGAGGGAGAGTCAGAGACAGTTTGAGGAAGATATTATAAATAAAAGAAGTGACCAATCTTTCTATTTTACAGCTACATCCGAAGCAAAACCAAAGTTAAAGATAAAATAGATGAGGGGCTCATCTACACACAAGAGAAAGATATTTGCGATGCACTAAATAAAAATTTCATATCAGATTTTACAAAAGAAAATAATTTGGAAGAGACGATATGGAACATGCATGCCAACACGTATTACCAGATATACAAATACAGGTATAAGAAAAAAGAAGTACAGGAAGAGTTCAGTAAATTAGACAAAGGAAAAGCAAATGGTCCCAATGAAATTTCAAGTTGGGTGCTACATGAATGTGCAAAGAAGTAACCTATTATTTTTAATTTTCAAGGAATCCTTGGGACAAGGTAAACTACCTGATATTTGGAAGGAAGCAAACATTGTTCCCTTATTTAAGAAAGGGAATAGACATCCATTCAACTACCGACCAGTATCACTAACCAGTGTTGTACGCAAGATATTAGAAAAACTGATAAGAAAAGTTTGGGTAAATCATCTAGAAGAACAGAAGATGATAACAAATAAACAGTTTGGTTTTAGAAAGGGAAAATCATGTGTTACTAATTTGTTGAGCTACTATGATAGAGTAACAGAAACATTACAAAACAGAGAAGGATGGGTAGACAGTATCTATTTAGATTTCAAGAAAGCATTTGACAGAATACCGCACCAAAGACTTTTAAGGAAACTGTACCATCGAGGAGGAATCCGAGGCAAACTGTATTGTTGGATGCAATATTTTCTAAAAAAAAAAAAGAGAAATGAGAACAGTACTAAGGGGAAATTACTCATCATGGAGGGAAGCGCTGCAGGAGTGTACAAAAGAGTTAAGAAGATCATTGTATTTAACCCTTAACCGCCGGCTGACGTATATAGCCATCAAGATTCAGGGCACGGAGCGCCGCCGGCTGACGGGATATACCACAAGCGCCTTCCCGCCACCCTTTGAACTTGCAGCCATTTTCTGTGGCAACCATAGGGTAGGTAGGTACCCAAGGTACCCCACTGATGCACATCTCAATCTGTACACAGCATTGGTAGAGTGTAGTGTGATGTCTTTCTTATCCTCCTTGTTCGATTCCATCCCTTCATGTGTGGGGCTGATTGTATCATCGACCCCAGCGAAAGTTCTGCCCTTACCGCCAGGGAAAGGGCTCAGTGACTGAGCAGGTGTGTGGGAAATTGTGAATAGTAAACAGGTATGCACTAGTGTGTTTTTTTTATACATATGTGAAATGTAAGATATTATAAGCTACATCTAGTAAGTGTTATGAAATAAGTGTTTTATACAGTAGAATCTCACCAATAACGATTTCGACAATAACGTTTTCAGCAATAATGGTAAGTTAGAATAGATACCCAGTTTCTATAATAACGTTTGGATTCATTTGAATAACGGTTATTTTGTGAATGCCAAGTTGTTATACTGCAAAATGTCCATAACAAGATGAGGAATGAAACAGGCAAACAAGAGGAGATGAAAGAAATTGCCTAAAATGTGAGCAGTAGTGAGGAAGAGATGGAGGATCCTCCCCTCCCCACCTCCCCTGACTCGCCCACCGCTGTCCCATCCACCTCCACTGCCCTACCTGACTCACAATCTGCCTCCCCCTCCACCTTCACAGCCCCATGGGACTCACCTGCTCCACCTGGCATACCTGCAACCCCCAACATAATGACTAACTACATTCTGGAAGAAATATAACATTCAACAGGCCGTAAATTTCTTCGTCAATGCCTGGAATAATACAACATTGGCAACCATTAAATATGCCTGGTTGGCACTCCAATCACAACTCAAGTATGCTGAGACACAGAAAGAGCGGCCATCAGAATTAATGACAAATGATTGGACTTGTACATCAGATTTCAAGAAAAAACCAGAAACAGTATCACAATCGAGTGAATGCCTGCCATGAGTCACTCATCACTCACTTTCTTTCACAAAGCTAGCTAGCCGAGGTAGAACAACAGAGCAGGGTTGAGTAGATGATGACATTAGGGACTTTCCTGAAGATTTTGACTTTATGGGGTTTGATGAAGTGTTGATGGAAGTGGGTGACCATGGCGTGTGAGGCAGGAGTGGGGACGAGGCCAGCAAGGGGTCAGGGGGTACACTGCAGTAGCATCCATGCGCAAGCCTTGAAACAATAATCATACCAAACACCTCAGAACTCCTTTAAGATGAGTTTTATATTACTCATGATCATTTCAAAACTACTCTTATTATTTCAGGTAAAAAAAAGTAGTGATAGGAGGGCTCCAGGTGGGAAAAGTGGATAAAAGCCCTGGAGTGGCGGCACCAATAAACCCTTTATACATGTATTTTAAAGCCACACAAATAACGTTTTCGTTAATAATGGCGTTTTTCTGGCACTAATTAGACGTTACTGGTGAGATCCTACTGTAATAAGTTTTACAAGTGCATTGCAATAAGTGTAACTGTTTATGGTTATTTGTGAAACAATGATTGGAAATACCTTGAGTAACCCTATCTAGTACAATGAAAGAAAACCAAAAGTGCATGGGAGAAAGAGAAAATGACCTGGTTGGCTGTAACTAACTTTTTTCCCTCATTACACAGAAAATAATGTTGAATATGTGAGCATTAGCGTATCTGTGATGTGAAGTACAAAAAATGTAAGTTGTGAATAACATTAGTAACATCTTCACGCTGCCTCTGATTAGTACAAATTAGTCACAATTTCTGTGCAAGTAAGTACCTCATACTCAATCATACTGTGTGAAACAGCCAGAGCATTCATCATCATGTTCTTAGGACGAAAGTAGAAGCCTTTCCTTCCCATTTCACCTGAGAAACACCCCCACACCATTACTGATTGTGGGTGCTTAACAGTCGGCACCGTGTAAGCGGGGTCATATCAACTACAGGAGACAGGGTGCACCTGGAACACTTGAAATGTGCTTTCATCGAAAAACAGCTTATCTCCACTCATCCGACGTCAAGTGTGCATACTTCTTGGCAAACTGAATGCACTGCTTCTTCATGCAGTCAGTGAGAAGCGGTTTCATGGCTGTGATGCGGCTTGGCAAACCCAGCTCCTTCTGCAAGCAGTGTTGGATAATTCCAATTGAGACATCTTGTAACAGCTGGGGATGCATTCTCTTCAGTTCTGCTGCTGTCAGTCGAGGAATCTTAATTACTTCCCTCTTCAGAAGCATTATCTGTACCTCTAGAAGTTGTCCTCTACTTTCCACTACCATGCTTGTGCTCTGGTACCTCAAGCAGCAGGCCGCGCGCTGCGGCAAGAATCTTCATGACGGTTGACTTTGTGTGTCCAGTACGTTCACAAAACGTGTTGATAGGCACATGATCCTGCCTCCATGCAATGATGCGGACCCTCTCATCCCTTGAGCAGTACTTTCCAGGCATGACAACTCGACTCTACGAAAATAACAGGGAAAACAATAATGCATACGAAAAAAAGAGGGAGATGCAAGCTCGGAGCGACAGGAACATGTACTCCCACTCTCACTTCTGGGCAAGCACTGACATGCTGAGTGTTTCACCACCTCCTGCCAACACCAGAGGAGTTGCCAGTTACTTCTTGCCCAAAAAATTCACTTGGTAGAGGTGGAAACACAAAGCAAAGACAGACAACTCTCCCATAGAAATTCTGTGTGTAGGTCCTAAGTCAATTTGCGGTGGGTGTAGATATATGTATGTGTGTACTATACAGTAATCCCCGTAATATCCGGAAGCCCAATTTCAGGACATCCCAACTTACTGGACATTTTCGTCCCGGGATCCAATATTCCCAGAATGGGCCAAAAATCGCAAAAAATTAGAAAAAAAGCAGACTTTTTTCCTTCCCGTAATTTGAAATTGCAGCGCGGCGCCGAACAGCTGTTACACCATGGACCCTTCACTCCTTCCTCCCCCCTCCCCCTACCCTGTCAGGGTTGCCATTTGGTATTTTTCACTACCAAATGTGGGACACTTTGGTAATGAATCAGAATAATACAATACCAAACGGATTTTTCACATGTATGAGGATACACAGGATAGAGATGGTGGATTGTTTGCTCTCTTTGATTAATTTTGTAACCTATATAGCGTGATAATAATCAACACGCTGTTACTT
Organism: Coenobita brevimanus; assembly: GCF_032717465.1. Lineage (NCBI taxonomy): Eukaryota > Metazoa > Arthropoda > Malacostraca > Decapoda > Coenobitidae > Coenobita > Coenobita brevimanus. The sequence continues at coordinate 13,461,538 of NC_136977.1, forward strand.
ATAAGAAGAGTGATTACATGTATTTCCACTTGTATATATAATTAGTGAAGAATAGATGCTAGCTTTACGAATTTGGTAATGAAAATTGAGGAGTTTAGTAATGTGGATGTTGCGATCTGGCAACTCTGTTACCCCATCATCAACAGTCACAGCCTAACTCTGATCGAGAGCAGATGTTTATCGCAATGCAAGGCACATGTGCTCACTTTTTGTGAATAAACAGTGAATAAACTGCAATACCTCACCACTAGAACACACGGGAATTTACAATGTTGTGCAGTGTTAAGAAATCCGAATTTAGAGTGCAAAGGATTAACTGTGGAGTGCAAACTGGTGGTTGAAACCAGTCCAGGAACCAGGGACTTGTTGTAAATACCCAGAATGTATAATATTGTATAAATTCACCTCTAAAACCTCATTCTCTGGTTCTTTTGCATTTATTTCAGTCTTTTATGTCCCTTATTGGTGTGATTTGGGTCTTAAATAGGTGCTATACATGTCCAGAGGGAGTTGTATAGGTGTTCTTCTCAGTTAGGGTCCATAAGTACAAGTCCAGGAGGCTGGGGCCCACTATCCGGACAGGACCACTTTTCGGACGTGCCTTTGGCTCTATTACATCGGATATTGGGGGGATTACTGTATACAGTATACATATATATATATATATATATATATATACTATATATACAGTAGGCTCGCCTACTGCGCGAGCTCAGAGTGCGCGAATCGCATTGTGCGCAAGTGACCAAAAATCATAACCAAAAACATTGAATGAGCGAGTTTACCTGACAGAACGCGTGGTAGAGGTAAGGAGTGGCTCACAAAGGCCATTTTCCATTAGTAAGTGACTCCCACCCCCACACAACGCACCAATAGTGACCTAGAGGCTCGTGGGGAAGGTGCTCAAAAGGAGTCTACAGTAAGATCTCGCCAATAGCAACTTCGACAATAACGTTTTCAGCAATAACAGTAAGTTAGAATAGATACCCAGTTTCTATAATAATAATGCTTATTTTGTGAATACCAAGTTGTCATACTGCCAATACGTCCATAACAAAATAAAGAATGAAACAAACATGCAAGATGTGAGCAGTAGTGAGGAGGAGAGGGAGGATCCTCCCCTCACCACCTCCACTGACTTGCCCGTCGCCGTCCCCTCCTCCTCCACTGCCCCACCTAACTCACCAGCTGCCTCCCCCTCCACCTCCACAGCTCCACCTGACTCACCTGCTTCACCTGGCATACCTGCAACCCCCACCAAAATGACTCTTGCTGCATTCTGGAAGAAATGTAACATTCGACAGGCCGTAAATTTCTTTGTCAAAGCCTGGAATAATACAACATTGGCAACTGTTAAACAGGCGTGGAGTGGCTGGGGTGGCGGCGGGGGCAGTCTAAGTGCGTTGCCACGCCTCAGAACCCGTGTTATTTAAGTCCATCAGGCTTGTTGTCTACGGTTGTTAAGGTGACACCCCATATTTTTGTTGGCCTGTTGTCTACTGTTGTTAAGGTGACTGCCCATATTTTTGTTGGCTTGTTGTCTACTGTTGTTAAGGTGACTGCCCATATTTTTGTTATTGTAGCTATATCTGAAGTACAATGTCTGAAAAATTTGATCTTTATTATGTCTCTAAGGGCCAAAAAAAGGTCCAGGTATGAGGGGGTACCACCCATATGTAATTTTTCGCATAAGATTATGTATTCTCAATGCGTGAATTCACACTGCGCGAGTTTGTGGACTGCTCAATCTCTCGTGCACTGTGCGAGCCAACTGTATATATATTTATAATGATATGTACAGTTTTGATTCTCGAATTTCGACAGACATGGGCACCTAATAATCACCGCGAAATTCAAATAACTGAAATTTAAACTGAACTTCTTATGGGAAAAATTAGTTTGAGTCCGGGGCCTCTGAACCAAACTATGTAAAATCATGATTTTTTGCCCACACCCCCTGTAAACTTTATGAACTATAATTGTGGTTAAGTAACTGTAGTTCTGCATTGTATTGCCATACTGTAGTATAGAATATGGATTTTCACCTTGTCAGCATGTGTATACTTGGTGTATTTCTGCCCTTTCCTGTACTGCCATTTCTCCTTTGGCTGCGAAGATTTAGAGGTGCCAGGCTGCTCTCGTCCATTACCACTGCTACCCAAAGAACCACTCTTGCTTGCCATCTTGAAACAGGTAAGTTGTGACGAAAATATAGAGAAAATACATACAACTAAATTGCTGTCCACACGTGGAAGGTACAGGCTAAAAGTGTGGCGCTTGGCTGTAGAGGGCTGGCAGGACAGTTGCAAGATGGCCGCCAACAATAGAACATCGCCTTCCACACAGCTTGTTGTTGTTGTTGGCACCTACTCCCATCCAGGAGTTCTTGTCTTAAACAAGACAACTTTTTTTTTTCTCTCTCTATTGTTCATTTCTATGTTCCTCCTTATATTCATAATTACTTCTCTTCATTTCAGTATGCTGCCCACTGTATTTGCTACCACCTGTAATTCATTCTGTTTTAGTATTTCTATCATTGATTCTGTTCCTTTAATTTCTCTTTATCTTTGTATGCCTCACTTATGAATAAATGATGTTGATTTTCATTCTCTTCTTGACACATGTCACATTTAGGTTAGGCTCATACTTTTTCTGATAATTTCCCTTCACTTCTAGCATTCTGGTTCCTATAAAAAATATTATCTTTGCTTGTTTTGGTTGGAGTCGCGCCCTAAGAGCATCGAAAAACGCAATTTTGCATCGAAAAGTGAGGTAGGTGGACCACTCCAAAACGCATCAAAATTCCAATCGTCGAATTCTGAACTGTCGAAAGTCGAGAATTGACTGTCTATATATATATATATATAAATACACACACACACACCGTTATCCGGTGCATTGATAACCGACCAAACACGAGAAATAGGGGAACATTCCTACAATCTGAACAATCTGAATGTCCGTCACCTCACTTGTCCAACACCCAACCTCTCCAGTTCCTCCCTTCCTCCCTCCACTCCCTCTCTTCTCTCCCCCATTCCATCTCCATCCCCCACCAAACTCAGCACTGCCAGGCATGTCTCACTCCGTATCCCCCTGCCTTCCCCCACTCCTGGTTGTGTGCCTCTCCATCCCCCCACCCTCCCATTGTCTCCCGTGTGTATTTACCTAATTGTACTTACCTAATTGTGATATACAGGAAATGAGCTAAGCTCGTGGGGACCCATCTCTGTTTCTCAAAAAGTCAAATTTAGCTTTAAACTCGTTTAAGTTTTTAGACTGGACGATCTCTTTGTCCAGGCTATTCCACAGGCCTATACATCTATAAGGAAAACTATATTTCTTGATATCCTTCAAGCAGCTTCGTTTCTTCAGTTTCATTCCGTGTCCTCTTGTTACTCTCTTATCCCATAGAAACAGATCTTCTTTGTCAATTTTATCTACTCCCACCATGGTCCTGAACATTGCAATCATGTCTCCTCTCTTTCTCCTTTCTTCTAGGGAAGGCAAATCCAGCCTTTCCAACTTCTCTCTATACAACAGATCTGCCAGACTGGGGACCATCTTGGTTACTGTTCTTTGTACTCTCTCAATCTTATTTATATCTATCTTTTTGTGTGGGGACCACACTACTGCTGCATATTCTAACCTAGGGCGAATCATGGCAAATATCAATTTTTTCATCTTCTCCTCATCCATATAATGAAAAGATTCTCTTATTTCAGTCAGGAGTTTATATGTCTCTCTAACTGCCTTGTTAATGTGTTTTTCAGGTGACAAACTGTCCTGAACCAGCACTCCCAAATCTTTCTCTTCTCTCGCTTTTGTAATTGGTTCATTACCCATCAAATAATTCAATGATGGCCTCTTGGTACTTTTACCCATTTCCAGTATTTTACATTTCTTTGCATTAAATTTCATTTCCCACATCCGGCTCCAATCGTGTATCCTATCCAGATCCACCTGCAGCATTTTACAATCCCCCTCAACCTCTACCTTCCTAAGATCTTTGCATCATCAGCAAACAGACTTACAAAACTGTTCACTCCATCTACCATATCATTTACATAAACCAGGAACATTACTGACGCCAACACTGAGCCCCGTGGGGCTCCACTTGTTACTTTCCTCCATCCAGACATCCTATCCTTTATTACTGTTCTCATTTGTCTGTCTCTCATCCATTCAAGAAGGTTCCCCTTCAGTCCTCCTATATGCTCTAGTTTCCACATCAGTCTCTTATGAGGTACCTTGTCGAAGGCCTTCTCCAAATCTAAATGCACACAATCCACCCAACCATCTCTCTCCTGAGGCAAGTCAATTGCTCTTGAGTAAAAACTCAACAAGTTGGAAACACATGACCTTCCACTTCTAAATCCAAACTGACTTTCAGCCAAAACGTTCATCTCTTCCAAATATTTTATCCATCTATCTTTCAGAATTCTCTAGCACAATTTTGCGACCATGCTGGTTAGAGACACTGGTCTATGATTCAGGGGTTCTTCCCTGTTTCCTCCCTTATAAACTGGTACCACATTTGCCCTCTTCCATTCTTGAGGCACTTTCCCCTCTTCCAGAGAACACACAATCAAACTGTGAATCTTATCCGCCAGTTGTTCTCTGCATTCCTACAGTACCCAATTAGAGATTCCATCTGGTCCTGGGGCTTTCCTTACATCTTGAGTTTCCAGTAAATTATACACTTCCTGTACTCCCACTTTTATATCTTTTATCACTATATTTCTAGTCACTCCCTCCCCTTTCACAAACTCACTTTCACTAGTGAAAACTGACTGGAAACGTTTGTTCATTATTTCTGCTTGCACTGCTCCATCTTTATAGACCTCTCCTACTTTCAGTTTGGTGATTCCTTCCTTCTGTTTCAGTTTGCCATTGACAAATCTATAAAACAGTTTGGGTTCATTCTTACATTTGTCTATTATACCTTTTTCAAAATTCCTTTCTTCCTCTCTACGTATTCTTGTGTAATCGTTTCTAGTTCTTTTATATTCTTCCTTTGTTCTGTTGTTGCCTCTCTTTCTCCAATTGTTCCATGCCGTGTCTCTCCCTTTTTTTGCTATCATACATCTTCTATTAAACCACTCCTTTTTTGTTTTCTTTCTCCCTTACTCTTGGCACAAATTTTTCCACTCCTGAATTACAGAAGGCTAGAAAAATATCCCATTTCCTCTGTATCTCTCTTGTTTCTCTGAATTTTCTCCAATCTGCATTTTCGAAAAATTTTCTCAATCCTGTGAAATTTGCTTTCCCAAAGTTGTATCTTCCCAGCCTATAAAGCTCGTCTCTTGGCTCCACGTTCCCTGTTATCATCTGGAACTCAATGACCACATGATCACTCTTTCCAATAGGACACAGATACTCCAAGGATTCTATTACATCGGGTTCTTTGGTAAACAGTAAGTCTAGTCTTGCTGGTGTGTCCTCACCTCGGAACCATGTCTCTTCTTTGACTCATTGTGTCATCACATTGTTCATTGCTATATTTAATAATCTAGTGCCCCACGATTCCTCGCCGCCTCTTGAGTCCCATTCCTCCCAGTTCACCTCTTTACAATTGAAGTCACCCATTATAATTATATTGTTGCTTTTCTCAATCTATCTATCTATCTATCTATTGCCAGACGCCTCAATCCCGTTTGGGGTGGCCACAAACAAATCGCCTCCAAGTCGCCCTGTCCCCCGCCATTTCACTACCCTGCTCCCAACTCACACCCCCCTCTCTCATATACCTCTCCACCCCATCCCTCCATCTCATCCTCGGTCTCCCCCTCCCTCTTCCACCCTCCACCTCACTCACATTTTCTGTAAATAACTAGCCATGTCTGACAATATTTCCTGGTATTCATCATCATTCCATGCTCTTGTCTTAGGGGGAACAAACTACTGCCACATCTCTCTTCCTATTCTCTCCAGTTTCTAATTTCATATTTATCACTTCGGCCCTGCCTTCTCCCATTTCCACGGTATCTACATTTATGTTGTTCTTCACTGCTATCATCATCCCTCCTCCCGTTTTTTCTTTTCTGTCTCTTCTCCACAGTTTGTATTTACCATCTCCCATATGAACATCAATATCTTCTCTTAATTTGGTCTCTACAAAGCACATAACATCAGGTTCATGTACCCTCAAAAAATCGTTGATTTCTAGCCTTGCCGATAATAAACCATCAACATTAGTATATGCCACCTTCAAATTATTTTTGATGTTTTTTATACTCTCTTTTTTACCTTTGCTTCCTTTACTAGCTCCTTTATTTTAGCTCATTCTTCCTCATCTGCATCTCTCCTTATCCAAACATCTTTGAACCCTTCCTTGTCTGATAATTTCCATGTTCTACTGATAATTTCATTAACTGTTGCCTGATACCTAAACTTAACCTTCAATGGCCTTGCCCCTCCTTCCTCGTACTTTCCTAACCTAAACACCTCTTCAATCTCTTCTTGAACTTCATTGTTTTCCTCCATGACTACTGATATTATTTCTTTAACCTTACTCAGTTCTTCGCTTTCTCTTTCTGATCTTATTGTCATATGTTTTTCTTTAACTCCTGAAATTATTACACATTTTTTCTTATCTGCTACATCCCTAACTAAAGATTCTCTGCTTCTCAGTACCCTAACCACTTCTTTCTCCACCTTTTCCTTGCTTTGTTGTTCTATAATCTCTTTCAAATTTACATTTCCCTCTTCCTGAATTTTCTTCCACCCCTTATGTTGCTCCTTGATTTCTTTAATGTGCTCGTCCTGTATCTAGTTTGCTTTTCATCCTGTCTTCTTCTTCTTCCAACCTCTTATTCTCCCTCTTGAGCTGTTTTATTTCATTTGATGCTGATTCATTACTTACTTTCAATTCTGTGACTTCTCTTTCTTGCTCTACACTGCGTTTGCAAACTTTTCCAGTTTACTTCGTAAAGCTATGATCTCTCTCTCCTGCTCTTGTATTCATTCCAGTGTCTCTAATTACTACCCATACCTTTTTTATTTCCTGGACATTCCTCTCCGCTGCTTTCTCTACTCCAGCTACTCTTGTTTGGTTCAACATAGTACTTGCATTTCCCACATCAACTTTGGAGAAGCCCTCGAATTCCTTTTCGTGGTTTGTAAACAAAACTCCGTCGCCCTCCGCCATTGTGCAACCATATGGAATCTTTCAATTTCCACTGTAGCTTCAGCTCGTTGACCGAAACATGCTGGGTTTTTTTTACTATTAACCGACAGTACCACCACTCACGCACTCATTTTCACAATCACAATAGGCTGGTCTCCTTTTTTGCCGTTGATTTAGCGATTATCTCTGCATGATCCAGGAAGAGCTCCGTCTCTGTCGGCGACGTGTGTGTGTGTGTGTGTGTGTGTGTGTGTGTGTGTGTGTATTTACCTAATTGTGATATACAGGAAATGAGCTACACTTGTGGGGTCCTGTCTCTGTTTCTCAGTAAGTCAAATTTAGCTTTAAACTCGTTTAAGTTTTTAGACTGGACGATCTCTTTGTCCAGGCCATTACACAGGTCTATACATCTATAAGGAAAACTATATTTCTTGATATCCTTCAAGCAGCTTCGTTTCTTCAGTTTCATTCCGTGTCCTCTTGTTGCTCTCTTATCCCATAAAAACAGATCTTCTTTGTCAAATTTATCAACTCCCACCATGGTCCTGAACACTGCAATCATGTCGCCTCTCTTTCTCCTTTCTTCTAAGGAAGGGATATCCAGTTTTTCCTGCCTCTCTCTCTGTACAATAGATCTGCCAAACTGGGGACCATATTGGTTGCTGTTCTTTGTATTCTCTCAATCTTGTTTATATCTTTCTTTTTGTGTGGGGACCACACTACTGCTGCATATTCTAACCTGGGGCAAATCATGGCCACTATCAATTATCTCCTCATCCATATAATGAAAAGCTACCCTTATATTAGTCAGGAGTTTATACGTCTCTCTAACTGCCTTGTTAATGTGTTTTTCAGGTGACAAACTGTCCTGGACCAGCACTCCCAAATCTTTCTCTTCACTCGCTTTTGTGATTGGTTCGTTACTCATCAAATAATTCAATGATGGCCTCTTGGTACTTTTACCCATTTCCAATATTTTACATTTCTTTGCATTAAATTTCATTTCCCATACCCGGCTCCAATCGTGTATCCTATCCAGATCCTCCTGCAGCATTTTACAATCCTCCTCAACCTCTACCTTCCTCAAGATCTTTGCATCATCAGCAAACAGACTTGCATAACTATTCACTCCATCTACCATATCTATCTATCTATCTACTGCCAGACGCCTCAATCCCGTTTGGGGTGGCCACAAACAAATCGCCTCCAAGTCGCCCTGTCCCCCGTCATTTCACTCCCCTGCTCCCAACTCACACCCCCCTCTCTCATATACCTTTCCACCTCATCCCTCCATCTCATCCTCGGCCTCCCCCTCCCTCTTCCCCCCTCCGCCTCACATACACTCTCTTCGTCAGTCTTTCACCCTCCATCCTCTCCACATGGCCAAATCACCTCAGTGTGTTCCTCATAATGCTTCCTATCACATCCACATCCACACCACAACGCTCCTTTATATCCTCATTCGTCAGCCTGTCTCTCCATGTGACTCCACAGGCTCCTCTTAAATAACTCATTTCCACTGCTCTTACTCTTGACTTGTGTCCTTCCAACAACGTCCAAGCTTCACTTCCATACATTAGAGTTGGTATCACAATACTGTCATGTAGTAACTTTTTCACTTCCATGCTCACTTCCCTGTTTCTTATCACTGCTTTCAAAGAACCAGCAACCTTTCTTCCCTGCTGTACCCTTTCAAGCACTTCACCCTCCAATCCTCCATCCTTACTCATCACACTACCCAAGTACTTAAACGTACTCACATTTTCCAATTCTTCACCATCCAACCTCGCTGTACATTCACTGACTTCACCTCTCTCAAAGACCATCACTTTACTCTTCCCTACATTCACCTTTAGATTCCATTTCTTACACACTCTCCCAAACTCATCCACCAAGCCTTGCAGCTCCCCTTCGTTTTCACTCAACAACACAGTATCATCTGCAAACAACAGTACAGGGAGTTTCCAAACACTATCCTCTCTCACCAGGGTCACTCCAACATCCACTACCCTACCTTGTACCTCCTTTATTACCCCATCCATGTACAGACTGAACAACCATGGAGACATGACACATCCTTGTTTCAACCCAACTTTCAAAGAGAAAAATTCACTTAGTTCATCATCCACACGCACTGCAGCCTTCGCACCATCGTACATACTCTTCACAGCATTCAACAACTTCCCATCTACTCCATATATTCTTAACACTTTCCACAATCCTTGTCTATCCACCTCGTCATATGCTTTCTCCAAATCTAACATATCATTTACATAAATCAGGAACATTACTGGTGTCAACACTGACCCCTGTCGGACTCCACCTTCTACTTCCCTCCATCCAGACATCCAATTCTTTATTACTGTCCTCATTTGTCTCTCTCTCAAAAAGACTCTCATCCATTCCAGGAAGTTCCCCTGCGGTCCTCCTATATTCTCTAGTTTCCACATTAGTCTCTTATGGGGCACCTTGTCGAAGGTCTTCTCCAAATCTAAATACAGTAGAAGTCCGATTTTTCGACATCTAAGGGACCAGGCAAGTGCCGAAAAATCAAAATTGCCGAATTATCAAAAACCCTACCCACTCAGTACCTTATTTGTTTCGGTGAACACTATCATCACTACTCATATCATTACAAATGTGTTTGGAGAGAGTACTGTAGTTCCTTCCTGATCTTCATTCATCACTCACTGCGAAGCCTTCTCCTTTACTTACCATTTTGACACATATCCACATCTAACCTTGACTACATCACGCCTATTAAACCATACACTTTGCTCAATCACATAGGTGTTTCAAAAACTCATACCACATCAAGTACAGTATTCCTTTTCCTGATGCATTTCTCTTCAAGTAAATGGAATTCTCAGTCCTTAACCAATGAAATGCATAAATCTGGAGTGTAGATTTATTTGATGCGGCCTGAGCTGTAACTCACTCCATGGATTAAGTTGCTAATGCTCTCCATACCCTACATAACCAAAGTTCAAAAGCTGCAACAGGGAGATCACAAATACCCTCTGGTGACATACAATGAATACTCAGGCTTTGCTGAGTCACTCTCAACTGATAAAAATTACAGTATGTGGCATTAGCTGAAACAGAATATTAGAGTTTCCCAATCATGACAGGGTTATGGTGACAGCATTCTGTGAACACTGAGGCTCCTATGATTCACTCTCAGTCTAATAAAATCATCTTGTGTTGGCTAGATCAGAGTACTAGAGCTGTCCCTGGCATTAGAGAAATAAAAAATAAACATAAGGAGGCAATATACAACTCACATGCCATAAGCACTGCCCAGCTGGTGTTCTGGGATGATGAGGGAAACCATGGGCCAGAGAGCACTGGCCAGCAGGGAGTAGGACACACCCAAGATACTCTGAAAAGAAGTTTACTTTCACCAACGTATTTTTATTTAAGTTTTCCTTCTGTCACACTCAAAATTTGATATTTGCAGCAATATGGCTCTGGATTCTCTTGTAAATGATACATTGCTTTGGACTCCCTGGCCAAGTTGTTAATGTTGTTTAACCCCGGTCTGTTTGGCCAACAAAACTGTCGATCACAAGTATACAACTGCTTCCATGGGGTAGTAAGTACAGTACATACACCACACAGGGAACTGGCACCCTCTTGTGGTAGACAGTGCCTCATAAGTGTCTTTCCCCACCATGAGGTGCAGAGATATATGAAAAGCTTTGGCTCCTGGATGGATGCCACAGCTGCTTCACTCCCCTCATGGTAGAAAGCCTCACAATGTGTAGGCTCCTCATCAGTGTTGCCCTGGTCAAATAAAACCCTGTTCCTTATTTCCACCCTTTACCTCAACCAAAGGCAACGATGAGGAGTCTAGATATGGTGATGCTATGAACTGTATTCAGATGCCACATCTCATAATTTACCTGCATCTCACCGCAGAGAAGGCCCTTGGCTCCTCCTCCCCTCAAGAGAGAGAGAGAGAGAGAGAGAGAGAGAGCAGTTGCCCCTATGCAGGAGATGGCATCCTGCCAGGCTGACTGAGGTCCTTGGAGGACACAGGTTAGGTCAGGGAGGTTCTGCTTCTAAGTCAAAGTTACAGTTGCTTCTTTTCACTGGGGTGCAGAATGCCACAACGGGTAAGGTCCCCTCCAGCACTTAGTGCTTGATTCTTAACCCCTAAGGTCCTAAACGGCCCAGTGAGGATTTGCATTACTTTGACACCCTGCCAACAGAACAATTGCAATAAAAAACTGCATTCAAATTTTCCCGCTTCTTACCCCCTGGGGGTAGGGGGGTTTTTCAAGAATACTCCCCCAGTATCCCTGCTTTCGTAAAAAGCGACTAAAAGGGTTGGCGGAGGGTTAGTGCCCCTCTCCGGAAAACAACTAACTAAAAAGACAAACAAGAAGCCTCGGACAAGGACTGACCAAACGATGACGACCCAGGACCGGACAAAGGACTTGGTAATGGCAACATGGAATATAAGAGGAGCGAATGATGAGGTGAAAGAGAGAGAGATTGTCCAGGTGCTTGAGGGTGCGAAAGTGGATGTATGTGGAATAACTGAAACAAAATGGAGAGGAAAAAGTGTGAGAGAATGGGAGTATGGATGGGGTATATGTGCAGGAGTAGGTGAGAATGAGAGGGCAAAGGAAGGAGTATGTATAGTTGTGAGTAAAAGACGGAAGTAGAGCATAAGACAGTATGGATCACTTGGGTCAAGGATTGTGTGGGTAAGGTTGAAAGTTGGAATACAAATGTGGGTGACTGTGTGAGTATGCGCCAACGCAAGATCGTGCTAGCAGAGTGAGAGAAGAGTTCTGGACAAATGTGGAAGTGTACATGGAAAAGTTTGGAAGGAATGAGAGAGTGTTTTTGATCGGTGATATGAATGTAAAAGTAGGGAATGTGAAGGTCGATGGAACAGTTGGTGAGTGGGGTGTGCCTGCTGAGACAGATGAGAATGGCAGTGTGTTAGTGGACATTTGTGCTGGGAGGGGGTTGGTGATAGCCAATACCCTCTTCAGGCATAAAATGATCCACAGGTATACATGGCGAGTGATGAGAAGGGTGGGTGGTGAACTGAATGAAAGGAAGGCAGTGATTGATTATGTGTGTGTGGATGAAAGGATGCGAAGACGTGTAATGGATGCAAGGGCTTATAGAGGTTGGAGGAGTGGACTTTCTGACCACAACTTGGTGGTGGCCAAAATTAGGATCCAAGTAAGATGGAGAAATAGAAGAAGGGAAACATGAGAGGAAGGAGTACTTGCAAGGAGAGTGGAAAGGTTACAAGAGGATGAGAAAAAGACAGAGTATAAGAGAGAAGTGGAGGAACGATTGGGCAAATATGAATTGGAGCTGATGGGGGACGTGGAAGGTGTGTGCAGGATATTTACAGAAGAAATATGTGCAGCATGTGATGTGGTGTGTGGGAGGAAGAGAAGACGGAGGGGGGTGCAAGGACCAGCGTGGTGGACTGAAGAGGTGAGACAGGCTGTGGTACAAAAGAAGAAAGCATACAATGAATGGATGAGAAATAGGGGCGTGGAAGAAGTTGAGAGGCGGAAGAGAGACTTATATGTAGAAAGAAAGAGAGAGGTGAAAAGATTAGTAAGAGAGAGTAAGAAGAGAGTGGATGAGGAATTTGGAAGGAATTTGAGTGTAAAGTGGAGGGACTAAGAAAATGTTCTGGAATGAGGTGAAGAGAGTAAGACAGGGTGGAAGTGAGGTTAGCAGAGGAGTGAAAGATAAAAATGGTAGATTACTAGTGGAGAAGGGAGAAAAAGTGAGCAGATGGAGTGAACACTTTAAGGACTTGTTGAACATAGAGGATGGAAGTAATGTGAGTACAAGTGGCTGGGGAATGGCTGGGAGGAGGAGGGAGGTGAGAAGAAAGGAAGAAATCAGTAGGACAGAAGTTGTGGAAGCAATGAAGAAAGTTAAATTGGGGAAAGCCCCAGGAATTGATGGAGTGTGTGGTGAAATGCTGAAGCATGGGGGAGAGATAATAGTAGAATGGATGTGGAAGATGTGTAGACTGGCCTGGGAGGAAGGTAGAGTCCCGGAGGATTGGAAGTCAGGTATAATTATTCCCTTGTACAAAGGAAAAGGGGAAAAAGAAGCGTGTGGTAATCATAGGGGCATTTGTCTTCTTAGTATAATAGGAAAAGTGTATGGTAGGATACTTATTGACAGAGTCAGAGAAAGAACAGAGGAAATAGTTGGAGAAGAACAGGGAGGCTTTAGGAAGGGACGAGGTTGTGTAGATCAGATATTCATTCTTAGATCTTTAGTGGAAAAGTTTCTAGAGAAGGGAAAGAAGTTGTATGCAGCTTTCATGGATTTGGAGAAAGCATATGACAGGGTGGATAGACAAGGATTGTGGAAAGTGTTAAGAATATATGGAGTAGATGGGAAGTTGTTGAATCCTGTGAAGAGTATGTACGATGGTGCGAAGGCTGCAGTGCGTGTGGATGGTGAACTAAGTGAAATTTTCTCTTTGAAAGTTGGGTTGAAACAAGGATGTCATGTCTCCATGGTTGTTCAATCTGTACATGGATGGGGTAATAAAAGAGTTACAAGGTAGGGTAGTGGATGTTGGAGTGGCCCTGGTGAGAGAGGATAGTGTTTGGAAACTCCCTGTACTGTTGTTTGCAGATGATACTGTGCTGTTGAGTGAAGATGAAGGGAAGCTGCAAGGCTTGGTGGATGAGTCTGGGAGAGTGTGTAAGAAATGGAATCTAAAGGTGAATGTAGGGAAGAGTAAAGTGATGGTCTTTGAGAGAGGTGAACTCAGTGAATGTACAGCGAGGTTGGATGGTGAGGAACTGGAAAATGTGAGTATGTTTAAGTACTTGGGTAGTGTGATGAGTAAGGATGGAGGTCTGGAGGGTGAAGTGCTTGAAAGGGTACAGCAGGGAAGAAAGGTTGCTGGTTCCTTGAAAGCAGTGATAAGAAACAGGGAAGTGAGCATGGAAGTCAAAAAGTTACTACATGACAGTATTGTGATACCAACTCTAACGTATGGAAGTGAAGCTTGGACGCTGTTGGAAGGACACAAGTCAAGAGTGAGAGCAGTGGAAATGAGTTATTTAAGAGGAGCCTGTGGAGTCACATGGAGAGACAGGCTGACGAATGAGGATATAAAGGAGCATTGTGGTGTGGATGTGATAGGAAGTGTTATGAGAAAAACACTGAGGTGGTTTGGCCATGTGGAGAGGATGGAGGGTGAAAGACTGACGATGAGAGTGTATGTGAATGAGGTGGAGGGGGGAAGAGGGAGGGGGAGGCCGAGGATGAGATGGAGGGATGGGGTGGAGAGGTATATGAGGGAGGGGGGTGTGAGTTGGGAGCAGGGCAGTGAAATGGCGGGGGACAGGGCAACGTGGAGGCGATTTGTTTGTGGCCACCCCAAACACGATTGATGCGTCTGGCAATAGACAGATAAATTTCTTGATGTAACCTACTCCAAGACCATCCCAGCTACGAGCTGTGAGGGAGGGAGGAGGGCTCCAGCCCACCAACATAGTGGGGGTTGATCCCCCCCCTGACCTGTCTCTCCCTCTGCCTTCCCCCTCAATCGATGCCTTATGTGACATATCCCACTCTTTCTATCCTTCCTACTGCCACTAGACCATAGAGGTGAAATTTGGCTATAGCAGTGACTCCCCTTCTGCTCCCCCCTCCACTCACCTTATCCCCCAGGCTTCGCTGCGGAGGGACATATGCCTCACCACTTCTCCTTCCTACTTGAATGTGGAGATAAAGGTGATATTTCCATGCTCTACACTTCCTCCCTTTGGAAATTCCCCAACCTCCCTCCACCTTCCTCCTTTCCTCCACTGTATTACTTCCCTACACCCTCGCGTGACGCATCAAATGAGGATTCATTTCCCAAATTTATTGCATTTTATAAACCTAAAATAAGACTTTGCTTTTATTGTAGCAATACCTAGTGTATGTATGGTAAAATGTGTGTATGTTATTAGCCCAATGTAATGTACATTATTGGAAATTTACCATGAATTACCGAATTTTTTGTGAGCAGCATCTCTATGCCACTGCTTTTTACACCTTTAGCATTGTAATTATTTGTTTTTCTATGGTAAGTGAAACAATTTTGCACATATAAAGCCATGTTATACCTTATGTTAAGATATATCATAATATTTTAATACATTATTATGTTTGTAGTACTGAGTTCATCGATGAATGTATCATTTCTATTTTTTGGAGGGAAATTTTTTTCCAGGAATGTTTTTTTTCAGGATATGATATTTTTTGTTCCGGTTTGGCTAGGCAAAGTTCAATCGTGTCTAGGAACATTATTCACCTTGAATATTGTGAGTTTTGATAGGTGAGTCACCGTAATGAGGCCATTTTCTGTGACGTACTGCCTCTCGCCAGGCTGGGAAGGGTAACTATTATTTCCTTTGCTGCGCTGCTGTGCAAGAACTACTCTGTCAATCTGGACAAGACTTACATCTTCATGTGTGTAAATTATTGTCCTTGAAATATATGCCATAAATTCTGACAATTACAAAATCTGAAAAAACACCCCTTTTTTGCAGTTCGGGGGGAGGGGGGTGAGCAAATTGCAGACTTTAGGGATTAACAAAATCATACCTCTAGTCCCTACTGATCCTTCACAACAAGACTTCAGAGCACAGCACTCTACAATCTCCTACTAACCAGCTTTACGTACCATGCATCTGATGGCATAAGCTCTGCAAGACCAGCAAAACATAGGCTTCTTACAACAACGGACATAAGTAAAGCCTTTGATGCCATCCCCTGATGTAAACTAATCATCAAAATCTACAACACAAACATACAGAACAGAACCAAGTGTTGGCTTGCCAATTACCCAACACCTGTCTTGTAGATAAGCATGTTGCACTCAAGAGCAAGTCATCACGAACATGAAACTTCCCTAATGGAGCTCCACAGGGCTCTGTTCTTTCACTCACACTTTTTTTACCTACACAAACATGACATTCCTACACACTAACTGCCCACAAACATTGACTCACATGCAGATGACATTGCCATGGCAACAACACATCTTGCAGACACAGCCTACCTCAACATACTTCAGGGATGGATCGAGGAAAACAGGCTGACAATCGCTCCTGCCAAATCCACCAGTGCACTCATCACCAGCAATCATGACCAAGGTACACTCACATGATCACAGTTAACAATGTACCACTGCCACATACCTAATCTACTAAGATTTTAGGAGTGGCATATGACACTGAACTCACCTTCAAGAACCGATCAAAACATCAAGAAGCAGTGTATCCCCAGACTCAAAGAACTCAGGGCAATAATGGGAGAGAATCTGGGTAAAAAGCAAAATACTCTCCCTACTTTACAAACAATATATTGGATCACTAATGTCCAATGGCTCAGTAGCATGGGCTCCCATCCTGTCTACTATCGACTACAACACTTTGCAAAACTTACAGAACAATGCCTTAGGCATCCTCCCTGGTGTGGCACCAACCACCAATCCCACACCTCCCACCTTAAAACTATAGTCATCTTTGTTTGAGAACGTTTTGAGATTAGAGGCATATAATTTTGTGCAGCAGCTATGCTAACACACATCACTCCTGTTATTATATGACAGAACCACACAAAACAATTACCATATAAACAACATCCCACCTCCGGACATTCGAACACTAGTAATGAACAAAATATATACAGTACTCACTTCACATGTAGAACAATACACCACCTCAATTAGAATACTACTGTATACTACAAGCCCCCCCCCCCCTCCTGACATCCACCCATCATTGGTATCTTTAAATTTAATAATGCTGATTGAGTTCACCTAGCTAGATTTTGTTCAGGGATACCACCTAGCCCTCCTCACTTACCTCACTGGCTGGAATTACAGAGGATGCGTGCTCCACTTGCAGAATGGACCTACGCAATATAACCCACTTTATACAGCACTCCACAACACATGCCACATTGAGATGCAGACAGATTAACAGTATAGGGAACATATGGGATGACCCCATAGGGGCAGTTACTTACCTGCTGTCAATAAGTGTGCTGGGCCAGGTACGACCAGGGTTAAGGAAGATCAACGGTAACCTATCTCAGTTTAATACAGACTTCCTACATAAATACAGTAAATGCTCACTAAGTCAAACTAAAAGAGATTCTAGCCAGTCTGAATAATGAAAAGTTATGACTTACAGTAAGTTCCAACGCACATTTTATTCAATCATGGAAAAATTTCAACCCTGCATATGTTTCTGAGTCCTACACCCTCATACTGGATATCCATACACATCCCAAACATACAAAATTAAATAATCGATTAATTCATAAAGGTCAAGCAAATGCAGTGAAATACACTGAAGGAAACATACAAAGGAATAAAATTCAGATTAAAATACTGTAATTCAAGATATTTAAACTTACCTCAATATATCTGATACCATACTGGCAATGTCAGTGGCTTGGACCACTTAGCAGTAAGTTAGGAGGATCCTGGTTTCCTCCTAAGAAGTCTGAGCTAGTCTGATGCTGCAACTTTCAATTAACCACAAATTCTCACACCTCTTACACATATCCTCCCCTCAAACATTCAGTACAAAAGACCCTTGATTTGCACAGAAAATGTATTTGAGAATTTCACCATGCAAATAAAGATGTGGAAATTACAGCACTGAAACCATTGTTATATGGCTAACTTGTAGGATGATATCCAAAAGTATTCCTAGAGTCCCCTCTCAAGCCCTCTTGAAAATTTTTTTAAGTATACAACCTTTGAAACATCAACAAAACAGGGTTAACTAAAGTGTACAATGTATAAAGTGGTAAAAAATTCGTGATCGCTTACCAAGACGGGACAAAGTAATGTTTGGGTGTTGGGGAAGAGGGTACAGTATCTTCAAATGACAACTTATCTTCCTAGGGGTAAGTGAAAAACTAGTTCAACAGCACAGAGTAACACAAAACTTAGTTGAAAGATGAAAAATGACATAGTGAGTGGCGGCAAGTGATGTATTTATATACAGTAATCCCCCCACTATCCGACGTAACAAAGCCAAAAGCATGTTCGGAAAGTGGTCCTGTCCGGATAGTGGGCACCAGCCTCCTGGACTTGTACTTATGGACCCTAACTCAGAAAAACACCTATAAAACTCCCTCTGGACATGCATAGCACCTAATACCTTATTCACACCAATAAGGGACATAAAATAGTGAAATGATGTGTTAGAGGTAAGTACAGTATGGAAAATACAGTGCGGTACAATATGAAACATTCTGGGTTCTTACAGCAAGTCCCTGGCCATCTCGATGAATAACCGCCTCCTCTCAGACTCTGACAGTAAGAAGGATTTCCTGAAGCACTTGCAGTACACTGTTCATGAAGTCTTGCACAGAACTTAGTCATTTGCACTCAGAATTCCATTCTCTTAACACTACACACTCTTGTCTTACTTGCGCTCCATTGTACCTTAGTGAAATAAGTGTTGCACTCTGCACTTTAAGTCTTTCCACTCTTGAAACCATTTTCTAAACAAAACACGCTCAAGTTAATTTACGTTACATTTACAGTCCATTAAATCTTTGTCTTTACACGCACAACCCAAATTCCTTAACACTATGCACTGTTTTTTTTACTGCACAACACTGTACATTCTCGTGTGGTCTAGTGGAGAAGTTCTTGGCGTCTAATCACTGTCAGAGTCTGAGAGTAGCACATGCAGGTGACCTAGGGGTGCGTCGCTGGGTCATGGTGATGGCGTACCCACTGCAGACGACTCTGAAGATAGGCACAAACTCATGTCGAGCGGTGACTCCACCGTGGCTGATGTGCTAGGCTGTGGCTCGGAGCATGAGGGCCTGTCTTGGGGAGGCTACGGAGTGGAGCCAGGGCTGGGCACAGCAGGGGTCATGGTCCTGAAAAAGCTGTCAATCGTTGATTGATGCAAGGAACGACGATTCTGACGATTAATGATGTGCTGCCTGAAAGCATGCACTTCCTCCACAAGTCCCAAGGGCCCCATCTCCCTGTCGCAGCTGGGTGTTCCAGGTAGTCCAGAACGAACTCTAGATGTTCCTGGAGTGCGCTCAGTTTGGGGATGGCTGGAGTAGTGTCATGCTGAGAGGAGTCTGCATCATCGTAGATGTCCTCATAGGAATCTTCAAGCTGGATACTGACACCTGCAACTGAAGACGCGATCTTGATATCAGACAGGGTCTGATACCCAGGATCGCCCTCGTCGTCATCCAACCACTCACGCACTTCGTCCACATCAACATCGTCCCCATGCGCACGTAAACGTGCATGGAAGTCATCCACGTCAAAACCTAGGAAATCGTGCTCCACATCCGTTCCGAGAAGCAGACGAGACCAACCATTTTCTAGAGTCTTGACAGGGACTTCCTTCCACGTACTGGCCCAGTTGTAAATGGCAGACGATGTTGTAGCGGCGAAGGTTTTCCAAAGTCCGCTGGCCTCGCATGTCCCGTCCCTCCCTGTACTCGTCCTTGTCTTCGAGAACAACCATCACCTCGTCCAGGAACTTCCGTCGGTATAGCTTCTTCGTTGCCACGATCACTCCTTGGTCCATTGGTTGGATGAGAGCAGTCATATTAGGTGGTGGAAACATGCACCTAATGCAGCCATTCTCAGCCACCAAGTCCTTGTCGCACGGGTGGGCAGGTGCATTGTCGAGGAGGAGGAGGGCCTTTACCTGGTCACATGAGATTCCCAGTTTCTCTGTCTGGTAATGTATGACCTCCTTGATGAAATGGCAGTGGAACCAGTCTTTGAAGATGTGGCCTGTGAACCATGCCTTCAAGGAATGGTACCAAACGACAGGAAGGACATCCATCACCCCACGAAGACACCGAGGCTGCTTTGCACGGCCAACAATAACAGGCTTAAGCCGGTGCATGCCGTTAGCATTAGCACAACACAAAGCAGATATCCTTTGCTTGGAGAGCTTGAGGCCAGGTACACGCTTCTCCGTCTCCTCGGCTAGAGTGTTCGTAGGCAAAGAGCAATAGAATAAACCAGTTTCGTCAGCGTTGTAGACTTGACCGAGAGTGAGGCCCTCCCTGTCGATCAAGCCCTTCACCTTGTGCCGAAACTCCTCTACTCCATCCTCGTTAGCGTCCAAAGCTTCACCATGAGACTTATGGTTGGTAAGGCCATGTCGTAACTTGAACACGAAGGGCCAACCCTTGGATGCCTTGAAGTCTAGGGCGTCGTGAAGCCTTGCGAACTTCTCAGCGGCAGCCTTCAGCTCCGTCCCACGCACCATCACACCAGCAGCACGTTGCTGTCGATACCAAATCAACGTGGAGTGGTTGACTTCAGAATACTTGGGAGTAAATATCATCTTCCTCTCCACGTTGCGTTTGCTTTTCGACGAAAAGTCAGCCGTGTACTGCATGAGTCTGTCTCGGGATCTCTTAATATCAAACAAAGTAGATCGTGCCAGGTTGAACTCACGAAGGATGCGTGACGAAGACCATCCCGCATCCACTTTCTCCAATATCTCCCTCTTCTTCTCCAGAGTCAACGCCACTCTCTTCCTCTTCTCAGGTGGTGGGGCCATCATCACACACACGAAGGAGAGGCACGAGAGCAGGAGAGCCTGCAGCAGGTAAGGCACCACCACAAAAGCGAGCACGTGGGCAGCCATGACAATGAGTGTGCACTCGTGACAAAAGACGGGCGGTAAGTGGGGAGGATGCAGGGGCACTCTAGCGGACGTCGGAGGAATGACGCACCAAAACAAAGCTCTCCCGCGCGGCGCGTGCCAAGTTCAAATTACAGGCAGGAAAAAGTTGGATTTTTTCGAATTTTTTGTGGTTTTCGGACCATTTTGGGAATATTGGATCCCGGGACGATAATGTCCGGTAAGTGGGGATGTCCAGAAAGTGGGCGTCTGGATAGTACGGGGATTACTGTACACATAATGAGCTATATTCGTGGGGTCCCGTCTCCATGTCACAACCAGTCAAACTTTGTTTTAAACTCGGAAGTTTTTGGACTGGGCAATCTCTTTGTCCAGGCTACTCCACACATCAATGCATCTATATGGAAAACTGTATTTCTTGATATCTCTTTGTCCAGGCTACTCCACACATCAATGCATCTATATGGAAAACTGTATTTCTTGATATCCTTTGCTTGGAGAGCTTGAGGCCAGGTACACGCTTCTCCGTCTCCTCGGCTAGAGTGTTCGTAGGCAAAGAGCAATAGAATAAACCAGTTTCGTCAGCGTTGTAGACTTGACAAACAGATCTTCTCTCAATTTTGTCTTCTCCCATCGTGGTCCTGAACACCGCAATCACGTCGCCCCTCTCTCTTCTTTCTTCTAAGGAAGGCAGACCCAGCTTTTCTAGTCTTTCCTTGTATGACAGATCTGCCAGGCTGGGGACCACCTGGCTGCTGCTCTTTGTATTCAATCGATCTTGCTTATATCTTTCTTTTTATGTGGGGACCACATCATTGCCGCATATTCTAACCTTGGCAAATCATGGCCACTATCAATTTTTTCACCATCTCCTCATCCATGTATTGAAATGTCACTCTTATGTCTGTCAAGTGCTTGTATGTCTCTCTGACAATTTTGTTGATGTGTTTTCCGGGTGACAACTTATCCTGGACCAAAACTCCCAGGTCCTTCTCTTTTCTCGCTTTTGTGACTGGTTCCTTTCCCATTGAGTAATTCAGTGATGGCCTGTTAATACTTTTACCATTTCCAATATTTTGCATTTTTTTTGCATTGAATTTCACTTTCCATTCCCATTTCCAATCATAAATTCTGTCCAGATCTTCCTGCAGCATTTTACAGTCCTCTTCAACTTATACTCTTCTTATGATCTTTGCCTCATCTGCAAACAGACTTGCATAACTGTTCATTCCATCTACCATACTGTTTACAAAAATCAG
Source organism: Coenobita brevimanus (assembly GCF_032717465.1). Classification (NCBI taxonomy): domain Eukaryota; kingdom Metazoa; phylum Arthropoda; class Malacostraca; order Decapoda; family Coenobitidae; genus Coenobita; species Coenobita brevimanus. The sequence continues at coordinate 13,483,596 of NC_136977.1, forward strand.
GAACATTACAGATGCCAGCACCGAGCCCTGTAGGATTCTTCTTGTTACTCTCCTCCACCCTGACATCCTGTCCTTTATTACTATACTCATCTGTCTGTCTCTCGTGAAGTCTTTCATCTACTCCATGACATTCCTCTTCAGTCCTCCACTGTGCTCCAATTTTCACATTACTTACTTGCTTATGGGGTACCTTGCCAAAGGCTTTCTCCAGATCTAAGTAAACACAATCCACCTAACTATCTCTCTCTTGTAGCACATCCATCGCCCTTGAGTAGGAGCTCAACAAATCAGAGACACACGGCCTTCCACTTCCAAATCCAAAGTGACTTTCAGCCAAAATGCCCATTTCCTCCAGATTTTTAAAGAACATTTCTTTCAAGATTCTCCCGCACAATTTTGTGACCATGCTGGTAAGGGACACTGGTTTACAATTCAGGGGTTTTCTTACTCCCTCCTTTGTAAATTAGTACCACACAGGCACTCTTCCATTCCCGTAGCATTTGCCTTCTTCCAGAGAACACACAATTATACAGTGAATCTTATCTGCCAATTGTTCTCTGCATTCCTTTAGTATCCAAGTAGAGATCCCGTCAGGCCCTGGGGTCTTCCTTATTTGGTGTAAGAATAGGGCATAGGGCTTATTTCAATGGATGAAATCAGTGGAAAATTCCAAGGAAGATTTACTTAGCGTAGCACGGCCAGGCAGGCGAGAGGAGAGGGTAATGGAGGGGAGGTAGGGAGGGGAGTAAAGAACGGGGAGAAATGGCTAAATTGTCAACAATGGATGGGAGTACAGATAAGATTAGGAGTGCTGACTAGTGCTGGACATTGGCAGTACTGATAGATGATATAAGCCACCACTTGAAAACCCGAGCAAATTCAAAATAACACAGAATCACAAAAGTGATGCCCCGCGGTATGATCCCTTCCTCCCAAGCGTCACAAAAGTGACGCCCCACGGTTAAGGGGTTAAAGTACTGATTAATTAATAATCAGTATATTTATAGAATGACAGGGAATCGTCCAGGGTGCGAATTGTCCTGACCGGAAAGCGTCCATGTTTTGACGGGGAATTATCAGATGGTCGAATTGACTTGACAGTGAATTGTCTCGGAACCATATCATCATATGCTTCATATACAGTAATCCCGCATTTTTTGCGGATTTTTTGTCTACGGTTTTGCCCTCTCGCGGATTTTCTTAGCATTAATAAGTTCAACTAAAATATCCTTGAATATAGAGAAAACAAAAAATTTGAAATTCCCGCAGCTTCCAATTGTAGCGCGGTAAACTCACGCCACCCTCTGTCCCTTTCCCACGGCCCCTCTGCTAGTGTTACCATATGTAGCATAATTTTATTCTTTTAGCATAATTTTGATCAAATTTTCGAGTCTGGGATATTTTTTAGCATATTAGAAGTTTTAGCATCATTCTAGCATAATTTAGAATGGAATGGAATATTTTTGGAATAATTTTATAAAAGCTACAAATGAGAGAGGGAGAGAGAGATAGATAGATAAGGTAAGATGATGTTTGAATAGTTGGTTACTTTCAGTTTGGGCTTGGTTGGGTTGGATTAGGTTAGGTTAGGTTAGGTTGGATTAGGTTAGGTTAGGTTCGGTTTGGTTAGGTTTTAGGTTAGGTTAGGTTCGGTTTGGTTCGGTTAGGTTAGGTTAGGATAAGTTTGAGCTTTGTATTTTACCCATGAAACCTAGGTTTTTCCGATGGATTTTGGTATGATTCATTCGAGTTTCAGCTTCATTTCAGTCGGAAATGACCATTTTCTGTTTCCCCCCCTCTCTATAACCGCCGATTCCCCAAAACTCCCTCATTATTGCAGGGGGATGGGGGGGGTCAATCTCAAAATCTGGTTATTTCCGACGGAAATGATGCTCAAAAACGAATGAATCACATCAAAATCCATCAGAAAAACGTAAGTTTCGTGGGAAAAAGCAGTATGGGCAGAAAACCGATATTTATCCTCTTACTGTATGTAGGTTCATTTTAATATTTTCATAGTAAACAATACATAATTAATATGTAGCACGAATATGTACAGAATTTTATCATTTAGCTTCAAGTTAGCATAATTCATTTTATACTTGGAACAAATTTGCTCAATCTAGCATAATTTTTTCATTGCCCTAGCATAATTTCGTTGTTTGGGTATGGCAACACTGCTCTCTGCCCCGCATAATCCTCAGTCCACGCCTGACTGCCTCACGTGTATGTTGTTCTTGTAACCGCACTATGATATGAGTCTCTTGCCTCCCACTTGCTTTCCACATGGCCCCAGGACGTAAGCCAGCCTCACCAAAGGCTAATAATACAATTAGAAAGAACTCTAAAGTGACAAAACGATCAAGAAAAGTTATGACCTTAGCAGAGAAAATTGTGTTATTGGACAAGCTAAGAAACGACCGTGCGAGTGTGTGCTATCACCAGTTGATGCATCTTTTTATTTTGTACTGTTTTGTGAATAAATGTGTAGATAACTGTGTATTACAGTACGGTGTTTACGTTTTTCCTTTATAATGGAGTATGTGCTTTCAATCTTGTAAGAAGGTATTTTGGGATGAGTATGGAGGTTTCGGGACAATTCGCAGTCACAACAAACACAAAACAATTCGCCTTCATTAATGAAGATAGCTATGGGTGATGCTAGAATATAATTCAAAGGCAACTACAGCAAGGAAGAAACAAGTTAATTATTGACTAAAGGAGCAACTAATAAATAATATCCAGAACCTACGCTACTGAACATAAACTTTGCTGGATCCCCTTGAAATATAGTTATTAAACTATTGATTAATTAATAAGTATATTGATAAAAGTATTGATTAGTATATTTATAGAATGGCGGGGAATCGTCCAGGGTGCGAATTGTTCTGAAGGGGAATCGTCTATGTTTTGACGGGGAATTGTCTGACGGCGAATTGTCTCGCAATCAGTATGGACATGGACTGTGTGATGGGCAGCATGGTGGACACAAGTGTAAGATTCAATTGTTAATAGAGTATTCGCGGAATTGACTTTTCGCGGGGGTTACAAGAACATAACTACCGCGAAATATGCGGGATTACTGTACTGTATGAATAGATGATGATGATTTTCATTCTCTTCTTGACATGTCACATACGATATTAGATTAGGCTCATACTTTTCTTATAATTTTCCTTCACGTCTTGCATTTTGGTTCGCATCAAAAATACTATCTTTGCTTGTTTTGGTTGGAGTCTGGCCCTGAGAGCACGTCACATATGATATTAGGTTAGGGTCATACCTTTTCTTATAATTTTCCTTCACTTCTAGCATTTTGGTTCGCATTAAAAATATTATCTTTGTTTGTTTTGGTTGGAGTCTGGCCCTGCGAGCATCGAAATACACGACTTTGCTTCGAAAAGTAAGGTAGGCAGATCACTCCAAAATGCATCGAAATTTGATTCATCGAATTCTAAGCTGTCGAAATTTGAGATTCTATCATACAACAAAGGTGTTTAGACATAATTAAAGTGTGTAATATAGTGTGATGATAATCAACCAAACACCATCTTACTGTAAAGTGTGGCATGAGAAAGGATGAGCATCCAGACTTGCAAAGCCCGGCATTTTCTATCATAAACAACAAGGGTAAGGGAAGGCGACAGAGAAATATGAATTGTATATATGTTTAACCCCTAAACCGCGGGGTTGTTTTGACTTGACTTGCGTGTCCCGAGGGCATATTCGCACTCCAACAGACTCTCTAAAAATATTTGCCAAAAATCAGTTACTTGTCCTAGAATATTAAAATTACATATGCATATGGCACATACCTTCAGCTTTCTCCTGGGATGTTTGCTGAGCCTTCGTCGAGTACCATAGGACTTGTGGAGACCTCTGAAGTTGGGTATAACGAAGTCTCCACTTTACACTTCCCGACAACCCGTAATATGATTACCACAGCTTGATATTATCACTAGAAACACTATTCTATGATTTTCAAATAGTTTGGAATCCATACTCAAAAAAAAAAAAAACTGTGAAAGCAATGAAAATTACACCTTCCCACTTGGGCTCATTCGCCGCTGGTGTTCTGTCATTTATTATTCATAAGAACACTCACACTTTATATTTCTATTACTATATAACACTTATATATATCTGCAGTCTTTATCCATAAGTTTCCTTCAGTAATAGTAGTTTATTGTCACTGTAGGCATTCAATTTCTCTTTCAGTAAAATACGTATACAGTAATCCCGCATTTTTTGCGGATTTTTTGTCTACGGTTTTGCCCTCTCGCGGATTTTCTTAGCATTAATAAGTTCAACAAAAATATCCTTGAATATACAGAAAAAAAAAAAAAAAAAAAATGAAATTCCCGCAGCTTCCAATTGTAGCGCGGTAAACTCACGCCACCCTCTGTCCCTTTCCCGTGGCCCCTCTGCCAGTGTTACCATATCTAGCATAATTTTATTCTTTTAGCATAATTTTGATCAAATTTTCGAGTCTGGAATATTTTTTAACATATTAGAAGTTTTAGAATCATTCTAGCATAATTTTGAATGGAATGGAATATTTTTAGAATAATTTTATAAAAGCTACAAATCAGAGAGAGAGAGAGAGAGAGAGAGAGAGAGAGAGGACTAAGGTAAGATGTTTGAATAATTGGTTACTTTCAGTTTGGGCTTGGTTGGGTTGGATTAGGTTAGGTTAGGTTAGGTTAGGTTGGATTAGGTTAGGTTAGGTTTTAGGTTAGGTTCGGTTTGGTTCGGTTAGGTTAGGTTAGGATAAGTTTGAGCTTTGTACTTTACCCATGAAACCTAGGTTTTTCCGATGGATTTTGGTATGATTCATTCGATTTTCAGCTTCATTTCAGTCGGAAATGACCATTTTCTGTGTTTTCCCCCCTCCCCATAACCCCCGATTCCCCAAAGATCCCTCATTATTTCAGGGGGATGGGGGGGGGTCTTAACTCAAAATCTCGTTATTTCCGACGGAAACGATGCTCAAAATCGAACGAATCACATCAAAATCCATCAGAAGAACGTAAGTTTCGTGGGAAAAAGCAGTATGGGTAGATACCGATATTTATCCTCTTACTGTATGTAGGTTCATTTTAATATTTTCATAGTAAACAATACATAATTAATATGTTGCACGAATATGTATAGAATTTTATCATTTAGCTTCAAGTTAGCATAATTCATTTTTTACTTGGAACAAATATGCTCAATCTAGCATAATTTTTTCATTGCCCTAGCATAATTTCGTTGTTTGGATATGGCAACACTGCTCTCTGTCCCGCATTCTTCAGTCCACGCCTGACTGCCTTAGGTGGCTGTTGTGGTTGTAACCACACTATGATATGAGCCTCTTACCTCCCACTTGCTTTCCACATGGCCCCAGGACGTAAGCCAGCCTCACCAAGGGCTAATAATACAATTAGTAAGAACTCCAAAGTGACAAAACGATCAAGTTATGACCTTAGCAGAGAAAATTGTGTTACTGGACAAGCTAAGAAACGACCGTGCGAGTGTTTGCTATCACCAGTTAATGCATCTTTTTATTTTGTACTGTTTTGTTAATAAATGTGTAGATAATTGTGTATTACAGTACGGTGTTACGTTTTTCCTTCATAATGGAGTATGTGCTTTCAATCTTGTAAGAAGGTATTTCGGGATGAGTATGGAGGTTTCGGGACAATTCGCAGTCACAACAAACACAAAACAATTCGCCTTCATTAATGAAGATAGCTATGGGTGACGCTAGAATATAATTCAAAGGCGACTACAGCGAGGAAGAAACAAGTTAATTATTGACTAAAGGTGCAACTAATAAATAATATCCAGAACCTACGCTACTGAACATAGACTGCTGGATCCCCCTGAAATATAGTTATCAAAGTATTGATTAATTAATAATAAGTATATTGATGAAAGTATTGATTAGTATATTTATAGAATGGCGGGGAATCGTCCAGGGTGCGAATTGTTCTGAAGGGGAATCGTCCATGTTTTGACGGGGAATTGTCTGACGGCGAATTGTCTCGCAATCAGTATGGACATGGACTGTGTGATGGGCAGCATGGTGGACACAAGTGCAAGTTTTCAATTGTTAATAGAGTATTCGCGGAATTGACTTTTCGCGGGGGTTACAAGAACGTAACTACCGCGAAATATGCGGGATTACTGTAATTCACTTTCTCGTCCTGTATATTAGCGTTGAGAGCGAATCTGTCACTTTCACTTCCTTTTTCCTAACTCATAGTATTCATACATGCTAGAGTGAAACTTTCACTTTCATTACTCCTAGTATATATACTAGTATTCTTATAATATTATTACTACTCATTTACATTTCTATTCACATTCTCTATTTTACTTACATTATTTGCATTTCTATTTTATTTACACTGTGTTATCCACTGTCACCTGCAGTAACTTATAAAACTATTTTCCACTGTTCACTTATATTTACATTCACTGCTTTCACTTGCTGTTTACACATTATTTACATTTCCACTTGCACTGTTTTACTCACCAGAAAGATCGTACTCACTGTCCATTATTTTCATTGATAAATTAGCCAGTTCACATTCCACAGCAGTCACTTAGCCCTTTACCCCTTTCCACACGAGGTTCAGTAGGGGATAGAGGTCACAGGACTCTTTGCATGGGGCTAATAAGAGGAGGAATTGGACAGGCGCGAATCAGACGTGGTTTCACCTTGAAAGACGACAGTAAACTGAATACTGTGGTGGCCTTGGGGGAGTGCAATGCTGCCAATGTCAGCATGGTGACAGCTGCTAATACTGTACATACGCTATGAAATGATTGGCAGGAAATCTAAACAATACATAATAAATTAGGTAGTTCCAGGTGAATGTAAATATCACTTAGGCTTCTACCTTCCTTTCTTATATATATTTTTATTACGAGAATAGATTATACGGCATATTTCAAGGGGAAATAAACAGCGAAAATTAGCGAACGAGTGCACGTGAGGTGTTGTCAGGTGATAATTAGCCAATTCCAGGTGTATGGTACTATCACTTACCTTATTTCTTTTTTGTATATATTATTTGGTATAAGAATAGGGCATAGGGCTTATTTCAATGGATGAAATCAGTGGAAAATTCCGGGGAAGACTTACTCAGCGCAGCAAGGCCGGGCAGGCAAGCGGAGAGGGTAATGGAGGGGAGGTAGGGAGGGGAGTCAAGAATGGGGAGAAATGGCTAAATTGTCAACAATGGATGGGAGTACAGATGAGATTAGGAGTGCTGACTAGTGTTGGACATTGGCAGTACTGACAGATGATACAAACCACCACTTGAAAGCCCGGGCGAATTCAAAATAACACAGAATCACAAAAGTGACGCCCCGCGGTTAAGGGGTTAAAGTCTTGGGGAAACAGTTACCCTGCTGGTATACTTTAAGGTAACTAATAGTACTTTACTGAGGTGTATAATGTGCATGGTAGAGTTGTGATACTTCTATTCATGTATATATGCCAGTTGTTTGTGGAGTTTGGCACCTCTATATTTATGCTGACCTAGGGCCACTCCCAGCAGGGAAGCTGGCCAGCTAGAGCAGAACGCACTTATCATCCAAATGAGAGGGACGTATTACTCCCAGTTCTCTCTGTGTTGCAGTTGTATCTTCCTGTGGCCAATAAGGAGAGAGAAATCTGCTCAGTTTTCTGTCACCTGCACATGCTACCTACCTACCTATCATTATTTCAAGAAGATCTAAACCAATTCCCACCATCTCCTGTGTGTGAGAAAGACATTGGTGGAAAGTGTCAGCCAGAAGTGATTTTGACCAGGCGAAACATTATATTTTGATAACCTGCTTGGAACAGTGCAATCACGCCTAAGCTGATACATAACACTGGTGATCAGTTGTGAGGGTTCCAACCAGCTGATACATATTGGTGGCCAGTGGTGGAATTTCAACCAGCTGATACAATGGTGGCAGATCTCTCTAACAGACTTTTAAATATTTCAAGGGTAATGAATGTCTATAGTGGTAGGTGGGGGCGCTCACCATCCACTCACTCGATGTAGTGCTGCTGTCGGGTGTCTGCCCTTTCCTCTCCTCCATCCTTCTTTCCTTCCATCCTCATCTGTCTACCTTTCCTTCATTCTTTCCTTGTCCTTCTGCCTACGGGTGACTTTACACTCCCTCTTCTGTCTGTCTTTCCTTCATTCTTTCCTCTTCCTTCTGCCTGTGGGTGACTCTACACTGAGTGACAAGCCAAATGGTTTCCTGTACACCAGGAAACCATTTACTATGCAGGGTGGTAACCATATAGCCAAATTTTGGCTCCTGGTGGTTTAGTGGGTAATAAAGGTGCTCCAATCGGATTGAGCCGGTGAAGGTTTATATCCAAGGGGTGGTTGGGGTTTATTGCTCACGTAATGCCACTCAGGGATGAGTGAGGCTGGTCACTCTCATCTTAAATGCAGGACCAACTTTCCTAGCCCCGGGCTCCTACGCTCCTCATGGGGCAACGTAGGATTAGATGATGGATGGATGGATGGATGAATGTCTATCATCACAGTCATAATAATAACAGGACATCTGTTGTCACTGCATGGTGATAATACACACATTCTAACGATAAAGGTTCCTATACCAAGGGAATTCCCTGGACAGAGACAGTGTAATATTAATACAGTAAAATAAAAAGAAAAGAACATAATAATACTGAGAATAATGTAAATACAACTCAAATACACTGTTGCAATAGAAAAGTTGCAATAATAAGAATAACCTTGTTGACACAGTAAATAATAAAAGAATAAAAAGCTATAGACAATGCTCTTAGAGATGTAGACTGGGGATAAGACTGGGAGCCACTATTATCAGCACTTACACTGGTTATAGACAACATCACACAGGTGTGTCCAGGGAGCTTGGTAACCAAACCCCATGTATGTTTCAGCCAGGTTTACATTGCCTGTGTACAATATTTTGACGTTTGAGTATCGTACTCTTCCAACACTTTCTCCAAATGCTGGTTGAGAACGTTCTGGTCGAAAGTGGTTTGTTTCCATGGACTTCCAAGCCTGCAGTCAGTGGCATTCCATAACATCCACCACCTCAACATGAAAGTACATTCTTTGTGGAACCATGGGATAGCATTACCTTGATTTTTAAGAGAATAGCGCTTGTGTATCATACCCTGCACAGGGCCTCATTTGTTATCATAAGTCAGTAAAATCAGGGAGGACACAAACCACAGGCCTCGCTCACCTGTACAGTCGAAAGTCCAGGCTTTAGGCCAGGGATCCATACCCCACCAGTCATGGCCAGTGGCTGTGGCAATGGTCTCTGGGCACCCTGCCAGGGCAGCTACATGGACACCTTTCAAGTGCACCTTGCACTATAGCTGCCCCACCATTATACCTCCATTGATACGGCAACCTTCTGAAGCACTGCTCCCAGGTTAGGGCCCCTCTCTATTGGGCAGAAGCAGCAGCCTGGGAACCACAATGTCATGTACCTTCTGGCACAGATCTGAGCCCAATTCCATCCCGGTCCCAAAACATATGCTCGCACAGCCCATGCCACGCTTCCCCTCAAGTCTGCCACTAGGTAACAGGAGCAAAGTTTTCTGGTTGCATGCCCTTGTTCGCATCAATCCCCATCACGTATTGGGGTACGTTGTGTGATATGTAAGGTGCATGAGGCATAGTGCAGGACATAGAGAAAACTGTTTGGGAGAGTATGCTGGCCTACTCACTGTGTTAGTGTCACACTGAAAAGGTCAGCAAAGAGGGATAGTCAGGATATTTTGATGGTCAGTGAAACAGGAACTCCAGCTCTCTCTATCACCAGCAATCCCATCCTCCTTGGGAGTACCATTTTGATCAGCTGGTGCTATAGCTAAAAGGTGGAAAACAATGGTCAAACATGCACAGAAACATAACAAGGACAATCATCAGAGATAGTAATGGTTACAGGAGGCAGATCCACAAACACGCCAGGCCATTTAGGAGTCTTACTACCGCCTGCTCATGTTACGGGAATTTTGAGACTAATGAGTTTCAAGTATTTAACCTCTCGAGACTGATGCCGCACGATGATGCTTTAGTGTAGTAGTAGTAGTAGTAGTTGTTCCCTAGGCAGTCTGGCCGAACGCCCCGAGCCCCTTAGGAAGGCCACGGCCGAGACCGGGCTTTCCCACAGAGCTTTCAAAGAGTGTATGTTGTGTTGTTGGCGTAGGTGATTGTGTGCAATGCAGTCTTCCATAATGTGCTTAATAGTAAGGGGTGCTGTGTTGCATCCTGGACAGGCATCAGCAACGGAGTCATCCAGCCTCTTCTGGTAGCTTAAGAGGGCTGGATGGCGCCCACATCTCAGCCTGGCCAGGTGGACCCTGTCCTCACGAGGAAGATAGGATTCAGAAGGGTGGATGTCAGGAGGCCGTGCATGCAGCTGTGTGTTGTCTTTAAGTGACTGAATGGAGCGTCGAGTGATCTGAGTGTGGATATGCTTCTGGAAGCTGGTCTGAGGTGGGCGAGGGGGGAGAGATGACAGCATTTGTGTATGGTATCATGTGCTGGGTGTTGTTTTGATGTTCCTTGGTGTGGGTGGATGTGCTGCCATGTACTGTAGTGGATATTGTGGGTTTGTGGAGGCTGCAGCAAGAAACTGGGTGCCTCTCATGTCTAGGTGATCCTTGACTTTGAGGACTTTGGTTTCTTGATGTAGGTGGTCTGTGGGTGTAGTAGCTGTGCAGCCTGTGATTATTTTTAGGTCCTTGTTCTGTATGATCTGTAGAGTGTTGTAGTGTGTTTTGGTGAGGTTAGAAGCCCAGGCAGGGTTTGCATAATTCATCACTGAACATATGTATTGTTTGTATACTGTGGTGGTGGTTTCTTTGTTGTTTCCGAATGTTGTATGGGCAAGTGACCTCAAAGCATTGAGTCTTGGTGTTATTTTATTTTTAATGTTTGTGATGTGTTGTTTAAATGACATTGATGTATTGTATGTTACACCAAGGATTTTGTGTGTGTGTGTGTGTGGTAGGGGGGGTGTTGTTTATGGTGAGGTGTGGGATGTGACTGTGTTCTCCTGTCCAGTTTATGAGAAGAGTCACTGTAAATCTGACTGGGGCTATTTTGAGCCTGTTTGTGGTGAACCATTCATGTAGTGTGTTGAGGTAAGGTTGAATGATGTGTGCAGCTGTGTTTGCGTTTTGGTGCATACATGTAAGTGTTATATCATCTGCATTGGAAGCTATGTGTATCTGTGGTGTGTGGGGTGTGGGTACGTCGTGCATGTATAGGTTAAAGAGTGTAGGGGACAAGACAGAACCTTGGGGAACGCCGTTTGTGAAGTTTCTGATGCTAGACTGACCGGCAAATGTTACATGTGAACATCTGCCTCCTAAGTAGTCTGCCAGCCGTCTTTTTGTGTTATTGTGCATGTTTGTGTTGAGTATTTTGTTTCTGATGTTGTGGCGGGGGATGGTATCAAAAGCTTTGCTAATGTCTAGTGTAATTTGACATGCCAGCCTATCCCAAACGATCGCTAAAGACACGCAAAAAACTGGGGAAGGGTAACTCCGCCCCTTTGGTGACGTATATGGGATCAGATCAATGAGAGCTAGAGTGTCTGGGGTGGAATGGCATGATTGGCCTCCTAAGTGGGGAAGGAGGAACCCCCCCACCACCGTCACTTTACCTCCCTCAGCCCCATTGCATCATCTCCACACTGTCCCCTACAAACCACCCACACCCCAACATACCCCCTACAGTGGTGTGTGTGCATAGGAACCCTTCTCCCCTCTCCCTCCCTCCTCCTCCCCCTTCCAGGCAGACACACTCCACCTCCACTTTTTGCCTGGCTTGTTTTGTGGCTATGGGCGTATGCCCCACTGACATTTCATGCCTAGGGAACACTTCACACTGACATAAGTTATGTATATAATTATTTACCGTAGATAATGCATTTTCTGTACATTTTCTGTTTTCGCCCATGGGGGATTGGTAACTTTTTTTGCATCTTTGATGGGTGATTGTGTGATAACTATCTGGTCAAACTGGCTGAAACATACATTTTCAGGTGCGAAAATTCAGTCTCTTGAAATGTGGAAGAAAATTTTTTACCTTGGTCAAAGTTGAAAAATCGACCCTGTTTTGCGGCTGGAGGGACAGACCTGCTGAGCGAATTGCGTACTTTAGGGGTTACGAGGCACAGTTGTACTATTGCATCTTTCTCCTCAATTGTCAAGATAAAAATACCTCACCCTCACTGTACTTTGGAGAGAAGATGCTTTTATCTTGTTGAGATGTCTTGGAGTATAAAGAGTAAATATGAAACAGTCAAGACACAGGAAACTTAGAATATTACAATTAATGTCTACCTTATCACTCTAAATAAGTATATTGATATACACACATGCACAGGGTAAAGTATACACATATAACCAACCATGGGGATATATGGATTGATGAAGGTGAAGGTGAGGAGAGCATGACAGCCAAGGGTCACCAACACTGCAAGGAAGACCCATAGCACATTCCTTCCCGTTCGGTCCACCAAATACCCCAAAATAGGCGATGCAAAGGTGGAAATAAAATACACAATGCTGCTCACACCATTGGCTGCTGAACCATCAAGCTCAAACTTTCGCATGAAGAAAACTCTGCAGGGCAAGAAACAGTGACAGCATATCAAGAATTCCAATATTATCTTGGCTTACTAACAATCTGATCCTCTTTCGTAAGTTATATAAATATTACAACGGAACAAAAAAATTTCACACACAGTATTCACACAGTTATATCCAATTAAGTACTGTACATATTCTACCAGTGGCACAGTGACAGTTACAGAATGAAGTTCAAGACAGATATACAGTATTTATCATATACTGGTACAATGGTACTGCAGTATTTCATCAATCCCCTCCATTCTCACCTTTCCCTACTCCTCCATACATCACCCTCACCCAAACTCCAACCACCAATCACATACATTTCCTCTTTGCTATTCTCCTACACTGTATTTTCTTTTCCAAACACATTCTTTATCTTCCCACAACACAATAAGAACATATGTATGTGACATATGTACATACATCATTATAATGCCTCTGTGCTATCAAGTGGAAATCTACCTCTGAAGCCATTGCAAGAATTTGACCTTGGAAATATTACGAGGCCTTTGCACATTGCATCCAGCCTTGAGGCCAAAGCTGAGGTCAGAGTGCATTTTGGAGGTTGAGGCCTTGAAAATGTGTTCTTGAGGCCAATGCCACACCTCAGCCCCATGCCTGATTTGCATGGAGTGCTGGAGCTCTACCTATCTATCTATCTCCTGCCAGATGCCTTAATCCTGCAAGGGGTGGCCACAAACAAATTGCTCGAGTTCCATTAGGCTAAGATTAAAAAATCAATAATATTTGCATTTCTGAACTACCCTTGTTTGAATTAGGTCTGGATATTGGAGTGATTATTGTATAAATACAGTCTGCCCTTACTTTGCACAGGAAATCTATCCCCAAAATGTACCATACAAGTGAAATCCATCCAATGAGACTTAAGAAACATTGTTTTTAAGATAGTGGGGAAGAGAAAGTAAAAAATTTTCCTTAAAAGTCCTTATTTTGAACCTTCAGAAAAATATCTCATTTCCTCAGGCACTGTACATGAATAATATAAAGCAGAGATTTCTTGATCATCAACGGAAATAAGTGTTATTAAGTAATAAACATTTAAGTGGTATTTTTCATTTACGCCATGTGGTGCTGCTCTATGGTGACTGTCCTTTCCTCTCTTCCTTCCTTCCTCCTGTTACAGGTATCAGTTTCGGACTTCAATGCCTGAGCTGACTGGATTCATACAATGGGTTTAGTACTTCATTCAGAGGTGTTTTAGTGAATACCAGGTCAGGAAGAGTTAGTCTGGGCATAGCTGCGGTTAAGATAAGTACCTCCTTTCCCTAGCTAGGAAGTGGATATATTATTTTTTTTGTTAGCTTTTGAATGTGTTTATGTTTTTGTCTTGCCTTCACCTTAGTGTCATTTGATGTGCATTTAAGTTTATTTCTTAATACTTAATGTAACCCTATACGTACATGTAGCCACTTCCATGCATTAATTCCTTACTTTTTACTTATACAGTATATATATTACACCGTATGTTACTATGTACTATTTGTTTAATTAAATTATGGTTTTTAATGTGTTTTGTGTTCTACCCTACCACCTGATGGATAGCAAGATCCTATGTGAACAAGGGATTGATTGCATTATGTTTTGATGTTCAAACGCACTTATACTTGTACCATTGTGTTACGAAAGTTTCCCATAGAAATTGTAACACTTCCTCTTCTGTTTTTATTTCCTTCATTCTTTCCTCTTCCTTCTGCCTATGGGTGACTTTCCACTCCCTCTTCTGTCTTTCTTTCCTTCATTTTTTCCACTTCCTTCTGCCTATGAGTAACTCTACACTGAGTGACAAGCCATATGGTTTCCTGTACACCAGGAAACCATTTACTACGCTGGGTGGTAAACATATAATCAAATTACGGCGCCTAGTGGTTTAGTGGGTAATTACGGTGCTCCAATCGGACTGAGCCTGTGTACATCTATATCCAAAAGGTGGTTGGGGTTTACTACTCACGTAATGCCACTCAGGGATGAGTGAGGCTGGTCACTCTCATCTGAAATGTCTGGACCAACTTGCCTAGCCCCAGGTTTCTACGCTCCTCATGGGGCGACACAGGATTGGATGATGGATGGATGAATGTATATTTTAGGGTTGCAGGTGATGTATGGAATACATACTTTGAAAATCTAATATGATTTAACACTGGCTATTAACACTGAATTATGTTTCAATACTGGCTGTGGAATCACTCTTATTTCAAATGATTCATCATCTATTTATATATTATGAGGTCAAATAAAGTCTTATCATTAAACAAATTACAGTAATACGCTAACACCACTCACCACAAACATCACCAGTCTATAGAAGAGGGAAATCTAGAAACTCACTTTGCAAGTGCTATGAATGGAAATATTGCAACATAGTAGGTCACACAAATAATGCAGAGGAGCCAAAAGGAGAGTGGAAAGGTGAGGACATCAGAGAGGTGAACTTTTTCTCCTGATTCAGCAGAGTTGACATGAAGAACTTTGGAGCGCCTCTTGTCCAGTAAACCCAGCACCAAGGCACAACCAAGGGAATATATGCATGTCACACCCGCTGCAAAATAAAATACTGGTTTACAATACCGTACATCCACACAACTAGAATTGTTATACTGTATTTATGTATTTTCATCTCAGCCCATTTCATGTTATCATTATATGGTATGCAAGATCCAAAAATATGAAAAAGAAAATACAGTAAAAGTCCTGTAATCCGAATCGTAGGGGACTGAGGGTCTTTTTGACTATTGTTTTTTTTGGACTATTGGAAGGACCCTTCGAAAACATCAGAAATATGTACATGATCATTAAATAAACCTTTAAAAGGACATGCGTTATTGTTTTACTCACCGGAAATGCACAGAAGTGTAGCTGAACAGTTGCAGGCAGGTATATGCAAGTCCAAGGGCAAGCCCATGTCAGATAAATCCTTAGATAAAGCCCAGAAAATTTTGAAAAGAAAAAAAGAAAAAGACAAAAAGAAAACTTCGACAAATTTCGCCTTGACATATTCGGAGTATCGTGATTTTTGGATTATTGGTGATCAGATTGGAGGACTTTTACCATACATGAGTGAAAAAGTTACTACATGACAGTATTGTGATACCAACTCTAACGTATGGAAGTGAAGCTTGGACGTTGTTGGAAGGACACAAGTCAAGAGTGAGAGCAGTGGAAATGAGTTATTTAAGAGGAGCCTGTGGAGTCACATGGAGAGACAGGCTGACGAATGAGGATATAAAGGAGCGTTGTGGTGTGGATGTGGATGTGATAGGAAGCGTTATGAGGAACAAACTGAGGTGGTTTGGCCATGTGGAGAGGGTGGAGGGTAAGAGACTGACGAAGAGAGTGTATGTGAGGTGAAGGGGGGAAAAGGGAGGGGGAGGCCAAGGATGAGATGGAGGGATGGGGTGGAGAGGTATATGAGAGAGTGGTGTGTGAGTTGGGAGCAGGGCAGTGAAATGGCGGGGGACAGGGCGACATGGAGGCGATTTGTTTGTGGCCACCCCAAACGGGACTGAGGCATCTGGGAATAGATAGATAGATAGTTAAAGACTTGGTCACTTGTGCCAAGTACCTCAATTCAATTATCATTCAGCCAACTACCAGCTACTTCTGTATTACCTCCCTTTGCGGCACAGGGGTCCAAGCCTAAAATAACATGGCCAGAACATTGTAAGTCTGAGGACACCAATCAAAGCCTCTGGCAGCCTTGTATATGATTAAAAGTTCCCAATCACCTATTCAAACCATTTTGCACAAGGTATGGCCATTTTTGACCAAGTATTCTGCCACCTGACTACCAGACTCCTATCGGTCATTCATCATCCCAACCTCTTTTCCCATCCAAGACGGGGTGAGGTAGGGTAAAAAAAAAAAAAAAAGAAAAAAAAAAAAAAGGATAAACATCAACATCATGCCCAATTAAATGGACCAAACTCTCATTATCTCATCATTCGAGCCCTCAGAATCCTGACTTCACCTTAGATTTAAATATCAAATATGAAAATCAAATGGCTACTGCTGTGTAAAAATATAGAAATACTGTAAAACGTCACTATAACAAACTAATTGGGGGCCCATGCCATTCTGAAAAAAGCAAAATTCTGATAAAAGCTACATCCGGACTTCCCTCTGCTAACCCAGACTTTTTCAGATACAGTATACCAGACATTAGTCCGGATCACACCAATGGTTTTTAAACTATTTTCACAACCACTGTGACACTATACAGTATTTTACATTCACTACAATAATCAAATGGTATTGTAATAGGGTCTACAAAACCCAGCATTGCTTAAAGTCAAAGCGAGGATTCTCTTTTTGGCTCAGTGGTAACGTGTGCACGTATAAGATGCGAGGGCCTGAGATCGAATCCCGAACAGGACACTGTGATTAATATATTAAGTTTCAGTTCGGTTACTACATTGGTTGGCAGCAGTGTGGGACATGAGATGAGGCTTGGAGGGCACTGATGTTGTTGGTTAGCTGACAGCATCCTTGTCCTAACATCCCTGGAATGAGCTGTTTGGTGTTGTCAGCAGCATCCCCAATGGTGGCCTCCGATGCTACGCTACTGTGTGTTCAAAACTGACCAAATTAATCATCAAGGGGTGAAAAGAGAGATGTAATGGGATCTCTAAAAGCCTATGTTGCTTACAGGCAAAGTGGGGATCCTCTCTTTGGCTTAAAGGTAACATGTGCACCTCTGGAACGCAAGGGCATGAGATCGAATCATGGCTAGACCAGTGATTAATTTTACAAGTTTCATTGCAGTTATTACAGTACAACGTACAGTAATCCCTCCAAGATCCAATGTAATAGAGCCAAAGGCATGTCCGGGACTTGGGAAAAATGCTCCTGGATGGGTACTTATAGACCCCAATCCAATCTAACTTTGAAGGCCACCTAAATAACTCCCTACTGGACATCCACACCACCTACTAAAGACCTTATTCGCACAAATATGGGAGAGAAACCATAAAATAAATGAAAAGGAGCCAGAGAAAAAGAAATCAGAAGTATGGAAAATATTTAGTGGTTCACAGGGTACTTGTAACACGTCTGTGACCTTCGCAAAGATTAACCCACCTCCTCTATGGCTCTGACAGTGGTGAACGTGCACTTGAAGCACATACAGTGTTGCGCTGTACTTAATCCTTTGCACTGTGAATTATAATTGTCTAACACTGCACATTCTGTTCGTACTTGCACCACGCCAGTTGCAACATGCCAGTGTTGCACTCTGGACTTAATCTTTTGCACTCTCAATTCTGATTTCTTAACACTGCACAACATTGTAAATTCCCATGTGGTCTAGTGGTGAGGTACTGCAGTTTATTCACTGTCCACCACAAAAGCGAGCACATGGGCAGCCATGGTGACGAGCATGCAGTCACGACGGTAGAAATGTGGGTAGTGGGGAGGATGCAGGGGGGTGCTAGGAGACGTCACCGGAACTGCAGGCCAAAACACAGCTGTTTGTCACCGCGCAGCAAATTTAGAGTAGGGATGAACACATTTCCCCCCCCCCCAAGCCCAAAATGTTCGGGACTTGGGGGTCAGGGTCTTAAGGAGATTACTGTGTATTATAATATCGTACTGTACACTGATAAACATGTCTTCCAATTACTTTATTGTGATGAACATAGCTGAAATGGTCTGGCAATCCGGTCTGCGTCTGGTTTTATCAGATTTTTCTGATACATAAGAATTTCGTCCAGTAGCTCCCTGAAACCAGTAACAGCGAATTCCTGTCTACTAAAGTCCATTATATTGAAGTTTTACTGTAGTTACTAAATCCTTACGTTACGCTGTCCTTATCATACACATTAACCTAGGTTTAACAATAGGATGCATTATGAAAAGGCCCATTGTTAAGTGGGGTATCGCATATCAGGGCTGATTTAACTTGTAAAGTATGGGGATGCATTTTTGAGCCTTGAGATTTCCCTCCCAACCAAGTCCTAAACCCACCCAAATGAGTCCAAAACAATTTTACAGGCAACCTAAATGGCCTAACAGACGTAAAAGAAGCTAATCTAAGCCTAAAATCCATTAATAACTCAAGAAAACCAACAACAAAAATCTGAAAATCCTAAAAAGTAAGTCAAAAAATATCAAACACCTCTCATCACTAACTTCTTGTAAGTCCATGTCCGGTCCTAGTCATCATCCTTGCTATCCCCCTGAGGCTAGGGGACATATGGTGTTCCACAGCACTCACTCATCCTCCTTAAAGTCCTCAAACCCCATCTCTGGGAGAGGGTCAGAGGAGGGGGGAAGCCTGGTGAGGTGGGGTGATGGTAGCGGGGTGACTGATGCGATGGCTTTGGGGGTGGCGATAGGTTGCAATGTGATGACTCATTAGGTGGCGATGGGGTGCGACGCGATGACAGATGAGATGGCGAGGGAGACAGCTGTGATAACTGGTGAGGTGGCAAGGGAGACCAATGCGATGACTTACATGGAGGCAAGGGACACAGACGTGGTGGTTCATGTGGCAGTGAGGTAGACAGTGGCAGTGGTCGAAATGGTGTTGGAGATTGAGGCTGGGGTGAGGAAGCTAGCGATGGAGTGCTGCAATGGAGACTCAGGCGATGCAGGAGACGGGGATTGGCTTGAGGTGAGGTCCAGCACTGGGGGCTGAGCACAGCATCCTCAGCAAGAGAAAGCCCTCGATGTTTCTCTGCTGGTCGATGGCCGGGGAGATACTCTACTGGTTGAGGGCTGGGGAGATCTTCTGCGGGTTGCTGGCGTGGTGGGGGCCAGTTTGAAGAAGGCAGTGATGGTAGTCTGCCTGGCTTCCCCCCTCTTTTCCTCCAGCATCACCAGGTACACCTTCATCCCCTCCACCAGTCAATCAGATGCATCCCTGCTTCATCCTGGGAGAGGGTCATAAGTGCACATAAGCGCGATGGCCTCGTCAACCTTGGTCAACATCTTCAGAATTTTCATCCTGAGGCCTCGCACCTCAGGGAAAACGTCCTCCTCCTGATGCATCCACCGAATCCCCATACTGAGGTGGTCCTCATTGCTGAGCTCCTCCCTAAGGCTGTCCAGGACCTCCTACACATCCTCCGCGCTGACCTCCCCGAAGCCCACCTTGTGCGACTGCTGCACAGTATCCTGCTACACCAGTTCTACCGGCGGAGCTCGCATGCCCTCAGGGAAGCCAGTAAAGGAGTGTATGCACTCAGCCACAGCTTGTGCCACACACTGTTCATGGCAGGCTGGCTTACTTCTCTCCGTGCAGCCGTGATGTTTTTGATGGCACGGCGTATGTTATATCCCTTCCAGAATGACCGCACTGTCGTCCCGTCATTGCTATCACACACCCTCACCAACTGCTGCATAGTGCGGTGGAGGTAGTATGCCTTGAACGTCACTATAACCCCTTGGTCCATAGGTTGCAACAATGACGGGGTGTTGGGGGCACGAACACCACTTCTATGTTACTTGCCCAGTCCTTCATCACAAAAGGGTGGCTAAACGCATTGTCTGCCGCTAGAAATTTGTCGGCTAAGTTCTCCCTGGAGGCATATTTCTTGAGGACACAAGAGAGACAGGAGTGAAAATAGGAAGAACAGACGGAGGACATCAGCCAGGCCTTCTTGTTTGATTTCCAAATTACTCCCAAATTCTCCTTAACACAGCCACCCAGAGCCCTTGGGTTTTCAGAGTGGTAGACTACGAGCGCTTTAACTTGAGGTCACCCTTGGCGTTGTCCCTCAGCAGCAGTGTAAGCCGGTCCTTGGAGGCCTTGAACCCCAATGCAGACTTTTCCACTGTTGCAAAATGTGTCTCAGAGGACATTCTCTTCCAAAACAGCCCGGTATTGTCAAAATTCAAAACCTGTTTTGGACTGTAGCCACCCTGCACGATGATCCACTTAAGCTTGTCAGGGAACACCGCTGCTGCCACTGCATCTGCACTCATTGCCTCACCAGACATCCTCACGTTGTGCAGGCTTGCCTGTTTCTTAAAGCGGTCAAACCATCAATGACTTGCCTTCAAGGTTTCACTAGCATCAGGATTACACCTCACCTTTAAGTCGTCCCACAGGTAGAGAGCCTTCATACATATGACTGCCTGACTCATGGGTGCCTTCCTCTTGTTTTGATCTTTCACACACGTGCAGAGCATCTGCTCCAGCTCCTCCATCATAGGCACTCTCTGGTGCACAATACAAGAGGCGATGAAGGTTGCAACCTCCCTAGCGGCAGTATTGATGGCCTCCCCTTTCTTGATGATTGTCAAGACAGTCGACTAGGCCACGTGGAGAGCTGAGGCAATGGCACATGAGCCCTCGCCTTTGTCGTGGCACTTAAGAATATACTGACTTCACTTCAATAGACTGAGTTTTACGAGAAAGCTTTGTTGGAACACCACCAGCAGCAACACTAGCAGGCCACTTACCACCCCGACTAGGGTCATCACTACCACCACTAGCCTCACCACAAGCTGCACCCTTACCAGACATGATCACAATTAGGCCAAAATTAACCCTTTCAGATTCAGATGACTATTTCGATCGTCATTTCAAATCCAACCTCAGACATTCCGATGAGGCTTTTTATCGTCATTTTAAGAAACTTTTGTAAAATATTCACCATAAACCACATTTACGCATCATAACAAAGAGGCTAGAGCATGATGTCACAGAATGGTTGCCCTGTGCATGGCGGTACTGCACAGCTGGTCCGACTCATGCTTCTGTTTCTTTATAACTTTATTCTTGGTGAATATTTTTCTACAGTAAGGTATAAAATTTTTGGTTTTTGCCTAACTTCAACTAGTCACTTTGACTTTTGATTTTCTTTGTTTTTCTTTTATGAAGATACTTCGATAAAGTACAATTATTCAGCTTCAAAATAACACGACAACCAGCATCGTATCATAAAAAATGTATTTACACTGACCGATCAAAGAAAAACATTGCGAAGTGAATATGCGATCAAGATTAAAATAAAAATGTGCATCTCTTTCCTTTCACTTTACTGCACAAAGAAATGCAAAAAATTACCATAATCTATATATCATTGTAAAGGTAATTTATTGTATTTTTGCATGGTTTAAGCCAAATTTACATATCTTTACGCGTTATTTTTTGCTGAATATTTTTCTAAGGCAAGGTATAAAACTTTTGCTTTTCACCTAACTTCAACTTGTCATATTGACATTTTATTCTCTTTGTTCTCCTTTTTTGAACATACTGCAATAAAGTACAACTATTCAGCTTTAAAATGACACCAAAACCAACATTCTATCATGAAAAGTGTATTTACACAGAGCAATCAAAGTAAAATATCAGGCCGCGAAGATGTGGGTCAGCATGAGTGGCTGACTCTAGCACAGACATAATCTGACCGGCCCAGAAACCTGATAGGGTTAACACAAAATCACACTCCACACATGGTTAGTATCATTTGCTCTACTAACGGCACTGCCGGGACACAGTTACGATGCACCATGACAGCAGCTCGAGTAATTTCGATGATGGAACACAATATGGGGTAGGGCAAGTGTAAGAGAGATCCTCACTCAGTGATGGGCGGTGCAAGAACAACAACATGGATGGGCGTGGGGTATGCGATGGGTGCGGGGGCTGCGCGAGTGTCTCTGTGCGTCCAGGCAGGCAGGAGGGCAGTCTCAGTTGGTCACGAAAAAGCGTGTGATTCAAACTTTTGGCCCATCACTCCCGGACAATACATCACAGGACACATAGCAAAACCAGTGCTCGGCCATCGTTAGGCGGGGTACAGTGGTATTTCTACCCTCATCATTAAGCTGGGGTATCAATTATTGGGGTATCACATATCGGGGGTTTCACTGTGCATAGGAAAGAAAAGGGAACTGAACTTTGTTTTTGCTGATTTGGAGACGGTTTTTGACATGGTCCCTAGAAAGGTGGTGATGTGGGCAATGAGAAAGTTTGGGATGGAGGAGTCACTGGTTAGTGGTTGTGGCCATGTATGTGGCTGCTTACACCCAGGTAAGGGTGAATGAAGATTTGAATGATGAGCTTTCCGTGAATGTTGGTGTGCATCAAGGGTTAGTCTTCAGCCCCCTGTTGTTTATTTTGGTACCTGAAGCCCTCTCACGTGACTTCAGATATGGACTCCCATGGGAGATATTGTATGCAGATGATTTGGTTTTGATTGCAGAGAAAGAAATGAACGGAGGCAGAAGATTTAGGAAGTGGAGAAATGGTATAGGACACAAGGGCTTGAGAGTAAATGCACATAAAACAAAAGGGATGGTAACCAGGGCTGGTGGTGGTACTGTCAAAGAAGAGGGACAGTGGCCATGTGCAATTTGCCACAAGGGTGTGGGAAGTAATTACACCTTATGCAGTGTTTGTGATAAGTGGATGTATAAGAGATGTAGTGGTATTAGAGG
>NC_136977.1:13511651-13609151 GCF_032717465.1 Coenobita brevimanus
ATATATATATATATATATATATATATGCCAGGTAGGGGGACCACTGATGCCATATTCATTGTTCGACAGCTTCAGGAAAAATATATTGGTAGGAGAAGGGATCTTTATTATATATATATATATATATATATATATGCCAGGTAGGGGGACCACTGATGCCATATTCATTGTTCGACAGCTTCAGGAAAAATATATTGGTAGGAGAAGGGATCTTTATTATATATATATATATATATATATATATATATATATATATATATATATATATATGCCAGGTAGGGGGACCACTGATGCCATATTCATTGTTCGACAGCTTCAGGGAAAATATATTGGTAAGAGAAGGGATCTTTATTTTGTTTTTGTTGATTTGGAAAAGGCCTTTGACAGAGTCCCTAGAGAGGTGGTGAAGTGGGCAATGAGAAAGCTTGGCTTGGAGGAGTGGCTGGTTAGGGTGGTTATGGCCATGTATGTGGGTGCTCACACCCAGGTGAGGGTGAATGGAGATTTGAGTGATGAGTTTTCCGTGAATGTTGGTGTGCATCAGGGGTCAGTCTTGAGTCCCATGTTGTTTATCATGGTACTTGAAGCCCTTTCACGTGACTTTAGAAACGGACTCCCGTGGGAGTTGTTGTATGCTGATGATTTGGCCTTTGACAGAGTCCCTAGAGAGGTGGTGAAGTGGGCAATGAGAAAGCTTGGCTTGGAGGAGTGGCTGGTTAGGGTGGTTATGGCCATGTATGTGGGTGCTCACACCCAGGTGAGGGTGAATGGAGATTTGAGTGATGAGTTTTCCGTGAATGTTGGTGTGCATCAGGGGTCAGTCTTGAGTCCCATGTTGTTTATCATGGTACTTGAAGCCCTTTCACGTGACTTTAGAAACGGACTCCCGTGGGAGCTATTGTATGCTGATGATTTGGTGTTGATTGCAGAGAATGAAAGGGAGGCGGAGGAAAGGTTTAGGAAGTGGAGAGATGGTATGGGGCAAAAGGGTTTAAGGGTAAATGCAGATAAAACAAAAGTGATGATATCTAGGGTTGGTGGCGGTACTGTCAAAGACGAGGGAGAGTGGCCATGTGCAGTTTGCCACAAGGGCGTGGGAAGTAATTCCATCTTGTGCGGTGTGTGTGATAAATGGGTGCATAAGAGATGTAGTGGTATCAGAAGTAGACTGCGAGATAATGCTGATTTTATGTGTACGGCGTGCCGGGGTGAGCAGGTGGAGATCGTCAGATGTGAAAGGATTGAACTTGCTGGTGAATCTCTTGAGTGTGTGGAAGAGTTTTGTTATTTGGGAGACATGTTGTGTGCTGGAGGTGGGGCTGGAGCTAGCTCTGTGGCTAGGGTGAGAAGTGGTTGGAAGAAGTTCAGGGAGCTCTTGCCTCTCCTGACATTGACAGGGCTCTCCCTACATGCTAAGGGGTCTTTGTATGCAGCATGTGTTAGGAGTGTAATACTGTATGGCAGTGAGACCTGGGCAGTGAAGGAGGAAGACATTCGCCGGCTCAGACGTACAGAAATGACAATGATTAGGTGGATGTGCAGTGCATCCCTGCGTCCAAGGCCTGGAGGGGCTGGGTTTACAATGGAAGAGTTGAGAGGTAGGATGGGACTGGAGTGTATTGGTGTTGTGATGAGGAGAGGTAGACTGAGGTGGTTTGGACATGTGGAGAGGATGGGGGATGATAATTGGGTGAGGAAGGTGAGAAGTGTTAATATTGGGGGTGGGGTTATGAGGGGTAGACCGAGAAAGACATGGGATGAGGTCATTAAGTGTGACCTTAGGGTTAAGGGACTGAACAGGGAGGCTGCAATGGATCGTGCAGCATGGAGAGCCACCATTAGGTGACCAAGGCCGACACATGCAAGCATGTTGGAGCCTTTAAAAACAAAACAAAACGAAAACGAAACGATATATATATATATATATATATATATATATATATATATATATATATATATTAGAGAGAGAGAGAAAGAGAGAGAGAGAGAGAGAGAGAGAATCCTCAACTGACAGCAGCAGAATTGAACAGAATGCATCCCCAGCTGTTACAAGCTGCTCAATTTGAACTATCCAACACCAATTGCAGAAGGAGCTGGGTTTGCCAAGCCACACCACAGCTAAAAACTGCTTCTTACTGACTGCATGAAGAAGAAGCGCATTCAGTTTGCCAAGAAGTATGCACACTGGACATCGGATGAGTGAAGAAGAGTTACGTTTTCCGATGAAGGCACATTTCAAGTGTTCTAGGTGTGTTCTGCCTAGGTTCATCGCCCTGCTTCCCGTAGTCGATGTGACCTTGCTTACATGATGCCAACTGTTAACCACCCACAATCGGGTGTTTCTCAGGTGAAATGGGAAGGGGAGGCCTCTACTTTCTTCCTAAGAACTTGATGATGAATGGTGGCTGGTATATTCAAGTTCTGAAAGATCATTTATTAAACTTTTTTGCTATTCATGGGTGTGACTTTTTCATGCACAATTCAGCTCCATGTCACAAGTCAAGAAAGGTGACAAAATGGCTTCAGGATAATCGGACTGAGGTCCTCGATAAGCCTGGCAACAGTCTGGATCTAAATCCGATAGAAAACTATCAGGCAAAGATGAAGAAAATCATGGTAGAGAAGAAGTCACCCAATCTGGACAACCTCAAGACTTGACTAACAAATATTTGGTGCAAAGAAATGTCCTTAGATTACTTTAGAGATCTAAGTGAGTCCATGCCAAAATGCATCCAACTGGTCCTCAAAAACAAGGGAAACATGATTTCATATTAATGAATGGCATTTCATGAACGAACATTGTGATATACTATGATTTCTGTGTTTTTTTAACACCTTGTGGGGGTAGGTCCTAAGTCAATTTGTGGTGGCTGTATGTATGTATGTATATATATATATATATATATATATATATATATATATATATATATATATATATACACTCAATCCTTAAGTAACACGTGGTTGAGTAACACGTTTTTGTTCTAACACGGTCAGCATAATGAGACAAGTCGTGTCAACACGCGGAAAAACTCGAGCTCACGCGGGAAGTCAGCTGGCCTGGGGACGAAATTTGAAAGCCGCACGCTATGACGTCACCCTCTAACCTCTGGGTACATTTCCTGGGTGTATATTTCCATTCTGTATGGGTATTTATCTCAGTACCACAGCCAGCCACCTCAGCCAAACAGCCCTAGTGAGATGGGATAGATTAGGGTAGGTTAGGTTGCTGAAATTTTGCCTGGGAAGCACAGTGGGCATATTTTCATGAAAAACCTATGGTTAGTTTTGAAACGAATGGGCAAGCGTTGTTCCTGGCTGAGGGTTCCTGGTGGTTTTTATGAATACGCATACAGAATGGAAATATGTTTTCTGGGCAAACTCAAGGCCGAACGGTTTGACGAAATTTATGGGTTTCGGCAATTTCAGGGGACAAAATAGAACAACAATGTATGCTAATCAGAAAGAAAGAAAAAAAAAAAAAAAATCCTTGCGTTCTCGTAAGTTACAGTTCAGTTCCACATTCTTCGTTTGATTTCATGCTTCCCAACACATTTTGGACCAACTGGCCATATGGTTATCAGTCCTTTCTCATGCCTCATCTAGTTCTTACCCACAATTATCATGGATTTTGCAGTTTTAAGGAACGAAATGGAATGAAAATGTTTGCTAATTAGAGGAAAAGTTACTCTTTCGTCCATGTGTTATCATAGCATTCAGTTCCACATTCTTCGTTCGATTTAATGCTTCCCAACACTTCCAACTAACTGAGCATACTGTTATCAATCCTTTCTCATGCTTCACCTAGTTCCACCCCACACTCATAATGGGTTTCGCAGTTTTAGGGGACGAAATGGAACGAAAATGTTTGCTAATTAGAAAAAAACACTTTCGTCTATGTGTTCTTGTTAGTGTTCAGTTCCACATTTTTCGTTTGGTTTCATGCTTCCCAACACATTCAGGACCGACTGAGCATACGGCTATCAAGTCCTTTCTCGCGTCTCACAGACTCTACCTCACAGTCATATGGGTTTCGAGTTTTAGGAGACGAAACTGAACGAAAATGTTTGCTAATCGCACACACACACACACACACACACACACACACACACACACACACACAAAATACTTCTGCTCGTGTAAGTGAGCATTCAGTTTCACATTCTTCGTTCTTTTTCCTGATAGTCTTATGTTTGTCGGATTACTTCTGGGAGGTAAATAAACGTTTCATACTATATCTGTTTCCCCCGTCGTTTTAAGTTGTATTCCGTTGTCAACTTGTTTGACACATCAGGGTTACAGCGAAATTAGGGCCTGTCCTAACCTAAGTGTTTAAACTTGACCTAACCTAGCTTAACTATACCTTATAATTTAACCTAACCTAACGTAGCATCCAGTTGGGAAGTTGGGAGACGAAAATCACCTTTGAGTACATCAAGACAATCATGTTATGGCTTAAGGAACGTGATGATAAAAAGTGGGAAATTTTTCAACAGGAAAAGGTAATTTACCACCCTGAAAATAGTCAGAAAAATACAGAAAACAAACTGGAGGAATATGAACTGAATTGGTAAGGTTCTTCCACTGCTTTAAGCGTACAAATACCAAAATGGTAAAAGAAAAAAAGAAAAACCATAGCATAAAAGAAAGCACCATCATAATGATTTGGAAGGACAGGGAGAAGATAAAGATCGTGCGTAGGAAGTGATGCAATCCTGGCAGCTGTGAAGGTTTATATGTTGTCCTGAAACTGACTGAGAAGCTTATAGGGCGTTATGTGGAGCGTCAGAGAAAGCAAACTCTCACTTTTACCCCTTTTTACCATCTTACCCCACGTATTTACCTCCACCTATACGCACCATCAGGTAAAACACTGAAAGAGATATAACTGTTGTAATTAAAAACATCAGTGGTATTAAAAATGGCATTAACAAAAACAGAAGTTGGACTGGGTCAACACCACCTCCACTGAGTACCCTTTTGTTGATACGTAGCTCCACGGTATTTTACTCCCGCCACCAAACCCCAAAGTTGTTGTCAAAGTTTCGCCTTATCGTATCATGTGGCCTTCGGGAGAGACGTTAGGCTGTATAGTTAGACTAAAATTTACGGGTCTGGCTGTTTTAGGAAACAAAATGGAGCGAAAATGTTTGCAAACCAGAAAAAAGGTACTCTTTCATCCATGTGTTCTCCTGAGTTAGTGTTCCGTTTCACATTCTTCGTTCGGTATCGCTCTTCCCAACACATTACTCTTCGTTCGGTATCGCTCTTCCCAACATATTTCGAACTGATTGAGCAGTTTAGCCATATGTTTAGTTTATCAGAAATGCGTTGGGAAACGCGATATCAAACGAAAAATGTGAAACTGAATGCTAACTCACGAGAACACACGGATTAAAGTAATTTTTTCATGTTAGTACAAATTTTCGTTCTATTTCATACTCTAAAACTGCCAGACCCATAAATTTTTGTCTAACCATATGGCCTAAGGTCTCTCCTGAAAGCCACATGATATGAGAGAAGGTGAAACTTTGACAACAACATTGGGATTGGGGGATGGGAAGAAAATACCGGGGAGCTACGTATCAACAAAAGGGTACCCATCCCAACTTTTATTTTTGTTAATGCTATTTTTAATACCATTGATGTTTTTAATTACAACAGTTATATCTCTTTCAATGTTTTACCTGATGGTGGGTGCAAGTGGGGGTAATTTACGTGGGGTTAGGTGGTAAGAAGGGGTAAAAGTGAGAGTTTTGGAAAGTTGCCAGAACACATTGTACTATTATACATGTAAACATATTGTCTGAGTGACGCGGATTTGGGTACCACGGTCCTTGTCCAGTCCCTATTGCCCGCGGTACTCAAGGATTGAGTGTATATATATATATATATATATATATATATATATATTGTGGTAGGTGGTGGCGACCATCATCCACTCACTTGATGTAGTGCTGCCTACTTCTTCCTTAGCCTTTATCATTCTTTTTCAGTGTCTGCCCTCCTCTCTTTCTCCCATCTTTCCTGTCACTTCTTATTACTTTTCTTTCCTTTACAGGTGGCTTTACATTGAGTGACAGGCCAAATGGTTTCCTGTAAGCCAAGAAACCATTTACAATGCAGGGTGGTAACCATATAACCAAACCATACGTGCTCCCTACGTGTCAACAAGTGGGTTGATGGAGGGTTAGTGCCCCTCCCTGTAAAACAAATTACTCAAAGTCAAATGGCCTCCCCTTACGGGATTATGGTGTCTGACAATAGATAGATAGACAGAATTTCCTGTGGCTCCCCACGGGACACAAAGGGACTCGATGAACTCTCTCCACCAATATTTGTCTTTTGCCATCTCCTTCAGGTTCTACCAACACTCCTCTCTTGCTTCTCTTTTCATTGTCCTCAACCAGGTTTCCCTCGATCTACCTCTGCCTCTTCTTCCTCAAGCAGTCCACTCTGGCACATCCTGTATTAAACTGTCTTCTTTTCTATATATGTGCCCCAGCCATTTCCAGTGAGACAGTCTCACATATTCATCAACTGGTTCAACTCTCGTAATATCCCTTACTCTTTCATTTGTAACTGTGTCTTGCCACTTTACCCCATGAATCCTACTCAGTATTTTATCCTCAAATCCTTATACTTTCTGATATGTTGCAATTGTACTGTACCATAACTCATGCCCATAAATTAAAATTGGTCTAACCATGGACTTGTAAATTTTTACTTTAGTATGTACCGAAAGCATATTATTATTCCAAACAGATTTCAACATTCCAACAGCTCGCCAAGCCTGTCTAATCCTCTCCTCAATTTCATTGTTTAATGATCCATTAGATGATACAATCGTTCCCAGATATTTAAAATCTTCTACATTCCTCATCACATTATTCCCAAATACACAATCAGTTTGGTTCTCTACGTTCATATTAATAATTTCAGTCTTTCCACAATTTATTACCAATCCCATTTTTTCTCCTTCCTCCACCAGACAATCAAGCACCCTCAGCATCTCATAAATACTTCTGCAAATCAGTACAATATCATAGTCTAAATCCATCAGCCTCTTATTTTCTTTCCAGTTAATTCCTGCACCTGTTCTCCTTACAACCTTTCTCATAACATAATCCATAACCAAAACAAACAGCAAAGGCGAAAGAACTCCTCCTTCAACCACTCCTGACCTAACTTCAAATGGATCACTCAAAGAACCACCCACCATTACCTTACAAAAAGTACCTTCATGCAGGCTTCTAACAATATTTACCAACGTTTTTGGTATACCATAAAATCTCATAATTTTAAACATAGTTCCACGTGAAACACTAACAAACGCCTTTTCAAAATCCACAAAACACATATTAAGTGGCATTTTCATCTCATTAGCTTGTTGCATATGATGCCTTACAATAAAAATCTGATCATTACAACCATGACCCTTTCTAAATCTCACTTGTTCTTCTCTTAAAATTTTACCAATTACTGGCTCTATTCTGTTCAACATGATTTTGAAAAAGATTTTTGCAACTACAGGTGTCAAAGTTATCCCCCTCCAACTTCCACACACACTTAAATCTCCCTTTTTTGGTATTTTTATAATCACTCCATTTTTCCACTCATCTGGAATTTCACCATTATCCCATGCCACATTAAAAAGTTCCAAAAGCACATTCATCAGCTTATCATTTTCCACCTCGAGCATTTCAGGAAATATTCCATCCCCTCCTGGGACCTTAAAATTGTTTAATTCCTTTATACATTTTGCTACCTCCTCCAAGGTTATATCCCGGGTCTATCTGCAAATCTCTCATGGCTGGCAAAATGTCCTCTTCAGGTGGGATTGGTCTATTTACAACAGATTCAAAATGCTCTTTCCACCTTCCTTTTATATCCAAATCTTTAGTCAACAAGTTATCATTTCTATCTCATACAGGTATTTCCTTCCTTCTCTTTTCAGTCCCTGTTAACTCCTTTATGGCCTGATATGCTGCTCTTATGCTCTGACCATCATTTTCACTTAACTTAATTTGTCTCCGTTGCCTTATATTACAGTCTTCTCTTATTTCTGTCTCTGTTGCCTTATATTACAGCCTCCTCTTATCACGTCTAATGAGTCTTTTTACTTCAGAATATAAACTCCAGTCTTTGCTCTAAATACTTCAACTACCTGACCAACAACATGCTGTTCTTCCCTTCTTAACTTTGCTTCTTTACTTTTCTGAACTGCATTCCATGTTTCATCTGACATCCACTTTTTCATTCCCACCGAAACTTTTCCTTCATGTTCTCATCATTTCCCAGCCCATCAAAGTCATATTTATTCCCTCCTGTACAATTACCATTAACGTTTCTCTTAAATTTTTTTAATCTTTGACACAACAAGTTGATGATCACTACCTATATCTGCCCCCCTCCTTATCCAAACACCTTGCAAATAACTCCTATGCCTCCTTCTAATTGTGATGTGGTCAATCTGGCTACAATATTTACCATGTGGTGAACTCCAAGCAGTTTTATGTAATTTTCTATGCTCAAAGATAGTTCCACCAATAATAAGGTCATTTGCCAAACAAAAGCTTCCAAATCGCACCTCATTTTCATTTCTTATACCAACACCCTCCTTACCCGTACAATCTTCAAAGCCATCCCTCCTACCACCAACAATCACATTAAAATCACTAATGCAAACTAACACATCATGTCTTGCCACTCTATTCACTACATCCTGCAGCTTCTCATAAAAGTCATCCCTCATTTCATCAGCAGCCTCATTTGTCGAAGCGTACCCTACCACCATACTGATATTACCATGGTCAGATTTCAAACGAGCATAAAGCAAGAGCTCATTAATTGGCTCAAACTCACACAGTGGCTTGAAAGCATCTCTACTCAGCAGTAAGCCTACTCCTTGGTAATGATTTTCATCACTCCTACCAGAAACCAACAAAGTAACACCATTTTCCAAATTCATTTTATCAACTCAAAGCATATACCCCGTTTGGGATAGATGGCGTCTGGCAATGAATGAATGAAAAAGCATATATATATCTATCTATCTATCTATTGCCAGACGTCTCAATCCCGTTTGGGGTGGCAACAAACAAATCGCCTCCAAGTCGCCCTGTCCCCCGCCATTTCACTGCCCTGCTCCCAACTCACACCCCCTTCTCTCATATACCTCTACACCCCATCCCTCCATCTCATCCTCGGCCTCCCCCTCCCTCTTCACCCCTCCACCTCACTCACATACACTCTCTTCGTCAGTCTTTCACCCTCCATCCTCTCCACATGGCCAAACCACCTCAGTGTGTTCCTCATAACGCTTCCTATCACATCCACATCCACACCACAACGCTCCTTTATATCCTCATTCGTCAGCCTGTCTCTCCATGTGACTCCACAGGCTTCTCTTAAATAACTCATTTCCACTGCTCTCACTCTTGACTTGTGTCCTTCCAACAACGTCCAAGCTTCACTTCCATACGTTAAAGTTGGTATCACAATACTGTCATGTAGTAACTTTTTCACTTCCATGCTCACTTCCCTGTTTCTTATCACTGCTTTCAAAGAACCAGCAACCTTTCTTTCCTGCTGTACCCTTTCAAGCACTTCACCCTCCAAACCTCCATCCTTACTCATCATACTACCCAAGTACTTAAACGTACTCACATTTTCCAATTCCTCACCATCCAACCTCGCTGTACATTCACTGACTTCACCTCTCTCAAAGACCATCACCTTACTCTTCCCTACATTCACCTTTAGATTCCGTTTCTTACACACTCTCCCAAACTCATCCACCAAGCCTTGCAGCTCCCCCTCAACTTCACTCAACAACACAGTACCATCTGCAAACAACAGTACAGGCAGTTTCCAAACACTATCCTCTCTCACCAGGGCCACTCCAACATCCACTACCCTACCTTGTACCTCTTTTATTACCCCATCCATGTACAGATTGAACAACCATGGAGACATGACACATCCCTGTTTCAACCCAACTTTCAAAGAGATAAATTCACTTAGTTCATCATCCAAACGCACTGCAGCCTTCGCACCATCGTACATACTCTTCACAGCATTCAACAACTTCCCATCTACTCCATATATTCTTAACACTTTCCACAATCCTTGTCTATCCACCCTGTCATATGCTTTCTCCAAATCCATGAAAGCCGCATACAACTTCTTTCCCTTCTCTAGAAACTTTTCCACTAAAGATCTAAGAATGAATATCTGATCTACACAACCTCGTCCCTTCCTAAAGCCTCCCTGTTCTTCTCCAACTAATTTCTCTGTTCTTTCCCCAACTCTGTCAATAAGTATCATACCATACACTTTTCCTATTATACTAAGAAGACAAATGCCCCTATGATTACCACACACTTCTTTTTCCCCTTTTCCCTTGTACAAGGGAATAATTATACCTGACTTCCAATCCTCCGGGACTCTACCTTCCTCCCAGGCCAATCTGCACATCTTCCACATCCATTCTACTACTATCTCTCCCCCATGCTTCAGCATTTCACCACACACTCCATCAAATCCTGGGGTTTTCCCCAAATTAACATTCTTCATTGCTTCCACAACTTCTATCCTACTGATTTCTTCCTGTCTTCTCACCTCCCTCCTTCTCCCAGCCATTCCCCAGCCACTTATACTCGCATTACTTCCATCCTCTATGTTCAACAATTCCTTAAAGTGTTCTCTCCATCTGCTCACTTTTTCTCCCTTCTCCACTAGTAATCTACCATTTTTATCTTTCACTCCCCTGCTAACTTCACTTCCACCCTGTCTTACTCTTTTCACCTCTTTCCAGAACATTTTTTTACAGTCCCTCCACTTTACACTCAAATTCCTCATCCACTCTCTTCTTAGTCTCTCTTACTAATCTTTTCACCTCTCTCTTTCTTTCTACATATAAGTCTCTCTTCTGCCTCTCAACTTCTTCCACGCCCCTATTTCTCATCCATTCATTGTATGCCTTCTTCTTTTGTACCACAGCCTGTCTCACCTCTTCAGTCCACCACGCTGTTCCTTGCACCCCCCTCCGTCTTCTCTTCCTTCCACACACCACATCACATGCTGCACATATTTCCTCTGTAAGTATCCTACACACACCTTCCACGTCTCCCATCTGCTCCAATTCATATTTGCCCAATCATTCCTCCACTTCTCTCTTATACTCTGCCTTTTTCTCATCCTCTTGTAACCTTTCCACTCTCCTTGCAACTACTCCTTCCTCTCGTCTTTCCCTTCTTCAATTCCTCCATCTTACTTGAATCCTAATTCTGGGCACCACCAAGTAGTGGTCAGAAAGTCCACTCCCCCAACCTCTATAAGCTCTTGCATCCATTTCACATCTTCGCATCCTTTCATCCACACACACATAATCAATCATTGCCTTCCTTTCATTCAGTTCACCACCCACCCTTCTCATCACTCGCCATGTGTACCTGTGGATCATTTTATGCCTGAAGAGGGTAATGGCTATCACCAACCCCCTCCCAGCACAAATGTCCACTAACGCACTCCCATTCTCATCTTTCTCAGCAGGCACACCCCACTCACCAACTATTCCACCCACCTTCACATTCCCAACTTTACCATTCATATCATCGATCTAAAACACTCTCTCATTCCTTCCAAACTTTTCCATGCACACTTCTACATTTGTCCAGAACTCTTCTCTCACTCTTCTAGCATGATCTTGCGTTGGCGCATACACACACACAATCGCCCACATTTGTATTCCAACTTTCAACTTTACCCACACAATCCTTGACCCAACTGATCCATACTGTCTTATGCTCTTCTTCCATCTTTTACTCACAACTATACATACTCCTTCCTTTGCCCTCTCATTCTCACCTACTCCTGCACATATACCCCATCCATACTCCCATTCTCTCACACTTTTTCCTCTCCATTTTGTTTCAGTTATTCCACATACATCCACTTTCGCACCCTCAAGCACCTGGACAATCTCTCTCTCTTTCACCTCATCATTCGCTCCTCTTACATTCCATGTACCCATTACCAAGTCTTTTGTCCGGTCCTGGGTCGTCATTGTTTGGTCAGTCCTTGTCCGAGGCTTCTTGTTTGTTTTTTTAGTTAGTTGTTTTCCGGGGAGGGGCACTAACCCTCCGCCAACCATTTTAGTCGCCTTTTACGACAAGCAGGGATACTGGGGGAGTATTCTTGAAAAACCCACCTACCCCCAGAAGGGTATATATATATATATATATATATATATATATATATATATATATATAGATATAGATATATACAGTAATCCCTCCAATATCCGATGTAATAGAGCCAAAGGCATGTCCAGATAGTGATCCTGTCCGGATATTGGGCCCCAGCCTACTGGACTTGTACTTATGGACCCTAACTCAGAAAAACACGTATATAACTCCCTCTGGACATGCATTGCACCTATTTAAGACCCAAATCACACCAATAAGGGACATAAGAGACTGAAATAAATGCTAAAAGAACCATAAAATGAGGTTTTAGAGGTGAGTTTCTACAATATTAAACATTCTGGGTACTTACAAGTCCTTGGCTCCTGGACTGGTCTGAACCGCCAGTTTGCAGTCCACAGTTAATCCTCTGCACTCTAAATTCTAATTTCTTAACACTGCACAACACTGTAAATTCCTGTGTGTTCTAGTGGCGAGGTATTGCAGTTTATTCACGAAAAACAAGCACCTGTGGCTTGCACTGCTATGAGCATCTGCTCTCGATCGGATTTAGGCTGTGACTGTTGATGATGGCAGGGTAACAGAGTTGCCAGATCGCAACGGCCACATTACCAATCTCCTCAACTTTCATTACCAAATTTAATTTTTCATTACCAAATTCGTAAAGCTAGCATTTATTCTTCACTAATTATATATACAAGTGGAAATACATGTAATCACTCTCCTTATAATTAACACCATGTTGATTATTTTCATGCTAAGTAGGGTAGGAGATTAATCAGAGAGAGCAAACAATCCACCATCTCCATCCTGTGTATCCTCATACATGTGAAAAATCCATTTGGTAATGCATTATTCTGATTCATTACCAAACGAATTTTTCATTACCAAATTGGCCCAGACTTGGTGATGAAAAATACCAAATGGCAACCCTGACAGGGGAGGGGGGATGGGGGAGGAAGGAAGGGGTGAAAGGACCATGATGTAACAGCTGTTCGGGGCCAGGCAGCAATTTCAAATTACGGGTGGGAAAAAAGTCAGATTTTTTTCGAATTTTTTGTGGTTTTTGGCACATTTTAGGAATATTGGATCCCAGGACGATTATGTCCGGTTAGTGGGGATGTTTGGATATTGGGCGTTTGGATATTAGAGGGATTACTATATATATATATATATATATATATATATATATATATATATATATATATATACTGTATTTATATATATATATATATATATATATATATATATATTGTTACGGTAGCACCAGCCCGGGGCTATTACAAAAAGACAACAAGGTAGTTTTAGATGATCAGCCTCCACTGCGTTGTGAAAATAACGCAGACCCCGGCACTCACACTCCGTAAACTAGAGAAAAACTGCGCAACGGAAGAATTATCACTTAAGTACGCAACACTCTGTACTTTGATAGTAACAAACGGAACAGCCTACCTATGGATCTAGCCTACTATCGTCACTACCAGAAATAATACCGCCCGAGACAGTCTACAGGAACACCTCCCACTTATTTCCGGTGGTGACGAATTTCTACTTAACCCATGTCCAAGGGGGAACGCAGTTGATAGCTCACGATAGTTCTCACTAGCCTTGTGCAAGGAGATGGGATTGAACTGTGTAGGGGTTAGGGGTGTGTGTGTATGTACGTGTGTTGGGGAACGTTAATAAAGGCAGCGAGAGGACCACGGTGAGCCAGCCTGGCCCTCCAAAGACAACAAGGTCACAAAATCAAATAAAATAGCTACTTCCCTCAGTCAGCAAACAAAAGAATAAAATGAACTTAAATGAAAACGCCAGCTCGGCTTAGAGACACCGACGTGTTCTCTCTATACAAAAATATGACTGGGGAGAGAGAGAGAGAGTGTACACACACACACGATACTGAAGCTGGTTGGGAAGACACTGGACGAATGCTAGGCTCGTGTGCAGCCAAGCGTGAATGCATGATTCAGATTAATTAATAAGGAACTTAAATTCGTGCCCCTCTCTCTCTACAATGAATTGGTACTTCTAATGCAAGCAAAACATCATTAAATAGACTGGTAGCTCACATAAGACAATCAAAATAATCAAAAGGATACTCAGCATGGTATTAAATAAAATTGCCCTCAGTGGCAGGAACGAAAGAAACAAAAGAACTTGTAACACTCGCTAATTTAAACTCCGCAAATGACACGGATACTGCATAATCCCCTAGCCCAGCTGTAACGGCTGCACCCGTGGGAACAGACAGGCGGACAGCGTAACAATATATATACTGTAAAACCTCTACAACTCAGCATAATACATGTGTAAGCCTTGCCGAGTTAGCCTATTTGCCGAGTTGTAGGGATGAACTTTAAGTTCCCGCCCAAGCACACACACACAAAAGGAAAAAAATGGAAGAAATGAAAAAAATTAAAAGTTTTTACAATTAATGGTAAAAGCTGCCTTACCATGATTCCATGCAGTTGTAGGGTGTACTCGTATTCCAGACATGAAGGAGGACTTTTGGTAGTTTTTGGAGGTGTTAGGGGGGCTCAAGATCACTTTTGGGCACGCCTTTATTGTACAGTAATCCCTCTAATATCCGAACATCCCCCACAAACCGGACATAATCGTCCTGGGATCCAATATTCCCAAAATGGGCCAAAAACCACAAAAAATTTGAAAAAAATCTGACTTTTTTCCCACCCGTAATTTGAAATTGCCTCATGGCCCTGAAGAGCTGTTACACCAAGGTCCCTTCACCCCTTCCTTCCTCCCCCATCCCCCCTCCCCTGTCAGGGTTGCCATTTGGTATTTTTCATTACCAAGTCTGGGCCAATTTGGTAATCAAAAATTCATTTGGTAATGAATCAGAGTAATGCATTACCAAATGGATTTTTCACATGTATGAGGATACACAGGATGGAGATGGTGGATTGTTTTACTCTCTCTGATTAATTTGGTAGCCTATATAGCGTGATAATAATCAACATGCTGTTTATTATAAGAAGAGTGATTACATATATTTCCACTTGTGTATATAATTAATGAAGAATAGATGCTAGCTTTACGAATCTGGTAATGACAATTAAAAATGGTATTGAAAATTGAGGAGTTTGGTTATGTGGCCGTTGCGATCTGGGAACTCTGTTACCCCGCCATCATCAACAGTCACAGCCTAAATCCGATCGAGAGCAGATGCTTATAGCAGTGCAAGCCACAGGTGCTTGTTTTTTGTGAATAAACTGCAATACCTTGCCACTAGAACACACAGGAATTTACAGTGTTGTCAGTGTTAAGAAATTAGAATTTAGAGTGCAGAGGATTAACTGTGGACTGCAAACTGGCGGTTCAAACCAGTCCAGGAGTCAGGGACTTGTAAGTACCCAGAATGTTTAATATTGTATAAACTCACCTCTAAAACCTCATTTTATGGTTCTTTTGCATTTATTTCAGTCTTTTATGTCCCTTATTAGTGTGATTTGGGTCTTAAATAGGTGCAATGCATGTCCAGAGGGAGTTGTACAGGTGTTTTTCTGAGTTAGGGTCCATAAGCACAAGTCCAGGAGGCTGGGTCCCAATATCCGGACAAGATCACTATCCAGACATGCCTTTGGCTCTATTACATTGGATATTGGAGGGATTACTGTACTGTACTTGACACTATAAAGCACAATTAACACTATAAAGGTCATTACAGTAATGTATTTATCACTTGTACTATACTGGGGAACTAAACACTAAACACTTAAACATTACTGTACAACTTACCGAGTTAGGGAAATTTTTGCAGACTCTCTTCCTCTCACGTGCGCATTTTTGGGAATTTTTGAATTTTGATTTTTTAAATGAATATTATGGAGCCTTCCCAAGTTGTAGAGGTTTCCGACTTGAAGGATGACGAATTGTAGAAGTTTTACTGTATATGTGTGTATATGTATATACACATACACATATATATACAGTATATATATATATATATATCTCATCTCATCTCATCAGCCATTTGTGTGTCCACTGCAGGACCAGTCTATCCCTAAAGAAGTGGGGACGATACAGCCAATGTATCTCTACCAAGTGGCTTAGGCTGTCTAGTAGAGATTGTATGTAGGGTGAGAAGTGCTTGTAAGTGTAACTGTAGTGTTGGAGTGGCTTTGGATGTGTGTGTAGTCTGTGAACCAAGTGCAATCAGCCCATGCAAGCCGACTGGGTGCAAGCATACTTTATAGTATGCGACACTGGTTCAACCACAGCATCCCTCGTGTCCGCCAATGCAATAAGTGGCCTGTAGAACGCTCCCAAAGTTTATTACCCTGGCAGAGCGCAAACCCTCGTTCTTCAGTGTATGAAAACGCACACTTTATCACTGTACCACAGATGCTCCATATCGTTTCGTTTTCGTTTTGTTTCGATTCGTTTTTAAAGGCTCCAACATGCTTGCATGTGTCGGCCTTGATCACCTAATGGCGGCTCTCCACGCTGCACGATCCATTGCAGCCTCCCTGTTCAGTCCCTTAACCCTAAGGTCACACTTAATGACCTCGTCCCATGTCTTTCTCGGTCTACCCCTCATAACCCCACCCCCAATATTAACACTTCTCACCTTCCTCACCCAATTATCATCCCCCATCCTCTCCACATGTCCAAACCACCTCAATCCTCTCCTCGTCACAACACCAATACACTCCAGTCCCATCCTACCTCTCAACTCTTCCATCGTAACTCCAGCCCCTCCAGGCCTTGGATGCAGGGACGCACTGCACATCCACCTAATCATTGTCATTTCTGTATGTCTAAGCCAGTGAATATCTTCCTCCTTCACTGACCAGGTCTCACTACCATACAGCATTACACTCCTAACACATGCTGCATACAAAGACCCCTTAGCACGTAGGGAGACCCCTCTCAATGTCAGGAGAGGCAAGATCTCCCTGAACTTCTTCCAACCACTTCTCACCCTAGCCACAGAGCTAGCTCCAGCCCCACCTCCAGCACACAAAATGTCTCCCAAATAACAAAACTCTTCCACACACTCAAGAGATTCACCGGCAAGTTCAATCCTTTCATGTCTGACAATCTCCACCTGCTCACCCCGGCACGCCGTACACATAAAATCAGCATTATCTCGCAGTCTACCTCTGATACCACTACATCTCTTATGCACCCATTTTTCACACACCGCACAAGATGGAATTACTTCCCACACCCTTGTGGCAAACTGAACATGGCCACTCTCCCTCGTCTTTGACAGTACCGCCACCAACCCTAGATATCAACACTTTTGTTTTATCTGCATTTACCCTTAAATCCTTTTGCCCCATACCATCTCTCCACTTCCTAAACCTTTTCTCTGCCTCCCTTTCGTTCTCTGCAATCAACACCAAATCATCAGCATACAACAACTCCCACGGGAGTCCATTTCTAAAGTCACGTGTAAGGGCTTCAAGTACCATGATAAACAACATGGGACTCAAGACTGACCCCTGATGCACACCAACATTCACGGAAAACTCATCACTCAAATCTCCATTCACTCTCACGTGGGTGTGAGCACCCACATACATGGCCATAACCACCCTAACCAGCCACTCCTCCAAGCCAAGCTTTCTCATTGCCCTTAACCTGTCCTATCACTCCGGTACGGCCTGTGGACCCTCCAGGGAAACGTCGTCTGTGGCATTTTGGAGCCACGAACTGGGAGGCCCTCAGGCAGTACTTCTTTGATTTTCCCTGGAATGATTATTGCTTCCATGGCCGTGAGCCATCTGAGTGTGCCTTGCGCATTACGGAGGTTATTCTCTCGGGCATGGAAGCATACATTCCTTTCTCATATCCTTTGACTAACGCAAGAAAGCCTTCGTTTAATCACGCTTGTTCTAATGCTGTCCGCAACAAGGAGAAGGCCTACAAAAGGTACCGGAGCCAACCCAACCCTGAATCACATCATCTTTACGTTTCTGCCCGGAATCGTCCTAAGTCTGTTCTTCGCTCTACTAAAAATAATTTCATCCATACTAAATGCTCTCAACTCTCCAACTCGAATTCTTCCCGCTCCTTCTGGCACCTTGCCAAAAATCTTTCTAACAACTTTACCTCATCATCCTTCCCTCCTCTTTTCTACTCTGATGGTTCTGTAGCTATTTCTTCTACTGATAAAGCAGATCTCTTCGCACAGACTTTCTCCTCCAATTCCACCTTAGACGATTACGGTGCTGTTCCTCCATCACTTCTCCCCTCTGACTTCCTCATGGCTGACATTAAAATTTCTTCAGTTGATGTATTTTCTGCCATCACTGGCCTCAGTACTAACAAGGCATATGGGCCTGATGGGGTCCCTCCTGTTGTTCTCAAGAACTGTGCTTCTGTGCTTACACCCTGCCTAGGCAAACTCTTTTGCCTTTGTCTGTCAACTTGTACCTTTCCTTCTTGCTGGAAATTTGCTCTCATTCAGCCAGTCCAAAAGAAGGGTGACCACTCCCAACCCTCCAACTATCGTCCAATTGCTTTAACGTCCTGTATTTCAAAAGTTTTCGAGTCAATTCTTAATAGAAAAATTTTAAGGCATCTTTCCTATCACAACCTTCTTTCCGATCGTCAGTATGGGTTCCGTCAGGGACGCTCCACTGGCGATCTTCTCACCTACCTTTCAGACTCCTGGTCATCCTCCTTTCGGGACTTTGGCGAAAGCTTTGCCATTGCACTTGACATCTCAAAGGCTTTCGATTGAGTCTGGCATAAATCTTTAATTTCCAAACTGCCCTCCTACGGTTTCTATCCTTCTGTCTGTGCCTTCATCGCTAGTTTCCTTTCTAGTCGTTCTATAGCCGCTGTTGTAGACGGCCATCGTTCTTCTCCTAGATCTATCAACAGTGGTGTTCCTCAGGGCTCTGTCCTATCACCAACTCTCTTCCTTTTATTCATCAATGATCTTCTAAGCTGTACATCTAACCCTATCCACTCATACGCTGATGACTCCACCCTTCACCTTTCCATTCGGTTCCTGCAACGCCCATCTCAACAGTTACTTCAAGAAACAAGGGATGAGGCTATGGCACACCTAATGTCTGACTTGGCTCGTATCTCTGACTGGGGTAAAAATAATATGGTTGTCTTTAATGCATCTAAGACTCAGTTCTTACACCTATCAACCCGACAAAATCTTCCACAGGTATACCCATTAATGTTTAATAATATTCAGCTTAATCCTGCATCATCCTTGAACATGCTTGGGGTTTCATTTACTCAGGACTTATCTTGGAAAGATCATATTACATCTCTTGTAAAATCTGCTTCCAAGAGATTGGGTGCGCTAAGCCGACTCCGCTCTTTCTTTACCCCTGCACAATTGTTGACTCTATACAGGGGTTTTATCCGCCCCTGTGTGGAGTACAACTCTCATGTGTGGGGAGGCTCCCCACATACAGCTCTTCTCAATAGGGTGGAGTCAAAGGCTTTTCGTCTCATTAACTCTCCTCCTCTTACTGACTCCCTTCAACCTCTGTCTCTTCGCCGCACTGTTGCATCTTTATCTCTTTTCTATCGCTACTTTAATGGTCACTGCTCCTCTGAACTGTCTGCTTGCATTCCTCCACCTCTACGACGGGCGCTTAGCACCCGTCTGGCAGCAAACTCTCATCCCTTTTCTGTCCAACTCTCTAATGCAAGAGTTAACCGTTACTCCCAGTCCTTCATTTATGCAACAGGTCAGCTCTGGAACTGTCTCCCTCTATCTGTATTTCCTGCTGCCTATGATCTCCAGTCTTTCAAACGCAGTGTGTCCAGGCATCTCAAAATGATCGGATCTTGAATTTGGCTCTCTATTGTATTTTGTTTTTCTCTTGGAGGGAACTGTTACTGCGGGCTCATGGCCTTTGGTTCCTTCTTCCTCGCATAAAAAAAAAAAAAAAAAAAAAAAAAAAAAAAAAAAAAAAACTTCACCACCTCTCTAGAGACTCTGTCAAAGGCCTTTTCCAAATCAACAAAAACAAAATAAAGATCCCTTCTCCTACCAATATATTTTTCCTGAAGCTGTTGAACAATGAATATGGCATCAGTGGTCCCCCTACCTGGCATAAACCCAAACTATCTATCTATCTATAGCCCGACGCCCTAATACCGCAAAGAGTGGCCGCAGACAAAATGCCTCCAAGTCACTCTGTCACCCACCATTTGACTACCCTCCCCCCAACTCACCCCCCCTCCCTCATATACCTCTCAACTCCATCCCTCCACCTCATCCTTGGACTACCCCTCCCTCTCCCTCCCTCCACCTCACCTACATACACCCTCTTAGTCAGTCTTTCATTCTCCATCCTCTCCACATGTCCAAACCACCTCAGTGTATTTCTCCTAATCTTTTCAACCACATCCACATCTACCCCACAACGTTCCTTCACTTCTTCATTCGTCAACCTGTCCCTCCATGTCACTCCACATACTCCTCTCAAGTAACTCATTTCCACTGCTCTCACTCTTGACTTGTTCCCCTCTTGCAAGGTCCACGCCTCGCTTCCATACGTCAGGGTAGGGATCACAATACCATCATGCAGTGACTTCTTAACTTCCATACTCACCTCCCTATATCTCATCACTGCTTTCAGTGTGCCAACAACCTTCCTTCCCTGCTGTACCCTTTCACGTACTTCATCCCCCAAAGTTCCATCCTTACTCATCACACTACCCAAGTACTTGAATGCACTCACATTCTCCATATCCTCACCATCCAACCTCACTGCACACTCTGTGACTTCATTCCTCTCAAACACCATAACTTTACTTTTGTTTACATTAACTTTCAGCTTCCTCCTCCTACACACTGTCCCAAATTCATTCACCAAACCTTGCAACTCCCATTCATCTTCACTCAACAATACTGTATCATCAGCAAACAGCAACACCGGAAGCTTCCAAATCTCACTCTCATTCATTAGGGCCACCCCCACATCCACTGCCCTACCTTGTACCTCCTTTATGACCCCATCCATATATATATTAAACAGCCATGGAGACATTACACACCCCTGTTTCAGTCCCACACTGAGATCAAAGAACTCACTCAGCTCACCATCCACTCGCACCGTAGCCCTAGCTCCCTCGTACATACTCTTCACAGCACTCAACAATTTCCCCTCCACTCCATATATTCTTAATACCTTCCACATACCTTTCCTATCTATTCTGTCATAAGCTTTCTCCAAGTCCATGAAGGCAGCGT
The DNA here is from genome assembly GCF_032717465.1 of Coenobita brevimanus. Lineage (NCBI taxonomy): Eukaryota > Metazoa > Arthropoda > Malacostraca > Decapoda > Coenobitidae > Coenobita > Coenobita brevimanus. The sequence goes on from NC_136977.1 coordinate 13,533,060, forward strand.
ACACTTTCCTTCCCTTCTCTAGATACTTCTCCACTAAACATCTTAGAACAAATATCTGATCTACACACCCTTTTCCCTTCCTAAATCCCCCTTGTTCTTCTCCAACTAGCTCCTCTGTCATATGCCTAACCCTATCAATGAGTATTCTACCATATATTTTACCAGTCACACTAAGAAGGCAAATACCCCTATGGTTACCACATACTTCTCTCTCCCCTTTTCCTATGTACAAAGGAACAATTATACCTGATTTCCAGTCCTCTGGAACCCTTCCCTCTTCCCAAGCCAATCTACACAACTTCCATATCCACTCCACAACAATCTCACCCCCATACCTAAGCATTTCACCACACACTCCATCAATTCCTGGGGCCTTTCCCAGCTTAATCTTCTTCATCGCTTCCACTACTTCCAACCTGCTGATCTCTTCCTCCCTCCTCTCATCTCTTCTTCTCCCAGCCATTCCCCAACCACTTATAAACTGCATCTCAACCACCCAAACTGCATCTCATCAATATTCACTCTTTCTCTAATCATACCTTCTAAAACTCTCTCCATTACCTTCATTATCTGATCTAAAAGGTTTATACCTCTATAATTTCCTCTTTCCAGGGCATCACCCTTCCCTTTATACACATTTACAATTACACTCTTCAGCCAATCATCTGGGACAACGCACTCATAAATAATCCTATTTAACAGGTCAGTGACTGAACTCACCCCTATATCGCCTGAGGCCTTCAACATTTCGGCAGTCAACCCAGACACACCCTCTGTATACATACATATATATATATATATATATATACACTGTATATATGCTTGGAGTTGATAAAATGAATTTGGATGATGGTATTACTTTGTTAATTTCTGGTAGGAGTGATGGAAATCATTACCAAGGAGTAGACTTACTGCTGAGTAGAGATGCTTGCAAGGCACTGTGTGAGTTTGAGCCAATTAATGAGCTCTTGCTTTATGCTCATTTAAAATCTGACCATGGTAATATCAGTGTAAAGATTATCATGCCATGGATGATGTGTAAATGACTGTCAAGCCATTTTCTGCCAGTATGCTACTGACATGCTTTCCACTTTTGTAATTTCTCTTCTGTGCTTTCAGATCCTATATCACCCCATCCCATGGTGGAGGTGACTGTAGTGTTACAGAGAAAAGGGCACTAGACATTATGCAGAGTGGTGTTGTTAAGTAGTTGAAGAAAACCACAACACGGTATATGGACAGGGAGACTGAAAGCAAGAAGATAAAGTGACATGGAGAATGTCTGGAAGTGAAGAGTTTGATAATGTTCAGGGAACTGACGTAAGAAAATTGTACTAATGGAGAAACTCCCCTTCATGCTGCACTTAAAGGATATTTTAATCAGCATGATTATCGCTGGTTTCTTGTATGAAGTATTCTTCAGTCAGGGTATAAAAGAATGACCAACCATAGGCAGCAAGATTAGCAAAAACATGAATGACTCACCAAATATCAGTGCAAGACCAAGTGCTTCATGCCCATCAGCAAAGGTGTCAACCCAATTGTAGAGTGGTACCATGCCCAAGAAATTGACTGCTGATCCCACCCGTGCCATGCTCAGCTGTAGTCCAAACACAGTGTTCAGTTCTTTTCCCTTGAACCAACTCACAACATATGTGTTCTGGGCTACTGCTAGTGACTCACCACCCATTCTGCAATGAAAAAAAGAAAAAAAAAAACTTAGTCATTAACTGCTGTTATATTAAACCTGTTTCCAACTTCAGGCCCTACCCACTTACAGCACCATCCGAAGATTCGGATATCAAGTGAAAAAATTTTAAAAACAGAATGATACATAAGTTATGACTGTCTACAAACATCACTGATTCTATCATTACTGTTCCAAATACTTCTATCTATCTATCCATCTATTGCCAGATGCCTTAATCCCGTAAGGGGTGGCCACAAACAAATCCCCTCCATGTCATCCTGTCCCCTGCCATTTCACTGCCCTGCTCCCAATTCACCCCCCCCCCTCTCTCGTATACCTCTCCACTCCATCCCTCCATCTCATCCTTGGGCTTCCCCTCCCTCTCTCCCCCTCCACTTCACTCACATACACTCTCCTCATCAGTCTCTCACTCTCCATCCTCTCCACATGGTGAACCCACCTCATTGTGTTTCTCCTAATGCTTCCCATCACATCTACATCCACACTACAATGCTCCTTCACATCTTCATTTGTCAGTCTGTCTCTCCATGTGACTCCACAGGCTCTTCTCAAATAAATCATTTCCACTGCTCTCACTCTTGACTTGTGCCCCTCCAACAACATCCAAGCTTCACTTCTATAAATCAAGGTTGGTATCACGAGACTGTCATGTAATAACTTTTTCACTTCCATGCTCACCTCCCTGTTTCTTATCACTGCCTTCAAGGAACCAGCAACCTTTCTTCCTTGCTGTACCCTTTCAAGCACTTCACCCTCCAAACTTCCACCCGTACTCATCACACTACCCAAGTAGTTAAACGTACTCATATTTTCCATTTCCTCATCATCCAACCTCACTGTACATTCACTGACTTCACCTCTCTCGAAGACCATAACTTTACTCTTCCCTACATTCACCTTTAAATTCCATTTCTTACACATTCTCCCAAACTCATCCACCAAGCCTTGCAGCTCCCCTTCATCTTCACACAACAACACAGTATCATCTGCAAACAACAGTACAGAGAGTTTCCAAACACTGCCCTCTCTCATTAGGGTCACTCCAACATCCACTACCCTAACTTATATCTCTTTTATAACCCCATCTATATGCACTCTGAACAACCATGGAGACATGACATATCCCTGTTTCAATCCAACCTTCAAACAGAAAAACTCACTCAGTTCACTATCCACAGGTACTGCAGCCTTAGCACCATCATACATACTCTTCATGGCCTTCAACAACTTCCCATCTACTCCATATATTCTTAATACTTTCCACAATCCTTGTCTATCCACCCTGTCATATGCTTTCTCCAAATCCATGAAGGCTGTATACAACTTCTTTCCCTTCTCTAGACACTTTTCCACTAAAGATCTAAGAATGAATATCTGATCTACACAACCCCTTCCCCTCCTAAAGCCTCCCTGTTCTTCTCCAACTAATTCCTCTGTTATTTCCCTAACTCTGTCAATAAGTGTCCTACCATATACTTTTCCTGGTACACTAAGAAGACAAATGCCCCTATGATTACCACACACTTCTTTTTCCCCTTTCCCTTTGTACAAGGGAATAATTATACCTGACTTCCAATCATCTGGGATTTTACCTTCCTCCCAGGCTAATCTGCACATCTTCCACATCCATTTCACTACTATCTCTCCCCCATGCTTCAGCATTTCACCACACAGTCCATCAATTCCTGGGGCTTTCCCCAATTTGACTTTCTTCAATGCTTCCACAACTTCCATCCTACTGATTCCCTCCTGTCTTCTCACATCCCTCCTTCTCCCACCCATTCCTCAGCCACTTATACTCGCATTACTTTCATTCTCTATGTTCAACAATTCATTAAAGTGTTCTCTCCATTTGCTCATTTTTTCTCCCTTCTCACTCCCCTACTAACTTCATTGCCACCCTGTCTGACTCACTTTACCTCTTTCCAGAACATTTTTTTACATTCCCTCCACATAACACTCAAATTCCTTCCAAATTTCTCATCCACTCTCTTCTTACTCTCTCTTACTAATCTTTTCACCTCTCTCTTCCTTTCTACATATAACTCTCTCTTCCACTTCTCAACTTCTTCCACGCCCCTATTTCTCATCTATTCATTATATGATTTCTTCTTTTGTGCCACAACCTGTTTCACCTCTTCATTCCACCATGCTGTTCCTTGCACCCCCTTTCGTCTTCTCTTCATCCCACACACCATCTCACATGCTGCACATATTTCCTCTGTGAATATCTTGCACACACCTTCCATTTCCCCCAACTTCTCCAATTCATATTTACCCAATCGTTCCTCCACTTCCCTCTTATATTCTGACTTTTTCTCATCTTCTTGTAACCTTTCCACTCTCCTTACATCTACTCTTTCCTCCTGTCCTTCCCTTCTTCTATTTCTCCATTTCATGTGGACCTTGATTCTGACCATCACTTCGTGGTGGTCAGAAAGTCCACTCCCCCAACCTCTGTATGCTCTTGCATGCATTACACATCTTCGCATCCTTTCATCCACACACACATAATCAATCACTGCCTTCCTTTCATTCAGATCACCATCCACCCTTCTCATCACTCGCCATGTATACCTGTGGATCATTTTGTGCCTGAAGAGGGTATTGGCTATCACCAACCCCCTCCCTGCACAAATGTCCACTAACGCACTCCCATTCTCATCTATCTCAGCGGGCACACCCCACTCACCAACTACTCCATCCACCTTCACATTCCCTACTTTACCATTCATATCACCAATCAAAAACACTCTTTCATTCCTTTCAAACTTTTCCATGCACACTTCCACATTTGTCCAGAACTCTTCTCCCACTATGCCTGAACGATCTTGCACTGAAGCATACACGCACACAATCGCCCACATTTGTAGTCCAACTTTCAGTCTTACCCACACAATCCTTGAACCAACTGATCCATACTCTCTTATATTCTCCTTCCATCTGTTACTCACAACAATACACACTCCTTCTTTTGCCCTCTCATTCTCACCTTTCTTCTCAATGCAATTCCAATAACAATTTAATCATCCATCATCTTATCTCTTTATTTCCCAAATAAAAATGGAGTTTAAAGATCCAGAAATACGAAAAGAAGGCACTGAGTTGAAGAGTTGGAAAATTATCAACATTGTGACCAGTGAAATGAGTCAATGAGGGTGTCAACTATCGGAAAGCTTCTTTTATAAAAGAAGCAGGAGATATATATCCTGTGAGTATACATATATAAACAATAAAACCTCACTATAATGGACTAATTGGGGTCCAAGCCATTCCAATGAATGCAAAATTTTGATAAAAGTGACATCCAGACTTGTCTCTGCCGACCCAGACTTTTTCCCATATATCTGACATTAGTCCAAATCGTACCAACGGTTTTTAAACTTTCACTACCACAGCAGCACTGTACTGTATTATATTTTCACTAAAATACTCAAATGGTATAATATATATAACAATACTATACTGTACTGTAAACTGATGAACATGTCTTTTATTTACCTTATTGTGGTGAACACAGCTGAAGTGGTCAGGCAGTCCGGACTGCTTCTGGCGTTATCGGATTATTTCCGATTTACTGTATACGAATTTAGTCCAGTAGCTCCTTGATGAGAAGTGCTTGTAAATGTAATTGCAGTGTTGGAGTGGCTTTGGATATGTGTGTAGTCTATGAACCAAGTGTAATCGGCCCGTGCAAGCCGACTGGGTGCAAGCATACTTTATAGTAAGCGACACTGGTTCAACCACAGCACCCCTTGTGTCCGCCAATGCAGTACGTGGCCGGGTGAACACTCCCAAAGTTTATTACCCTGGCGGGGCGTGAACCCTGGCTCACCCATGTACGAAACGCACACTCTACCACTTTACCACAGAGGCTCCATATATATACATATATATATATATATATATATATATATATATATATATATATATAATACGCTCACGTCCAGTACAGTATTTTTGTCAGACAGTACTACCATACTGAACTAAATCCGTACTGGACAAACAACAGACCTTATGCGAAAAATGAATAATGTCAGACAAGCCTTGGAAAAGTCCCCCCAAATTCAACTTAACTATATTTGGACACTACTAAGATTTTACCAACCTTTAAGGTGAATGGCGATGGGCTTGGGGGGAGGGGAAGAGGGAGGGGTTTTCAAGGCTGTGGGAGGTCCTACTGACCCCCTGGAGGAGGGCTTTCAGGATCCTGAGAGGCCTCTCTGCCTCAACCTCCCTCATAAATCCCTCATAGTCACACACTGGCACATCATCATCTTCGTCACCAGGGGGAAGTGCAATACTGCAATTTGACTGGCACACATCACAAGTCACGAGGAAGGTGTACTGGACTGACGCGGCAGTACTAGGGAAACGTTCCTCTGTGTTGGCCATCTTACCACGCGCGTGTGGGTAGTAGTACTGGACACAGCATGTCAGTACTAGAGAAGAACTCCTCGGATTTGGCCCACTTTGTGTGGCTGATCCGTACTAGCCCAGTAAATTCATACTACAGTAATAAACTATCTAATTTTTCTGCTGACTGTACTGGACAAGAATAGTACTGGAAAAACGCATGCTGGATGCGAGGGCACTATATGTATATATATAAATATAAATATAAATATATATATATACATATCTATCTACCTATCTATCTATAGCCTGACGCCCTAATCCCGCAAAGGGTGGCCACAGACAAAACGCCTCCAAGTCACTCTGTCACCCACCATTTGACTACCCTCCCCCCAACTCACCCCCCCCTCCCTCATATACCTCTCAACTCCATCCCTCCACCTCATCCTTGGACTACCCCTCCCTCTCCCTCCCTCCACCTCACCTACATACACCTTCTTAGTCAGTCTTTCTTTCTCCATTCTCTCCACATGTCCAAACCACCTCAGTGTATTTCTCTTAATCTTCTCAACCACATCCACATCTACCCCACAACGTTCCTTCACTTCTTCATTCGTCAACCTGTCCCTCCACGTCACTCCACATGCTCCTCTCAAGTAACTCATTTCCACTGCTCTCACTCTTGACTTGTTCCCCTCTTGCAAGGTCCACGCCTCACTTCCATATGTCAGGGTAGGGATCACAATAACATCATGCAGTGACTTCTTAACTTCCATACTCACCTCCCTATTTCTCATCACTGCTTTCAGTGTACCAACAACCTTTCTTCCCTGCTGTACCCTTTCACGTACTTCATCCCCCAAAGTTCCATCCTTACTCATCACACTACCCAAGTACTTGAATGCACTCACATTCTCCATATCCTCACCATCCAACCTCACTGCACACTCTGTGACTTCATTCCTCTCAAACACCATAACTTTACTTTTGTTTACATTAACTTTCAGCTTCCTCCTCCTACACTATCTATCTATCTATCTATTGCCAGACGCCTTAATCCCTTATATGGGGTGGCCACAAACAAATCTCCTCCACGTCACCCTGTCCCCCGCCATTTCACTGCCCTGCTCCCAGTACACACTGCATTTTACGCGGCATAAAAGATGGACTGAGAGCTTGTCTGTACATCACCTTAAGAACGTAGATGGAAAATTTGAATTCTTTTACTGGGAAACCCTGAACTAGACCTCGGTAGATCATATATCCCCGCTAGGTGACGGGAAAGCGCTCTCTCTCCCAGCAGGGCAGCTACCCGAGTGAGGCATGAAATCTCGATCCTTTGGTCTCTCGTCAGGCGCTCTACCACTAAACCACCCTATCCCCGTGTAAATGTAAAAGACTAAGCTTGTCTATAATTCTTGTTTTTGAGTTGTCTGGTCAAATAGCCATCCAGTTTAGGCAACCAAGTGCGCAGGAAAATAGTACAGTAGAAGTCCGAATTTTCGGCATCTATGGGACCAGGCAAGTGCCGAAATATCAAAATTGCCGAATTATCGAAAACCCTACCCACTCAGTACCTTATATGTTTCGATGAACACTATCATCATTACTCATATCATTACAAATGTGTTTGGAGAGAGTACTGTATACTGTTTGATACTGTACAATACTGTAATGAATACAGTACTATACATGAATATGAAAAATAAAGAAATTAGTGAACATACTGTATATAAATGTAATGGTACAGTAGGCCTACAAGTTCACATGCACTTACCTAAACTTATAGTAGGTTCCTTATTTACATATGTACAATAGAAGGGGTTGATTGGAGTCTGCTACTGCTGGAAGAAGTCCCCAGCAGTAGAGGGTCCTGCAACAGGCTCTAAGGACTCTTCTCCCTGTTGCTGCGGCAGTAGAGCTTGAGGTTCAGAGACTGCTGTTGGTGATGGAGAGGAGGGAGCAGAGGAGCTTACGTTAAACTCATCCATAATCTGTTTCCTACTCACGCCAGCCTCTAATTTTTTCAACAGCTCAATTTTCCGAGCAACAGTCAACATCTTATGTGTACGCTTCTTGCTAACACCAGTTAACTTTCCACATGTGGAGGCCATTTTCAAAGCACGCAGAAGATGTTTATACTGTTCACAAGACACGGCTGGTCCACTCAGGTGTTACAAAGCTCCTGTCTGATGTTACGGTGCTTACAGCACATTCGAATAGTAATTTCAGAGGTATTTCGGTACGAAGTTCACAAAGCACACAGAAGAATCAAGAGAAGTCGACAGCAGCACGGCAACAACTCGGAAGAATGGCGAAACAGATTCTCTTTCCCATGCTAGACTCACTACATGTTTGTCCTCTCTTTATGCTATAGGAGAAAGAGCTAGCCTCTGAGCTTCATGGCAGTGGTAGACTCGTTCCATCACTTTCACTATCTCACTCACTAAGGCGGGTAAAGGCGGGTAGCTAGCTGGCGAGCCTCATGGAGAATTTCAAGACTGACAAAAAAAATCGGAGAATCTGCCGAACGATCGGAGATTTTCGTAAATGGGACTATTTCTCAAAACTGCAGAAATGTCAGATTTGCCGGGGAATTGGATGCCGAAATATTGGACTTTTACTGTATAGAGCTTTGGTTCCTGGATGGCTGCCACTTTTGCGCCTCTCCACCCTAAGTTTAGAGTCACGGAATTAACGAAGGGTGTAAAGGCGAAAAAATAATAATAATTGCACCGATAGAAGACTGTATCCAACTTTGGTATACAAGTACGCGAGAAAATAGTGTAGAGGTGTGGTTCCTGGATGGAAGCCACATTTGCGTCTCTCCACCCATGGTTCCGAGTCATGTAATTAACGAAGGGTGGAAAGGTAAATAAAAAAATATAATAATAATAATAATAATAGCACTACGAAGACTGGCTTTATTTGTAATTCATATTAAACTATTTACACTTCACTCTCACAACATTAACCGTTTTGGGGTTTAAATATTTTCAAATTTAACCTAGACTCCTCCTACACACTGTCCCAAATTCATTCACCAAACCTTGCAGCTCCCATTCATCTTCACTCAACAATACTGTATCATCAGCAAACAGCAACACCGGAAGCCTCCAAATCTCACCCTCATTCATTAGGGCCAGCCCCACATCCACTGCCCTACCTATTATATATACAGTAATCACTCTAATATCCGGACGCCCAATATCCGAACATCCCCACTAACCGAACCTTATCGTCCTGGGATCAAACATTCCCAAAATGGTCCGAAATTTAAAAAAAATTGGAAAAAAAATCGATTTTTTGCCGTCCGTAATTTGAACTTGCCGCGTGCACCGCGTGAGAGCATTGTTTTGGTTCGTCATTCCTCCGACGTCCGATAGAGCGCCGCTGCATCCTCCCCACTTCCCGCCTGTCTCTCACCGCGACAAGACCTACGCTCTTCGCCATGGCTGCCCACGTGCTCGCTTTTGTGGTGGTGCCGTACTTGCTGCAAGGCCTCCTGCTGCTCTCTGCCCTACTCTTAGTGTGTGTGATGATGGCCCCGCCTCCTGAGAAAAGGAAGAGAGTGGTGTTGACTCTGGAGAAGAAACGGGAGATATTGGAGAAGGTTGATGCGGGTTGGTCTTCCTCTCGCATTCTCCGCGAGTTCAACCTGGCCCGGTCGACTTTGTTCGATATCAAGCGTTCTCGAGACAAGCTCATGCAGTACACGGCTGACTTCTCGTCGAGAAGCAAACGCAACGTGGAGAGGAAGGTTATGTTTACCCCCAAGTATGCAGAGATCGACCGCTCCACGTTGATTTGGTATCGACAGCAACGTGCAGCTGGTGTGATGGTACGTGGAACGGAGCTGAAGGCTGCTGCTGAGAAGTTTGCAAGGCTTCACGACGCCCTAGACTTCAAGGCATCCGAGGGTTGGCTCTTCGCGTTCAAGTTGCGACATGGCCTTACTAACCGTAAAGCACATGGCGAAGCATTGGACGCTAACGAGGATGGAGTTGACGAGTTTCGGCACAAGGTGAAAGGCTTGATCGACAGGGAGGGCCTCACTCTCAGTCAAGTCTATAACGCTGACGAAACTGGCCTATTCTATCGCTCGGTGCCAACGAACACTCTCGCCGATGAGACGGAGAAGCGTGTACCTGGCCGCAAGCTTTCTAAGGAACGGATATCTGCTTTGTGTTGTGCCAATGCTAACGGCATGCACCGGCTTAAGCCCGTTATTGTTGGCCGTGCAAAGCAGCCTCGGTGCCTTCGTGGGGTGATGGATGTCCTTCCTGTCCTATGGTACCATTCTTTGAAAGCATGGTTCACAGCTATGATTTTCAAAGACTGGTTTCACCATCACTTCGTCAAGGAGGTCATACATTACCAGACGAAGACACTGGGAATTCCTCGCGACCAGGTAAAGGCTCTCCTTCTCCTCGACAATGCACCTGCCCACCCGTGCGACAAGGACTTGGTTGCTGAGAATGGCCGTATTAGGTGCATGTTTCTGCCACCTAATACGACTGCTCTCATTCAACCAATGGACCAAGGAGTGATCGTGGCAACAAAGCGCCTGTACCGTCGGAAGTTCCTGGACGAGGTGATGGTGGTTCTCGAGGACGAGGACGAGCGCAGGGAAGGACGTGAGACTCGAGGCAAGCGGACTTTGGAAAACCTTCGCCGCTACAACATCAAGTCTGCGCTGTACAACTGGGCTAGTGCATGGAAGGAAGTCCCTGTGAAAACTCTTGAAAATGGTTGGTCTCGTCTGCTTCTCGGAACAGATGTGGAGTACGATTTCCTAGGGTTTGACGTGGATGACTTCCATGCACGGCTACGTACGCACGGCGACAATGTTGATGTGGACGATGTTCGTGAGTGGTTGGACGACGACGAGGGCGATCCTGGGTATCAGACGTTGTCTGATATCGAGATCGCGTCTTCGGTTGCTGGTGTCAGTCCCGAACTTGAAGATTCCGACGACGAAGGCGATGATGATGCAGACTCCGCCCAGCAGGACACTACTTCAGCCATCCCCAAGCTGAGCGCACTCCGGGAACATCTAGAGTTCGTCCTAGACTACCTGGAACACCTGGACTGCGACAGGGAGATGGGGCCCTTGGGACTCGTGGAGGAAGTGCGTGCTTTCCGGCAGCGCATCATCAATCGCCAGAATCGTCGGTCCTTGCGTCAGTCAACGATTGACAGTTTTTTCAGGCCCGTGACCCCCGCTGTGCCAAGCCCTGGTTCCACTCCGTTGCCTCCCCAAGACAGGCCCTCATGCTCCGAGCCACAGCCCAGCACATCAGCTACAGTGGAGTCACCGCTCGACGTGAGTTTGCGGCTTTCCTCAGAGTCTTCTGTAGTCGGTACGCCATCACCACTACCCACCGATGCACCCCTTGGACGCCTGCCAGTGATACTCTCGGGCTCTGACAGTGAATAAACAGCAAGAACTTCTCCACTAGACCACACGGGAATTTTGAGTGTTGTGCAGTGAAAAAAACGGTGTGTTGTGTTAAGGTTTTCAAGTTGGGAGAAAAGACTAAGTAGAAAAGAAATTTAACGTAACTAACCTTCTTTGTTTTGACTTTGGAAACTTAAAAAAACTTGGGAAAAGTTAATGTGCAACACTTAAATTTAATGGAACATTATTTGGACTAAAGTGAACACTGTGAAAAGAACGGACTTCTATGTGTTATTGACTAAGTTCAGTGCAAGACTTCAGGAAGAGTGTAGTGCAACTGCTTCAGGAAATCGTTCTTACTGTCAGAGTCCGAGGGGAGGCGGTTATTCATCGAGGTGGCCAGGGACTTGCTGTAAGTAGCCAAAATGTTTCATGTTGTACTATTTCCCATACTATATTTACCACAATGTTTCATATTGTATTTTTTCCCATACTATACTTACCAGAAAGTGTCATACTGTACTTCTTTCCATACTAAACTTACCTCATGCATGTGCAGTAGGAATGTGTTTTTCAGAGTTCGGTTAGGTTCGATTAGGTTAGGTTCGGTTAGAGTCCATAAGTACCAGAATGTTTATTAATGTATGAACATACTTCTAAACCCACATTTTATGTGTCTATTGCATTTATTTCAGTCATTTATGTGCCTTATTGGTGTGATTTGGGTGTTAAATAGGTGCTATGCATGTCCGGAGGGAGTTGTATAGGTGTTTCTCTGTGTTAGGGTCCGTAAGTACAAGTCCATAAGCTGGGGCCCAATTTCCGGACAAAACCAATATCCGAACCTACCGATGGCTCTATTGATCAGGATATTGGAGGGGTTACTGTATATATATATATAAATATATATATATATATATATATATAAATATATATATATATATATATAATATATTCAGTAATCACTCCAATATCCGGAGTAATAGAGCCATCGGTAGGTTCGGTTATTGGTTTCGTCCGGATATTGGGCCCCAGCTTATGGACTTGTACTTATGGACCCTAACTCAGAGAAACACCTATACAACTCCCTCTGGACATGCATAGCACTTATTTAACACCCAAATCACATCAAAAAGGCACATAAATGACTGAAATAAATACAAAAGAAACATAAAATGAGGGTTTAGAAGTATGTTCATACATTAACAAACATTCTGGTACTTATGGACCCTAACCTAGCCTAACTCTGAAAAACACATTCCTACTGCACATGCATGAGGTAAGTACAGTATGGAAAAAAATACAGTATGAAACATTCTGGTAAGTACAGTATGGAAAAAAGTACAGTATGAAACATTCTGGCTACTTACAGCAAGTCCCTGGCCACCTCGATGAATAACCGCCTCCTCTCGGACTCTGACAGTAAGAACGATTTCCTGAAGCACTTGCAGTACACTCTTCCTGAAGTCTTGCACTGAACTTAGTCAATAACACACACAAGTCCATTCTCTTCACAGTGTTCACTTTGGTCCAAATAATGTTCCAGTATCATTTAGTGTTGCACATTAACTTTTCCCAAGTTTTTTTTATTTTCCAAAGCCAAAACAAAGAAGGTTAGTTACGTTAAATTTTGTTTCCACTGAGTCTTTTCTCTCATTTCAAAAACCTTAACACAACACACCATTTTTTTCACTGCACAACACTCAAAATTCCCGTGTGGTCTAGTGGAGAAGTTCTTGCTGTTTATTCACTGTCAGAGTCCGAGAGTATCACTGGCAGGCGACCAAGGGGTGCATCGCTGGGTCGTGGTGATGGCGTACCGACTGCAGAAGACTCTGAGGAAAGCCGCAAACTCACGTCGAGCGGTGACTCCACTGTAGCTGATGTGCTGGGCTGTGGCTCGGAGCATGAGGGCCTGTCTTGGGGAGGCAACGGAGTGGAGCCAGGGCTTGGCACAGCGGAGGTCACGGGCCTGAAAAAACTGTCAGTCGTTGACTGACGCAAGGACTGACGATTCTGGCGACTGATGATGCGCTGCCTGAAAGCACGCACTTCCTCCACGAGTCCCAAGGGCCCCATCTCCCTGTCGCAGTCCAGGTGTTCCAGGTAGTCTAGGACGAACTCTAGATGTTCCCAGAGTGCGCTCAGCTTGGGGATGGCTGGAGCAGTGTCCTGCTGAGAGGAGTCCGCATCATCGTCGCCTTCGTCGTCGGAATCTTCAAGTTCGGGACTGACACCAGCAACCGAAGACGCGATCTCGATATCAGACAACGTCTGATACCCAGGATCGCCCTCGTCGTCGTCCAACCACTCACGTACATTGTCCACATCAACAACGTCGCCGTGCGTACGTAGTCGTGCATGGAAGTCATCCACGTCAAAGCCCAGAAAATCGTACTCCACATCTGTTCCGAGAAGCAGACGAGACCAACCATTTTCAAGAGTTTTCACAGGGACTTCCTTCCATGCACTAGCCCAGTTGTACAGTGCAGACTTGATGTTGTAGCGGCGAAGGTTTTCCAAAGTCCGCTTGCCTCGAGTGTCACATCCTTCCTTGCGCTCGTCCTCGTCCTCGAGAACAACCATCACCTCGTCCAGGAACTTCCTTCAGTACAGCCTCTTCGTTGCCACGATCACTCCTTGGTCCATGGGTTGAATGAGAGCAGTCGTATTAGGTGGCAGAAACATGCACCTAATACGGCCTTTCTCAGCAACCAAGTCCTTGTCGCACGGGTAAGCAGGTGCATTGTCGAGCAGAAGAACCTTTACCTGGTCGCGAGGGATTCCCAGTGTCTTCGTCTGGTACTGGATGACCTCCTTGACGAAGTGACGGTGAAACCAGTCTTTGAAAATCACAGCTGTGAACCATGCTTGCAAAGAATGGTACCATACGACAGGAAGGACATCCATCACCCCACGAAGGCACCGAGGCTGCTTTGCACGGCCAACGACAACGGGCTTAAGCCGGTGCATGCCGTTAGCACTGGCACAACACAAAGCAAATATCCGTTCCTTAGAAAGCTTGCGGCCAGGTACATGCTTCTCCGTCTCCTCGGCTAGAGTGTTCGTTGGCAGCGAGCGATAGAATAGGCCAGTTTCATCTGCGTTATAGACTTGACCGAGAGTGAGGCCCTCCCTGTCGATCAAGCCTTTCACCTTGTGCCGAAACTCGTCAACTCCATCCTCGTTAGCGTCCAATGCTTCGCCATGTGCTTTACGGTTAGTAAGGCCATGTCGCAACTTGAACGCGGAGCCAACCCTCGGATGCCTTGAAGTCTAGGGCGTCGTGAAGCCTTGCAAACTTCTCAGCAGCAGCCTTCAGCTCCGTTCCACGTACCATCACACCAGCTGCACGTTGCTGTCGGTACCAAATCAACGTGGATCGGTCGATTTCTGCAAACTTGGGGTAAACATCAACCTTCCTTTCCACGTTGCGTTTGCTTCTCGACGAGAAGTCAGCCGTGTACTGCATGAGTTTGTCTCAGGAACGTTTGATATCGAACAAAGTCAACCGGGCCAGGTTATACTCGCGGAGAATGCGGGAAGAAGACCAACCCGCATCAACTTTCTCCAATATCTCCCTCTTCTTTTCCAGAGTCAACACCACTCTCTTCCGTTTCTCAGGTGGCGGGGCCATCATCACACACACTAAGAGGAGGGCCGAGAGCAGCAGGAGGCCTTGCAGCAAGTACGGCACCACCACAAATACGAGCACATGGGCAGCCATTACGAAGAGCATAGGTCCAGTCGCGGTGAGAGACAGGTGGGAAGTGGGGAGGATGCAGCGGCGCTCTATCGGACGTCGGAGGAATGACGAACCAAAACAATGCTCTCCCGTGGCGTGCGCAGCATGTTCAAATTACGGACGGCAAAAAATTGATTTTTTTTTTTAATTTTTTTGGGTTTTCGGACCATTTTGGGAATGTTGGATCCCAGGACGACAAGGTCCGGGTAGTGGGGATGTTCGGTTATTGGGCGTCTGGATATTAGAGTGATTACTGTATATACATACAGTAATCCTTCATTATATGATGGGGATCCGTTCCTTAAAACCCCATCGTATAGCGATCTGTCATATAGCAAGTCCATTATGACATGGAGTCAATAGGTACGTTCCCAGACCTGCCTAAACTCTCACATACACACACCTTAGCACTCACATACATGAAATATCCATATGTTTATCCCCTTACCCGAGGGGATGGCTGGGCCGCGCCGTGCCCCTCCCGTGGGGATAATAGCGCTCTAAATACACGATGAATTAGCTACTTCCAGGTCAATGGAAGTACACTCAATCCTCGTAAACCGTGTTTATAAACCACGGATTCGAAAACCGCGGCAAAGTGGTTGTCAGACTGCCGGCACCCTTAAATCGCTGTTAAGTCATGAAAATCGCGGATCTAGGCACCGAAGTGGGCCTTTTCCAAGCACAATCGTAAACCGCGGCATCGAATTTGATAACCGCGACCCAACAACCAATCACCACCCATCCTTGGTGGCAAGTGTGCATACTAATGCCGCCATGTTGTTGTTGTTCTGCCCACCAACCCACACAGTACAGAGCATCGCCGTGCGGTACGAGAGCTACCTGCCTTTTTTTGTGCACTTCCCCCCACCTCCTACCTTCCATGGACCCTCCCGAACCCCTGAAGATGCACTCTAAGCACTAGGGCATCAAGAAGCAGCCACCGTTGTCGTACAGTCAATGTTTGGAGCTCATTTGTTGTGTTGAGAAGGAAGAGAAGTTTGCAAGCCTGGCGAAAGAATTTGGGAGGAACGAGTCGACCATAAGGACGATCTACAAAACCAGGAAGAAACTGAGGAAGTGCGTCAAAGCATTAGTCATCTCTGAGGCAGACTTTGAGGGCTTCCTGAGGGAGGCTGAGGAGCTGGAGAAGGGAGAACAGCATGAGGGAGCACCCCCACCTCATGCTGGGAGGTTCTAAGTTCTTCCCAACACCACTCCACTTCATTCACTTAAGCAATATCGTCATGAGATTAAGGTGAGATCCCTTAACATTGCTTATTTCTATTAAATACATGCACTGAATATTCCTAAATTTGTATGTTTGTGTTTGATGGTGCCTAGATAGGTGTAGGTAGGGTGCTTTGGGGGGTGGTTGGCCAAAGTCCAGACCCTAATTAATTTTTCACATGAGTTATTATTTATAAACTGCGGATTTTGTAAACCTCGGCAGCGGTCCAGACCCAAATTCCCGCGGTTTACGAGGATTGAGTGTATCACTTATCCTTTTCCCTTTTTTATATATATATTTTTTAGTATGAGAACAGGTCATAAGGGATATTTCAATGGGTAACGAACATGGAAAATTAGTGACGAAGTGCACGTGGGGTGTTGGCAAGTGATGAATTAGCTACTTCATGACCAATGGCAGTATGAATTAGCCTTTTCCCTTTTCTATATATATTTTTTAGCATGAAAATAGGGCATAGGGCACATTTCAATGGAAAAAGTGAATGGAAAAAACCGGCCGGGAGTTGCGTTGCGCAGCCTGGCTGTAGCTATGCAGGAGAGGGGGTGAGAGAGGGGAGGTGGGGAGGTGAGGCAAACACAGAAAAATAGCTAAACTGGTAACACTGGATGAGAGTACTAGCGGTATTAGCAGCGCTGCTTATAGCTACACACTGGCAGTACTAATAGATGATACAAGACCGCACTCGAAAGTCCACGCGATTTTAAAAATCCCTGAATCACAGAAGTGACTCCCCACTGTATGGTACATACGTAACAAGCGTCACGAAAGTGACGGCCCGCGGGTTAGGGGTTAAACATTTAAAGTATCACATTAATAGTGAATAAAGAGGAAAAAAACATGAAAACTACAGTATACACTAGTTCTTACCTTTACTGAAGCAAGTAGGGTTGTTGATGTCGTTCCTAAACAATTCACCGTGAAGTCGACAATTCGCCATCAAAATAGGGACGATTCCCTATCAAGACAATTACCCATCATTCGATAAATATACTCATTATTAATTGATACTTTAATAACTAATTTTCAGGGGCATCTATCAAAGTCTATGTTCATTCAATAGCGCAGGCTTTAGATGTCATTTATAAGTTGCACTTTTAGACAATAATTGTTTCTAACTCGCTGTAGTCGACTTTGAATTATGTTCTAGCGTCACCCATAGCTGTTTTCATTAATTTCCATTGGTACTACAACATCCTGGGTATATTTTAAAATGACTTTGAGGTACAAGTATAGTATTAAAAAACTAGTGTACTTGCTAAATAAACTGGTATGTAAATAAACGACAGGGAATATTCCTGACGGCGAAAAGTCCTGATGGCGAATTGTCTTGTTATTGTTGTGATGGCGAACTGACTTGATGGCGAAATGTCCCGAAACCTTTATATAGACGTAATATGAAGATTATTCGTATAATTCCAAAGTATGTTGATCGTTCACTTAAGGTTATTAGGAATGTATATAAATGCCAATGTCTCATATGTAGCCTTATGTTAGGATGAAGGAACGATCGTAAATCGCCTGATTCGCGTTTCAGTATATTTATATTTTTTCAGTTAATACCCATTACTTGATGCCATATTTTAAATTTATTATAAAAACAATAAATCACCATCACCTTTATAACATATAATTCAAAGACTAGTGTACTTGCTAAATAAACTTGTATGTAAATAAATGACAGGGAATTGTTCTGACAGCGAATTGACTTGATGGCGAATTGTCCCAACTCCGAGGTTAAGGGACAATAAGGGCCTCACAGCCTTCACTCATCGCTGTCAGAACTGGCTGGCTGGGCAGGGCTGGCTGGTGAGGCTGGACCGGTGGACGAGTGCGTGTTGTCCAACGCCGACGGTGGGGAAGTTTGCGTTGCGTTTGCGCGTTCGTTGTTCACTGAGCTGCGGATGATCCATTGTTGTAGCAAATCGTTCCCATCGTATAGTGAGCATAGGGTAATAAAATGTCGTCGACATCATATAAGCGAAATATCATATAAAGAGGCATCGTATAACGAGGGGTTATATAAAGAGGCATCGTATAACGAGGGGTTACTGTGTATATATATATATATATATATATATATATAAACACCGCAAAAAACCTTGATACTCTCTAAAATTTAGCTTGAAAACTTCAACATAACATAACTCTGATAGGCGAAAACATCACTTTAAAGTGACGTTTTCACCTATCATAGTTAATATTTTTTATTTTTCTACATCACTCAAATACTTTACAGGCATCTTGGAATGTGTCAGGTGAAAAAATAACGCTAGTAAAACATAGGGAAGAAACTGAGAATTTATCTAGAAGGAGCATCAACAACATACACCCTAACCTAACGAGAGCTCGGCGGGCACTGGCACATTTCATGCATCAGTGAGTCTGGGAGTGTCCAGGGTGTTGTCAGATGTACATTAACAGCCACATTAACTCGGGAGATGGTTGGAGTTAAGCCTACCTTAAATGTTTTTTTCATAGGTCTCCGAGGAGTGATGGGATCAAGGTTTTTTGAGGAGGGTCTGTGTGTGTGTGTGTGTGTATATATATATATATATATATATATATGTATATATACACACCCACCGCTAATTGACTTAGGACCAACACACAGAATTGGTATGGCAGAGTTGCCTGTCTTTGCTTTGTGTTTCCACCTCTACCAAGTGAATTTTTTGGGCAAGAAGTAACTGGCAGCTCCTCTGGTGTTGGGAGGAGGTGGTGAAACACTCAGGACGTCAGTGCTTGCCCAGAAGCGAGAGTGGGAGTACATGTTCCCATCGCTCCGAGCTTGCACCTCCCTCTTTTTTCATATGCATTACTGTTTGCCCTGTTATTTTCCTAGTGTCGATTTGTCATGCCTGGAAAGTACTGCTCAAGGGATGAGAGGGTCCATATCATTGCATGGAGGCAGGATAACGTCCCTATCAACACGATTTGTGAATATACTGGACGTACAAAGTCGACTGTCATGAAGATTCTTGCTGCAGCGTGCGGCCTGCCACTTGATGTCATACCAGGACACGAGCATGACGGTGGAAAGAAGAGGATGACTTCCAGAGGTATGGACACGCTTCTGAAGAGAGAAGTAATCAAGACTCCTTGACTGACAGCAACTGAATTGTAGAGAATGCATCCCCAGCTGTTACAAGACGTCTCAATTTGATCTATCCAACACCGCTTGCAGAAGGAGCTGGGTTGGCCAAGCTGCACCGCAGCCAAGAAACCGCTTCTCATTGACTGCATGAAGAAGCAGCACATTCAGTTTGCCAAGAAGTATGCACACTGGACATCGGGTGAGTGGAGAAAAGTTATGTTTTCCAATGAAAGCACATTTCAAGTGTTCCAGGTGTGTTCTGCCAAAGTTCGTCACCCTGCCTCCTGTAGTCAATATGACCTTGCATACACAGCGCCAACTGTTAAGCACCCACAATCAGGGGTGTTTCTCAAGTGAAATGGGAAGGGAAGGCCTCTACTTTCTTCCTAAGAACTTGATGACGAATGGTGGCCAGTACATTCAAGTTCAGAAAGATCATTTGTTAAAGTGTTTTGCTATTCATGGGTGTGACTTTTTCATGCACGATTCAGCTCCATATCACAAGTCAATAAAGGTGACAAAATGGTTTCAGGATAATCGTATTGAGGTCCTCCACTGGCCTGGCAACAGTCCGGATCTAAATCCGACAGAAAACTGCTGGGCCAAGATGAAGAAAATCATGGCAGAGAATAAGACACCCAATCTGGACAACCTCAAGACTGAACTGACAAATGTTTGGTGCAAAGAAATGTCCTTAGATTACTTTAGAGATCTAAGTGATTCCATGTCAAAATGCATCCAACTGGTCCTGAAAAACAAGGGAAACATGATTTCATATTAATGAATGGCATTTTATGAATAAACATTGTGATATACTATGATTTCTCTGTTTTTCAATACCTTGTGGGGGGAGGTCCTAAGTCAATTTGCAGTAGCTGTATATATATCAGCAGCAGCAGCCGTTGAGATCCACTGCAGGACCGGCCTATCCCTACTGAAGCAGGAACGATGCAGCCAATGTATCTCTACCCAGTGGCTTAGGTTGTCTGGTAGAGACTGTAAGTAGGGTGTGAGGTGCTTGTGAGTGTAATTGTAGTGTTGTAGTGGCTTTGGATGTGTGTGTAGTCTGTGAACCAAGTGTAATCGGCCAGCCTTATGCCGATTGGGTGCAAGCATACTAGTATGCGACACTGGTTCAACCACAGCACCTCTTTTGTCCGCCAAAGTAGTAAGTGGTTCAGTGAACGCTTCCAAAAGTTTTTACAACCCTGGCAGGAAGCAAAACCCGTGTCCACCAGCATGCGAGACACACACCCTACCACTGTACCAAAGAGGCTCCGATATATATATATATATATATATATACAGTAAACCCTGCATAAGTCGAACTTTTACAAGACGGAATCTTTCGTAAGCCGTACTCAGGCCGAGACCGTGTATGTAAGCAGGCCGAGATGTGGAAAAAGGGGGACAAAGGTGGCGCCAGGCAGACATGTGGCCGCCAGTCTGCTGCTTGTCTGATTTCACTGGTTTTGAAGTCTCAGATTATCTTGAAGGAATGCATAAAGTCGGTGAGAAAAACATTAATGAAGATGATGTCATCCAGTGGCTTTAAATGAATGCAGATGATCACAAAACAGAAGAAGAAACTGCTGAGTTCGTGGCTGGGAGGAAAGATGATGACAATGACGATGAGAAAGAGAACAGTGATGTTGGATGCAAGAATCCATACAAATTATACCAAATTTGTGAAGCAATGGATGTTGTCATATCTTGGCTGGATTATGCTGACAATGCAGAAGAACAAAATTTTTAACCCTTACACCGCGGGCATGTTTCCCAATGTTTTGCGTCTCCCGCGGGGTTATTCGGGCTCAGACAGACTCTCAAAAAATATTTGCCAAAAATCAGTTATTAGTCCTAGAATATTAAAATTAAATATGCATATGGCACATACCTTCAGCTTTCTCCTGGGATGTTTGCTGAGCCTTTGTCGATTACCGTAGGACTTGTGGAGACCTCTGAAGTTGGGTAACGAAGTCTCCACTTTACACTTCCTGACAACCCGTAATATGATTACCACAGCTAGATATTAACACTATAAACACTACTCTATGATTATCAAGTAGTTTGGGATCCATATTCCAAATAAAAACCACTGTGAAAGCAATGAAAATTACGAGCGCGTATGACCTTCCCACTTGCGCTAGTTCGCTGTTGGTATTCTGTCATTTATTATTCATAAAACCCATCACACTTTATATTTCTATTACTATATAACACTTATATATATCTACAGTCTTTATCCATAAGTTTCCTTCAGTAGTATTAGTTTATTGTCACTGTAGGGATTCAATTTCTTTCAGTAAAATACGTAGCATTCACTTTCGCGTCCTGTATACTAGAATTGAGAGTGAATGTCACTTTCACCTTCACTCTCATAACTCATAGTATTCAGACATGCTAGAGTGAAACTTTCACTTTCATTACTCCTAGGGTATATACTCGTATTCTTATAATACTACTCATTTACATTTCTATTTACGTTCTCTATTTTATTTACGTTATTTACATTTCTGTTTTATTTACACTGTGTTATGCACTGTCACTTGAAGTAACTTATAAAACTATTTTCCACTGTTCACGTATATTTACATTCATTACTTTCACTTGCTGTTTACACATTATTTACAATTCCACTTGCACTGTTTTACTCAATAGAAAGATCGTAGCCACTCTTTTATCAATTGTCAGCCCTTTACCTCTTTCCACACGAGGTTTAGTAGGGGGTAAAGGTCACAGGGCCCTTTGCATGGGGGTGAAAAGTGCCTGAAGTAAGCAGGAGCAAACAGACGTACCTTCACATTGGAAGATGGGAGTGAACTGATAAGGATGATCAGAGGTGGTGGCCTACCTAGGGAAATGCATTACTGCCAACGTTAGCCTCTTGACAGCAGCTAATATATAGCAGTGAAATGATTGGCAGGAAATCTAGACAATACATAATAAATTAGGTAGTTCCAGGTGAATGTAAATATCACTTAGGCTTCTCCCTTCCCTCCTTATATGTATATTTATTACGAAAATAGATTATACGGCATATTTCAAAGGGAAATAAACAGCGAAAATTAGTGAACGAGTGCACATGACGTGTCGTCAGGTGATAATTAGCCAATTCCAGGTGTATGATACTCTCACTTACCTTATTTCTTTCTTGTACATATTATTTGGTATAAGAATAGGGCATAGGGCTTATTTCAATGGATGAAATCAGTGAAAAATTCCAGGGAAGATTTACTTAGCGTAGCATGGCCGGGCAGGCGAGAGGATAGGGTAATGGAGGGGGGGTAGGGAGGGGAGTCAAGAACGGGGAGAAATGGCTAAATTGTCAACAATGGATGGGAGTACAGATGAGATTAGGAGTGCTGACTAGTGTTGGACACTGGCAGTACTGATAGATGATACAAGCCACCACCTGAAAGCCCGGGTGAATACAAATTATCACAGAATCGCAAAAGTGACGCCCTGCAGTATGATCCCTTGCTCCCAAGCGTCACGAAAGTGACGCCCCGCGGTTAAGGGGTTAAACTATGCATGTAAGGGAGTTGCGAGGCTTCGTTATTTGTCGCCAGTATTCGCGGCAGAAGCAGGTGAAGATTCATGACTTCTTTAACCACTAAACCACGGGGTTGTTTTGGCTTGACTTGCGTGTCTCGCGGGCACATTCGCTCTCCAACAGACTCTCTAAATATATTTACCAAAATTCAGTTATTAGTCCCAGAATATTAAAATTACATATGCATATGGCACATACCTTCAGCTTCTCCTGGGATGTTTGTTGAGCCTTTGTCGAGTACCGTAGGACTTGTGCAGACCTCTGAAGTTGGGTAACGAAGTCTCCACTTTAAACTTCACGACAACCCGTAATATGATTACCACAGCCTGATATTATCACTAGAAACACTATTCTATGATTTTCAAATAGTTTGCAATACATACTCACAAAAAAAAAACCACACACACACACACACACACACACAAACACACACACACACACACACACACACACACACACACACACTGTGAAAGCAATGAAAATTACTAGCGCGTATGACCTTCCCACTTGCGCTCGTTCGCCGCTGGTGTTCTGCCATTTATTATTCATAAAAACACTCTCACTTTATATTTCTATTACTATATAATACTTATATATATCTGCAGTCTTTATCCATAAGTTTCCTTCAGTAATAGTAGTTTATTGTCACTGTAGGCATTCAATTTCTCTTTCAGTAAAATACGTAGCATTCACTTTCTTGTCCTGTATGCTAGCGTTGATAGTGAATCTGTCACTTTCATTTTCACTTTCATAACTCCAAGAATTCATACATGCTAGAGTGAAACTTTCACTTTCATTACTCCTAGTATATATACTTGTATTCTTCTATTACTACTCATTTACATTTCTGTTTACATTCCCTATTTTATTTACATTACAGTATTTACATTTCTATTTTATTTACACTGTCTTATGCACTGTCACTTGCAGTAACTTATAAAACTATTTTCCACTGTTCACTTATATTTACATTCATTGCTTTCACTTGCTGTTTACACATTATTTACATTTCCACTTGCACTGTTTTACTCACCAGAAAGATCATAGTCACTGTCTATCATTTTCATTGATAAATTAGCCAGTTCACGTTTAGTAAGGGGTAGAGGTCACAGGGCCCTTTGCATGGGGCTAAAAAGCAGCGGGATTGGACGGGCGCGAATTCGACGTGCTTTCACCTTGAAAGACGACAGTAAACTGAATACAGTGTGGTGGCCTACGGGGAGTGCAATGCTGCCAATGTCAGCGTGGTGACAGCTGCCAATATATACGCTATGAAATGATTGGCAGGAAATCTAGAAAATACATAATAAATTAGGTAGTTCCAGGTGACTATAAATATCACTTAGGCTTCTCCCTTCCTTTCTTATATATATTCTTATTACGAGAATAGATTATACGGCATATTTCATGGGGAAATAAATGGCGAAAATTAGCGAACGAGTGCACATGAGGTGTCGTCAGGTGATAATTAGCCAATTCCAGGTGTATGGCACTATCACTTACCTTATTTCTTTTTTGTATATATTATTTGGTATAAGAAGAGGGCATAGGGCTTATTTCAATGGATGAAAACAGTGGAAAATTCCAGGGAAGATTTACCTAGCATAGCACGGCCGGGCAGGCGAGAGGAGAGGGTAATGGAGGGGAGGTAGGGAGGGGAGTCAAGAACGGGGAGAAATGGCTAAATTGTCAACAATGGATGGGAGTACAGATGAGATTAGGAGTGCTGACTAGTGTTGGACATTGGCAGTACTGATAGATGTTAAAAGCCACCACTTGAAAGCCTGGGCGAATTCAAAATAACACAGAATCACAAAAGTGGCGCCCCGCAGTATGATCCCTTGCACCAAAGCGTCACGAAAGTTACGCCCCGTGGTTAAGGGGTTAAGCCTATGCCAAGGCAGTGGCCTATCCCTCCTCCTGATTTCAGCAGTGATTCTGCTTCAACAACTCTCCAGAAAGCCAGCACTTCAAGTAGTGTTGGCACAGACACCGAACAGTGTCTGTGTGTGTGTTTGAGAAAACTGTAACTTGACTAAATGAAAAAAAATGTGTGGAGTGACTTCGTGTTACGTGATCACGATTACAGTTCAGAATTATTATTAGTGCAAGTGTTACATTGTAGTCTATTATAGTGATTACATTTAAGTTTAATTCTTAATATTCAGTGAACTAAATACTGGGTACTGTTTAGAATGTTATGTTAAATTGCGAACTCCACCACCTCCGTCTCCAACACAAGCTGCCGATGGGTCTGTACTACCTCTAATGAAAGGTAAATCAGGTGCACTGATTTTTTTTTCTTTTTTGTTTTGTTTTTCTTTTTTCACTTATACAGTACACTGTATATGCTCCTTTACTTCAGTGTTGAAAAGACACGTAATAAATATTGTCTTTGCAATTTGAGGGGTAAAAATCCACCTCCAACACAAGCCGCCAACAGGTATGTACTGCCTCTATTAATGATTTTCTACCAATTAAAGGTATATTAATTGCACTGAATTGTTTTTTTGTCATACCTTATTTATTTATATATGCTCCTTTAAATCAGTGCTGAAAGGACAAGTAATAGTTATTGTCTTAGCAATTTTCAAGGGCCTTGGCACCCCCAACCCTACCCCTTCCACTTCTAATATACTATAGCAGTAGCCGTGTGTGTGTGTGTGTGTGTGTGTGTGTGTGTGTGTGTGTGTGTGTGTGTGTGTGTGTGTTCTTACCTTACCTAATTGTTCATACCTAATTGTATCTTTACAGGAATGAGTCAAGCTCGTACTGTCCTGTGTCTTAAACCATATTTATCGTACATATCCTTAAATTTGTGAATTGTTTTGGCACACACTATTTCATTTGGTAGTGCATTCCATTGATCAATTGCTCTGTTTGGGAAACTGAATTTCCTTACGTCTTTATCACCTCTCTTCTTATGCAGTTTTTTGCAGTGTCCTCTTGCTGATGCTTCTCCATATGTTAAGTAATCATTTATGTCTATTTTCTCCTTCCCTGATATGCACTTATATAGCATTATCATGTCACCTCTTTTCCTTCTCTCCTGTAGTGTTGGTAGATTCAGTTTATTTAGTCTTTCTTCGTAGCTCAGGTCCCTTAAGCTTGGTATCCATCTTGTAGCGGCCTTTTGAACTTTTTCAGTCTTGTCTATGTGCTTTTTGAGATGAGGACTCCAGACTACTGATGCATATTCCAGGGTTGGTCTAATGAATGATGTTATTATCCTTCTTAGCATGTCTTCATTTATGTATGTGA
This sequence comes from Coenobita brevimanus, assembly GCF_032717465.1. Taxonomy (NCBI): domain Eukaryota; kingdom Metazoa; phylum Arthropoda; class Malacostraca; order Decapoda; family Coenobitidae; genus Coenobita; species Coenobita brevimanus. The sequence goes on from NC_136977.1 coordinate 13,559,436, forward strand.
ATGCTATTCTCATATTTGCAAGCAGTGTATGCATGTTCCGTACCTTCTCGCTGATGTGGTCAGCCGGAGATAGTCTGTTACTGATAATCACACCTAGGTCTTTCTCTCTTTCTGATGTGTATAGGGTTTTATTTCCTAACTTATAATCCCAATCAGGTCTTTTTCCACTTTTACCAAACTTGATTACATGACACTTGTCCACATTGAATTCCATTTGCCATGTACTACTCCATTCATGAAGTTTATTTAATTCTTCTTGTAGCTCTTTACAAGAGTCTGTGTTAGTAATTCTCCTTTGTATTTTTGCATCATCTGCAAACATATTCAGATAGCTCTCATTTCCAGTGTTACTGTTTATATCATTTATATACACTAAAAACATGATTGGTGCCAGCACTGAACCCTGTGGTACTCCACTAGTCACTTCTTTCCATGACGAGTAGTTTCCTCTTAGTACTGTTCTCATTTCTCTTTTTATGAGAAAGTCTTGCGTCCAACAAAACAGTTTGCCTCGAATTCCTCCTTGATGGTACAGTTTCCATAAAAGTCTTTGGTGTGGTACTGTGTCAAAAGCTTTCTTGAAATCTAAATAGATACTGTCCACCCATCCTTCCCTTTCCTGTACTGTATTTGTTACTCTGTCATAGTAGCTCAACAGATTAGTAACACATGATTTTCCTTTTCTGAAACCAAACTGTCTTTCTTTCATCATACTGTGTTCTTCTAGATGATTTACCCAAGCTTTTCTTATAAGCTTTTCTAATACCTTGCTTACAACACTGGTCAGTGATACTGGTCGGTAGTTGAGTGGACTTTGTCTATTTCCTTTCTTGAATAAGGGGACAATATTTGCTTTTTTCCAAATATCAGGTAGTTTACCTTGACTCAAGGATTTCTTGAAAATTAAAAATAATGGTTTACTTAACTCCTTTGCACATTCTCGTAGTACCCAACATGAAATTTCATCAGGACCACTTGCTTTTCCTCTGTCTAATCTACTTCACTCTTCCTGTATTACTTTTTCTGCTATTTGTATATCTGGTAGTGTGTGTGGACATGCATGTTCCACATAGTCCCTCTCAAAATTTTTTTCTTCTGTAAAAACTAATTGGAAATTCTTATTTAGTGCTTCACAAATATCTATCTCTTGTGTATAAGTGATTCCCTCGTCCGTAATTGATTGATGAGGAACACACTGAGGTGGTTTGGCCATGTGGAGAGGATGGAGGGTGAAAGACTGACGAAGAGAGTGTATGTGAGTGAGGTGGAGGGGGGAAGAGGGAGGGGGAGGCCGAGGATGAGATGGAGGGATGGGGTGGAGAGGTATATGAGAGAGGGGGGTGTGAGTTGGGAGCAGGGCAGTGAAATGGCGGGGGACAGGGCGACTTGGAGGCGATTTGTTTGTGGCCACCCCAAACGGGATTGAGGCGTCTGGCAATAGATAGATAGATATCTTTTACTTTGGTTTTGCTTCTGATATAGCTGTAAAACAGCTTTGGTTGATCACTACTTTTATTTATTATATCCTCCTCAAACTGTTTTTGGGCTTCCCTCCTTATTCTTGTATAATCGTTTCTCGCCTGTTTGTAAATATTATACGCCCTTTCACTATTATGTCTTCTGTATATATTCCACAACAAATCTCTTCTTTCTTTTGATTTTTTACATTCTGTACTGAACCATTTCTGTATTTTCTTATCTGCTTCTTTGTGCTGTGGGATGTACTTCTGGACTCCTATTTCATAAAATTAACAGAATTTTTTATATACAGCATTTAAATCTTGTCCTCTAAGCTCATTTTCCCAATCAACTTCTAAGAAATACTTCTTTAGGTCTTGATAATTTCCCTTTTTATAGTTTAGGCTCTTTTTGTAACTGTCATTGCTGTTTACTATGTCATATGCTATCCTGAAGTTATAATTTAATACTGCAAGATCGCTTTTGCTGCATGGAGGGTGATATATTAAACTGTCAGTATCATTTTCTTGCCTAGTAAATATTAGATCTAGCACTGAAGGTACATCATGTCCTCTTTTTCTGGTGGTTTCCCTCACATGTTGAGTTAGGAAGAACTCTTGTACGAGATCCAGGAGCTTTTGGTCCCAACAGCTTTCTTGGCTAATTATATCTAGAGTATTCCAATTTATATTTGTATTGAAATCCCCAGTTAGTATAATTCTTTCTGATTTCTCTTCCATTTTATGTAGCAATGATCTTTAACTCTGAATTGTACTCTCTGCCAGGTCCTCATATTCATCTCTTTCCCATGTGTTTGATCTGGGTGGCATGTATAAATTGGCTACAATTACTTTACCTTCAGATGTGTTGATCTCTACTGCAATCAGTTCTACTTGTGATGGTATATCTAGTTTTATTTCACTGACTTTTAGATTTTTCTTAGTTAATACTATAATTCCTCCTCCTTTTTTTAAATTTCTGTCTCTTCTCCATATACTGTATTCCTCTAAGTTTAGTATGTCATGGGATATCCTTGGTGTTAATTTTGTTTCAGTTAGGCATATTATTTGTGGTTCATTTTCTCTGACACAAATCATCCATCTCTAGTAATTTAGATACCATTCCATCCACATTTGAGTACATCAACTTTATCATCTCGTTTATATACGTGTCATGACATGGTTTTATTCCATCCTGTTTGTGAACCACTTTCGTACCTGCAATCCTATTACTTTGTAAAAAAATTTCTTCTTCTCCTCTTCTGATCTTCCCTCATTTTTTGTTTTTGCTTCCTCCCTTTTCTCTTTCAGTAATTCCAGTTCCTCTTGTGTTAGGCATCTTTTTATCCATACATTTTTGAACTCCTCTTTTTCCATAAGATTCCTTGCATTTTTTAGTATCTCTTCCACAGTGTTTACACTCTGCAAAGTCACCTTTCGAGGTCTTGTCTTGCTTTTCTCATATTTCCCTAACCTTTTGTGTTCTTCTATGTCTTTACTACAGATTTCCTCTGATACTTCTTTCAGTAAGCTCATTACATTTGCCATCTCCTTTTTGTCTCTTGTGATCTTGTTTTTTACTTCTTCCTCTTCTATAACAGTGATTACTATAGATTTGTTTATATCTACTAAATCTCTGACTAACTTTGGATTGTTTTGGATTATTCTTTTCACTTCACATTTTCGTGTGTGTGTGTGTGTGTGTGTGTATTTGGGTGTGTGTATAGGCAATGATAGACTACGTTTGTGTGGATGAACAAATGAGAAAACAAGTGTTGGATGCAAGAGTGTGGAGAGGGTGGGGGAAAGGAGTCTCGGACCATCACTTAGTGATGGCCAAGGTAGAGCTGCAAAGAAAGTGGAAGAGGAGACGAAGGGGAAGACAGGAGGAAGCAGCTCCTGTGAGAAGAGTGGAGAAATTGCAAGATAGTGAGAAAATGACAAAGTATAAAAGCATAGTGGAAGAAAGATTGGGAAGGTATGAGCTAGGCAGATGGAAGGGGTGGAAGACGTATGTAAGATATTTACGGAAGAGATAGGTGCAGCGTGTGAGGCGGTTTGTGGAGTGAGGAGGAGATGCAAGGGTGTGCAAGGGACAGCATGGTGGAATGATGAGGTGAAACGAGCTGTGGAACAAAAGAAGAAGGCATATAGTGAATGGTTAGCAAGTAGAGGTAGGGGAGAATATGAGAGAGAGAAGAGAGAGGTAAATGTGAGCAGGAGAAGGGAGGTTAAGAGACTGGTGAAGGAGAGTAAGAAGAAAGTGGATGAAGAGTTTGGGAGGAATCTGAGTGTGAAATGGAGGGAGAGTAAGAAATTGTTTTGGAAGGAGGTAAAGAAAGTAAGGCAGTGTGAAAAGGGAAATAGTAGGGGAGTGAAAGATAGGAATAATAGATTGTTGGTGGAGAAGAGAGAGAAATTGAGGAGATGGAAAGAGCACTTTGAGGTTTTGTTGAATATAGAGAGTGAGAGCAGTGTGAGTATAAGTGGTTGGGGAATGGTTGGGAGAAGAAGAGATAAGAGGAGGAAGGAAGAGATCAGTAGGGCGGAAGTAGTGGAAGCGATGAAGAAGATTAAGTTGGGAAAGGCCTCAGGAATTGATGGAGTGTTTGGTGAAATGCTTAGGTATGGGGGTGAGATTGTTGTGGGGTGGATATGGAAGTTGTGTAGATTGGCTTGGAAAGAGGGAAGGGTTACAGAGACTGAAAATCAGGTATAATTGTTCCTTTATAAGAAGGAAAAGGGGAGAGAAAATTCTGTGGTAATCATAGGGGTATTTGCCTTCTTAGTGTGACTGGTAAAATATATGGTAGAATACTCATTGATTAGGTTAGGCATATGACAGAGGAGCTAGTTGGAGAAGAACAAGGGGGATTTAGGAAGGGAAAAGGGTGTGTAAATCAGATATTTGTTCTAAGATGTTTAGTGGAGAAGTATCTAGAGAAGGGAAGGAAACAGGGCCGGTCTTTCCTATACGCTCACTACGCTCAGTGTGTAGGGCCTCCGATCACTGGTGAGGCCTCCCGTCCTCAGGATGTGTATTATAAAAATAAATAATTATAAAAAAATAAAAGTACGTCGAGAATGGTGCTTATATTGATTAATTGGTTCCACGTGCATGAACGTTGTATAAACAATAATAACTGAATAATTGCAGGCAAAAATTACACTAGTCTTTTAGAGTAACAAAAAATAGTGGTAATTAGAAATTTGTTTAGTGGGATTTAACATTAAATTCTGGTGACAATACTGAGTGCTGCACTGCAGATCAGCAGAGCGCCTGTCACGCTGACTGTTGCTGTCAGTCAGGAACTGACATCGAAGCGTAAACATCTCTCAGGTTTGATAAACGAACAAAGAAACGGCTACATGAGGAAGCTCATGCTAACCGTAAAGGTTAGTATTATATTATTTAATATTGCCACTCATCATGCGATTGTAGGCTACTGTTTTTCTAATATCGAAAGTGGCTAAACTGACCAAACTTTACTGTTAACGTTCCTGACCGATGTTTTATGGCCGTACTATAAAAACTAAGAGCCAGTATTGACAAAAGTATCTGACGTTCCCGTTTTTCGTACCATAAATAAATTTGCTGTTCACGCTAGGCGTTCGTCACCTGGTTATGGCGTAAAATAGTACTGGAATGTGATAGGAGGATAAACGCCACAAGAGACCCCCCACCCCTCCTTTAGTATAACAAATTTAAATATTCACAAATATGGTAAAGGTTTTTCCATTTATAAACACTGAATAATTCAGGAAGAAAATTTTCCTTAGCAGGCTAAAATATATTAGAAATACAAGGCCGTTCATAAAATTTTACAAGACTATACGTTTCCATAACGAATACGAGTAAACAAAAACTTCCATGGTAGCGTCGTGGCGCTTAATATTGGAGTTAGGACATTAAATTATGCATACTAAATTGTAATTATAGTTTCACACAAAGTATCATTATTTTTTTTATTCAGAGAATACAAGATTATGCAGTGCGTGACAGAAATAAATGGAGAGAAATTGTGAATGAATAAGTGATGACGCAGCCCTGAGGGGATATTCTCCCGCATTTGGTCTGATCAGCTAGTCAGGTCAGGTGCGGGTAAGGGGCTGGGCCTGTTATGATGTGGCAGGGGTAAACCAGTTCTGCTGTCGGGCCCTGCTGCGGATGTCACTGATTGCATTGCGCAGTTGACCCTTGTGCGGTGTGGTGCGGTGAGGATCTGTCCGTTCTCCCCTTTGGGGCTAAGATGCAAATGAATGTGTTTGAATGGATGAGTAAATGGGGAGTGTGTCGTCCTATCTCGGCTACCTCCCTTTCCTTGGGGGAAGCAGCCTAGGTATATAGATAGATAGATAGTTTTTTACTTTACATTGCTCAGGATAGGGGTATAACTTTGGTGGATATAAGGGTAGGGGGAGAAATGTAAATAAGGGTTGGGGGGGGGGGCCTCCAAAGAGGATCAAGCGTAAGGCCTCAGAAAAGCTAGGACCGGCACTGGAAGGAAAGTGTATGCTGCCTTCATGGACTTGGAGAAAGCTTATGACAGAATAGATAGGCAAGGTATGTGGAAGGTATTAAGAATATATGGAGTGGAGGGGAAATTGTTCAGTGCTGTGAACAGTATGTACGAGGAAGCTAGGGCTACGGTTCGAGTGGATGGTGAGCTGAGTGAGTTCTATGATCTCAATGTGGGACTGAAACAGAGTTATGTGATGTCTCCATGGCTGTTTAATATATACATGGATGGAGTTGTAAAGGAGGTGCAAGGTAAGGCAGTGGATGTGGGGCTGGCTCTAATGAATGAGGGTGAGATTTGGAAGATTCCGGTGTTGCTGTTTGCTGATGATACAGTATTGTTGAGTGAAGATGAATGGGAGTTGCAAGTTTGGTGAATGAATTTGGGACAGTGTGTAGGAGGAGGAATCTGGAAGTTAATGTAAACAAAAGTAAAGTTATGGTGTTTGAGAGGAATGAAGTCACAGAGTGTGCAGTGAGGTTGGATGGTGAGGATATGGAGAATGTGAGTCCATTCAAGTACTTGGGTAGTGTGATGAGTAAGGATAGAACTTTGGGGGATGAAGTGCGTGAAAAGGTACAGCAGGGAAGGAAGGTTGTTGGTACACTGAAAGCAGTGATGAGAAATAGAGAGGTGAGTATGAAAGTTAAGAAGGCACTGCATGATAGTACTGTATTGTGATCCCTACCCTGACATATGGAAGCGAGGCGTGGACCTTGCAAGAGGGGAACAAGTCAAGAGTGAGAGCAGTGGAAATGAGTTACTTGAGAGGAGCATGTGGAGTGATGTGGAGGGACAGGTTGACGAATGAAGAAGTAAAGGAACATTGTGGGGTGGATGTGGATGTGGTTGAGAAGATTAAGAGAAATACACTGAGGTGGTTTGGACATGTGAAGAGAATGGAGAATGAAAGACTGACTAAGAGGGTGTATGTAGGTGAGGTGGAGGGAGGGAGAGGGAGGGGTAGACCGAGGATGAGGTGGAGGGAGGGAGTAGAGAGGTATATGGGGGGGGGGTGAGTCGGGAGGAGGGTAGTCAAATGGTGGGTGACAGAGCGACTTGGAGGCATTTTATCTGTGGGCACCCTTTGTGGGATTAGGGCGCCGGGCTATAGATAGATGGATAGTATTGGTCTTACAGGGAGGGGCACTAACCCTTCACCAACCCACTTGTTGACACGTAAGGAGCATGTATGGGTTGGTTATATGGTTACCACCCAGCGCTGCAAATGGTTTCTTGGCTTACAGGAAACCATTTGGCTTGTCACTCAATGTAAAGCCACCTGTAAAGGAAAGAAGAGCAATAAGAAGTGACAGGAAAGATGGGAGATATAGGAAGACAAGAGGGTAGGCACAGAAAAAGAATGATAAAGGCTAAGGAAGAAGTAGGCAGCACTACATCAAGTGAATGGATGATGGTCACCACCACCTCTATATATATACAAACAGTGCTCATCAGAAGTATCGAGCGCCTATGGCAGGGCGCGCAATACTTTTGGCGAAAAAAGAATTACCCGTTTTTGGTACTAAAAATTGAGCCAGATGTTTGGGCTGCTAACATGACGTCATGGGAGCTCGAGGCCTTACTGCGCGCTGGTTGGTTCCCACCTCAGTTGCCTACAGGCTGCGTGAGAGAGAGGAACTCCGCCGTGTCTCTCTCTCTTCTTGCGCCATTTTATATCTAGTGTCCCGCAGTGTTTTGGCTTTCGCCACTTTGTTATGGCCCCTACCCGTGAACTTTTGAGTGAAATCATATCACAGATCATTGCTCTAAAGGAGGCAGGCCACCCCACAAAGGAAATAAGTGAATTGGTTGGTGTGGCTCAATCGACAGTGCGTAGGTGGTGCGCCCGTTTTCGAGAGGAAAATGGTGGTGACATTCCCACAAAGAAACTGGAGTCTGGTAGGCCCAGGAAAACTTCCTCGAGGTCTGATAATGTTTTAAAACATGCAGTGGAGTCTAATCCTCGTGAGAGTAAGAGGAAAATTAAGGAGAGCAACCCGGAAGTGTTTCGTGAGGTTTCTGTGCGCACTGTGTCTCGAACAGTCCATGAACTTGCTTACACAAGTCATAGGCCTGTGAGGAAGCCAGCGACTCTGTAGGCTTGCCTTTGCTAACAAGTACCTTAACTGGGGTGAGGACCAATGATTGTCAGTGTTGTGGTCTGATGAGGCAACGTTTAGTGTTACCTGTAATCGAGGGGCATGCGTGTACCGGCGCAAAGGTAGTGACTCGCTTGACCCCTGTTACGTAGAGAGCACAGTTAAACACCCTGATTCACTTACGGTATGGGGTTGTTTCTCGGGTAAAGGTTTGGGGAAGATTGTTGTGTTTCCCAAGAACTGCAGAGTGAATCAGGACGTTTATCTGGAGCTTCTTTGTGATCATTTACCTGAGTCCTTTGAGCTCACAGGTGCAGAAGTGTCTCAGAAGGACGGTGAACCTACTCATAAAGCCAAGTCGGTCACCAATTGGCTTCGTGACTGCGAAGTATCACTCATGAAAGACTGGCCAGGCAATGGACCAGACGTCAACCCGATAGAAAACCCCTGGTACCTCGTAAAGAAGAATCTCCAAGGGAAGGACGTGAGCTCTCTGCCTAAGCTGGAAGCAGCCATTCATGACTCCTGGGATAATATATCACTGCAGCACCTCAGGAACCTCACCCTTTCACTTCCACGACATCTCAGGTCTGTGAAGAAGCGTAAAGGATACCCTACCAAGCATTAAAGGCAAATAAAATGCATTATTTATATGTTTTTTCAATGTTGAAAGGTTTGTTTCGTAGGAGGGACGCAGGGCGCTCGATACTTCTGACGAGTACTGTATATATATATATATATATATATATATACATATATATATATATATATATATATATATATATATATATATATATATATATATACAGAAATCACTCTAATATCCGGACGCCCAATATCCGAACATCCCCACTATCCGAACATAAGAATGTTTCATACTGTAATTTTTCCCTGCTATACTTACCTCATTTCACTCTTTAATGTCCTTTATTGGTGTGAATAGGGTGTTAGGAGCTATGCATGTGCAGTAGGATGGTGTTTTTCTGAGTTAGCCTAGGTTAGGGTCCATAAGTACCAGTCCAGGAGCCAGTCACCAGAATGTTTATTATTGTATGAACCTACTTCTAAACCCTCATTTTATGTTTCTTTTGCATTTATTTCAGTCATTTATGTGCCTTATTGGTGTGATTTGGGTCTTAAATAAGTGCTATGCATATCCAGAGGGAGTTGTATAGGTGTTTCTCTGAGTTAGGGTCCATAAGTACAAGTCCATAAGCTGGGGCCCAATATCCGGACAGAACCAATATCCGGACCTACGTATGGCTCTATTACGTCGGATATTGGAGTGATTACTGTAATATATACAGGTAAGCCCTTAATTCACGCAAACTTTTTTCACACGATTTCGGTTATCCACGAATTTTTCGTACAATAATTCATCATTCAATCATTCATTGCCAGACGCCATGTATCCCACACGGGGTGGCCAAGGGCTTAGAGTTAATTGTTTTACAGGGAGGGGCACTAATCCTCCACCAACCCCACTTGACACGTAGGGATGATACAATAATTAAAACATAAAATTATAGTATTCATATAAATAATTTTAATGTACAAGAGAAATAAATAAAATATAAAAATGCCTACCTGCTGCCCGTGTGCATACATATGTGTGTGTGTGTGTGTGTGTGTGTGTGTGTGTGTGGGAGGTCGGTCGGTCTAACATGCACCACAGTCAGTTTGAATCCGACGGTCGAACCATGCATGACTGGCCAATTGTTATTTGTGGCTTATTTTTCTGCCTTCCAGTGATTGCTTGTCTTGTCTACCAACATGGGGCCTAAGCATAGTGCTAGTGATGCATGTGGTAACACACTAAAATGGACTAGTAAAGTGATGTTGCTGACAGAGAAAGTTAAAGTGTTGGACAAACTTCAGGGAGGAATGTCGGCGACAATTCTCTGTCATTTATTTACATACCAGTTTATTTAGCAAGTACAGTACATTAGTTTTTTACTAATATGAGTTATAAAATCCCCCTGAAAATTAGTTATTAAAGTATTAATTAATCAATAATAAGTATATTAATAGAATGATGGGGAATTGTCCATGTTTTGACGGTGAATTGACTTGATGGTGAAATGTCTCAGAACCGTATGTTTGGGGTGAGTCAACTGTTCATACAATAAAGAAGGAGAACGTAGGATACGGGAGACAGTGAGGGCTAGTGCTCCAGACTGCTAAAGTGTCTCCACCTACGCCTGTGAATTGTCTTGGAACCTGTGAATTGTCTTGGAACCGCATGTTTGGGGTGAATGAGCCAACTGTTCATACAATAAAGAAGGCAGAATGTAGCATATGGGAGGCAGTGAGGGCTTGTGCACCAGGCTGCTGAAGTGTCTCCACCTACGCCTGTGCTTGTCAGGTTTCAGTGTTAAATTTCTTACATTTTTGTTGTTTTTCATACTTTATGGTAGTTTATAAGGTGTATGTAGTGCATAAACAGTATTATTCAGATGTAATATACTTAATAAACATGCGTAATTATGTGCACACAAGGGCAGAACATATACGCGAATTTACCACATACGCGAAGGGTCTGGGAACCTAACCCTCGTGTGAATAAAGGGCTTACCTGTATATATATATACAGTGCTCGTCAGAAGCATGGAGCGCCCTGCATCCCTCCTGAGAAACAAACCTTTCAACATTGAAAAAACATATAAATAATGTATTTTATTTACCTTTAGTGCTTCGTAGGGTAGCCTTTACACTTCTTCACGGACCTGAGACGTCTTGGAAGCGAAAGGGCGAGGCTCCTGAGGTGCTGGAAGGGTATTTTGTCCCAGGAGTCACGAATGGCGGCTTCCAGCTTAGGCAGAGAGCTCACGTCCTTCCCTTGGAGACTCTTCTTTACGAGGTACTAGAGGTTTTCAATCGGGTTAAGGTCTGGGCTATTTCCTGGCCAGTCTGTCGTGAATGATACCTCGCAGTCACGAAGCCAATTGGTGACCGATTTGGCCTTGTGAGCAGTGCACCGTCCTGCTGAAACACTCGTGCACCTGTTAGCTCGAAGTAGTCTGGTAAACGATCACACAGAAGCTCCAGGTAAACATCCTGATTCACTCTGAGGTTCTTGGGAAGTACAACAAGCTTCCCCAAACCCTTCCCTGAGAAACAACCCCATACCATGAGTGAATCAGGATGTTTAACTGTGCTTTCTACATACCGTGGGTCAAGTGGGTCACTACCTTTGCGTGCTCCTCTGTTACAGGTAACACTAAACGTTGCCTCATCAGACCACAACACTGACAATCATTGCTCCTCACCCCAATTTAGATATTTATTAGCAAAGGCAAGCCTACGAATTCTCTGGCTGCTAGAGAGAAGAGGCTTTTTCACAGGCCTGTGACTTGTGTAACCAAGCTCATGCACCCTACGAGACACTGTTCTCACTGACACCTCACCAAACACTTCTGGGTTGCTCTCCTTAATTTTCCTTGCACTCACACGAGGATTAAACTCCACTGCACGTTTTAAAACATTAACAGACCTTGGGGAAGTTTTCCTAGGCCTACCAGACCTCGGTTTCTTTGTGGGAACTTCACCACTGTTTTCCTCCCGAAACCGTGCACACCAACGACACACTGTGGATCGTGCCACACCAACCAATTCACTAATTTCCTTTGTCTGGTGGCCTGCCTCCTTTAGAGCAATGATCTGGGATATGATTTCACTCGATAGTTCACGGGTAGGTGCCATAACAAAGTTTTGAAGGCCAAAACACTGCGGGACACTCGGTAAAAAATGGCGCAATTTGAGAGGGACACTCGACGGAGTTCCTCTCTCTCAGGCAGCCCGTGGGCGACTGAGGCGGGAACCAACCAGCGCGTCGGAAGGCCTCAGGCTACCGTGACGTCATGCTCGGAGCTCAAACTTGTGGCTCAATTCTTACCCCCCAAAATGGGTGATTCTTTTGGGGCAATAAGTATTGCATGCCCGGCGGACAACGCTGAATACTTTTGACGAATACTGTATATACATATAAATATACGTAGGTGGTGGTGCCCATCATCCACTCACTTGATGTAGTGCTGCCTACTTCTTCCTTAGCCTTTATCATTCTTTTTCTGTGCCTGCCCTCCTCTCTTTCTCCCATCTTTCCTGTCACTTTAAATTGCTCTTCTTTCCTTTACAGGTGACTTTCCATTGAGTGACAAAGCCAAATGGTTTCCTGTAAGCCAAGAAACCATTTACAACGCTGGGTGGTAACCATATAATCAATCCATACGTGCTTCCTACGCATCAACAAGTGGGTTGGTGGAGGGTTAGTGTCCCTCCCCGTAAAACCAATAACTCAAAGTCAAATGACCACCCCTTAGGGGATTATGGCATCTGCCAGAAATAAATATATATATATATATATATATATATATATATATATAATACATACATGACAGCGTACCACCAATATGTCATTTTTCCCATGAAATTACAGTATGTATTCACAGTGCGCGAGGACCAGAATCAACAATCCACTTGCGTAAAGTGTGACCCCAGTGTGTGTGTGTGTGTGTGTGTGTGTGTGTGTGTGTGTATGTATATATATATATATATATATATATATATATATATATATATATATTTATATATGTTTATTTTTATATATATATATATATATATATATATATATATATATACTGTATATATATATATATATATATATATATATATATATTTGTATCGGTGTGGTTTTTAAAGGCTCCAACATGCTTGCATGTGTCGGCCTTGGTCATCTAATGACGGCTCTCCACGCTGCACGATCCATTGCAGCCTCCCTGTTCAATCCCTTAACCCTAAGGTCACACTTAATGACCTCGTCCCATGTCTTTCTTGGTCTACCCCTCATAACCCCACCCCCAATATTAACACTTCTCACCTTCTTCACCCAATTATCATCCTCCATCCTCTCCACATGTCCAAACCACCTCAATCTACCTCTCCTCATCACAACACCAATACACTCCAGTCACATCCTACCTCTCAACTCTTCCATTGTAAACCCAGCCCCTCCAGGCCTTGGACGCAGGGACGCACTGCACATCCACCTAATCATTGTCATTTCTGTACGTCTGAGCCGGCGAATATCTTCCTCCTTCACTGCCCAGGTCTCACTGCCATACAGCATTACATTCCTAACACATGCTGCATACAAAGACCCCTTAGCACGTAGGGAGAGCCCTCTCAATGTCAGGAGAGGCAAGAGCTCCCTGAACTTCTTCCAACCACTTCTCACCCTAGCCACAGAGCTAGCTCCAGCCCCACCTCCAGCACACAACATGTCTCCCAAATAACAAAACTCTTCCACACACTCAAGAGATTCACCAGCAAGTTCAATTCTTTCACGTCTGACAATCTCCACCTGCTCTCCCCGGCACGCTGTACACATAAAATCAGCATTATCTCGCAGTTTACCTCTGATACCACTACACCTCTTATGCACCCATTTATCACAAATACTGCACAAGATGGAATTACTTCCCACGCCCTTGTGGCAAGCTGCACATGGCCACTCTCCCTCGTCTTTGACAGTACCGCCACCAACCTTAGATATCATCACTTTTGTTTTATCTGCATTAACCCTTAAACCCTTTTGCCCCATACCATCTCTCCACTTCCTAAACCTTTCCTCCACCTCCCTTTCATTCTCTGCAATCAACACCAAATCATCAGCATACAACAACTCCCACGGGAGTCCGTTTCTAAAGTCACGTGAAAGGGCTTCAAGTACCATGATAAACAACATGGGACTCAAGAATGACCCCTGATGCACACCAACATTCACGGAAAACTCATCACTCAAATCTCCATTCACTCTCACCTGGGTGTGAGCACCCACATACATGGCCATAACCACCCTAACCAGCCACTCCTCCAAGCCAAGCTTTCTCATTGCCCACTTCACCACCTCTCTAGAGACTCTGTCAAAGGCCTTTTCCAAATCAACAAAAACAAAATAAAGATCCCTTCTCCTACCAATATATTTTTCCTGAAGCTGTCGAACAATGAATATGGCATCAGTGGTCCCCCTACCTGGCATAAACCCAAACTGCATCTCATCAATATTCACTCTTTCTCTAATCATACCTTCTAAAACTCTCTCCATTACCTTCATTATCTGATCTAAGAGCTTTATACCCCTATAATTTCCTCTTTCCAGGGCATCACCCTTTCCTTTATACACATTTACAATTACACTCTTCAGCCAATCATCTAGGACAACACACTCATAAATAATCCTATTTATCAGGTCAGTGACTAAACTCACCCCTATATCACCTGAGGCCTTCAACATTTCGGCAGTCAACCCAGACACACCTGCTGCCTTCCCCACCCTCATCCTGCCTATTGCCTCACTCACAGTAGCAATATCAATCAAAGGCCAAGGGCCAGACACTGGATCTGCTGGCTCCAAACCTTCCCTGTCCCAGTCAAGCTCCTCATTCAACAACCGATTATAATGCTCTCTCCATGCATCTTTAATATCCTCGCTGTTCACCACTACCCTTCCTTCATCATTCTTCACACACTGCTCACCTATGATACCCCGATTATCCCCCTTCACCTGACCTGCCACCCTAAATATATTTTTCCTTTCCTCATGATTTAGGTTATCAAGTAATTGTTTCTGTGACTCAGACTTTGCCCTGTATATCTCTCTTCTAGCCCTACGCTTGGCAGCCAAATATTCCTCTTTGCTACCACACTTCTTCCATTCCTGGAAAAGCCTTCTTTTCTCCTTAATTGCAGCTTCTACACCCTCATCCCACCACCAAGTTACTTTATGTCTTGGTGGTCCTCTTGTCCAGCTGCATGTTACGTCAGTAACTCTCAAGAAATTGTTCTTGAGGGCTCTGTACTGTTCATTAACGCCTCTGTCTACAGCTCCCTGTTCAGCCACCACTCTCCTCAACTCGCTATAGAAGGCATCCCTTACTACTTGGTTTTTCGGCTTCCATATTTTCCTCCTAGGTACATAAGTCCTCTTTTTCATCACTTGTTCTTTAAGCACCATATCACAAATCAATAGTTTGTGCTGCTGCACACACTCCTCACTTCCTATAACTTTAACATCCCTCACTAACCTCCTATCGGCCTTCCTAACCAGAAAATAATCTATCTGACTGCTATTTCCCCCAGACTCATACGTAATTAACCTACTGTCTCTTTTCCTAAAATATGTGTTGCACAAAATCATGTCCATTGCCTCCCCAAACTCGAGTATCCTTTCCCCTTCTGCATTCCTTAGACCATACGCACATCCCCCATGCACTCCTTCATAACCTTGCTTCACCTACATGACCATTTAAGTCCCCTCCCAAAATCACTATCTCATCATCCCGCATACCACCCACTACACGTATTAAATCATTCCAAAATCTATCTCTGATTCATCCAATCCTGCCTGTGGAGCAAATGCCGATATAATCGCAGCTATCTTTCTTCCCAACAGAATTTTCACTACCAATATCCTATCGCTTACTCTCAAAACATTCATAACATATTCCACCCATTTCTCCGCAACCATCACACCAACACCTCCATATCCGTCTGTCCTCCCCTGCCAAAACAACTTATAGCAACAGTCCTTCCCAACAATCTTTCTGGCTGATCCGCCCCTGTACCGGACTTCCTGCAAATATGCCACATGCACCCACCTCCTACTGAATGCCTCAACGACTTCCCCTGCTCTTCCCCTCAAACTTCAAACATTCCATGAACCCACCCTCGTCCCCATGGGTGATTTACTGTCCTCAGGCTTGCTTTGAAACTTATTTTGTTTTGTCATCTTCTGTATTAATAAAGGGGGACAGACACAGCACAGGTTCCACTCACTGCACCCAGGTCCAGGCAATGGATCTGGGACCCCTAGCCCACAAGCTTACCAGTGGCTGTGGTATATATATATATATTATACACCCTATCAGTGGGTGTATAATGGCGGAATAGTTGCAGTGCCAAGACGCGCTTGGAGGGTGTACGCGCTTGGCACTGCAACTATTCCGCCATTATACACCCACTGATAGGGTGTATAATATATATATATATATATATATATATATATATATATATTATACACCTTATCAGTGGGTGTATAATGGCGGAATAGTTGCAGTGCCAAGACGCGCTTGGAGGGTGTCCCTGTAGCTGTCCTGGCAGGGTGCCCCGAGGCCACTACCACAGCCACTGGTAAGCTTGTGGGCTAGGGGTCCCAGATCCATTGCCTGGACCTGGGTGCAGTGAGTGGGACCTGTGCTGTGTCTGTCCCCCTTTATTAATACTGAAGATGACAAAACAAAGTAAGTTTCAAAGCATATATATATATATATCGATAGAGGAGGAGGAGGCCGTAGCACGGGCCGAACAGGGTAGTACTCCCGAGGGGAATGGGAATGGTGGTGATAGGGAGAGCTGGAGCTCCTGTTTCACTAGCTATCTAACCATCCCCCTTTGCTGACCTTTTCAGTGTGACAGTAACATGGAGAGTAGACCAGCATACTCTCCCAAACATTTCCTCTAACTATCTATGCACTACACCACATGCACTTTACATTTCACACAACGTATCCCACTACGTTACAGGGGTTGGCGCCAGCAAGGGCATGTGGCCAGAAAACTTTGCCCCCGCTACCTAGTGGCGGACTTCTGGGGGGAGGCGTGGTGGGGGTTCCGCCGGCATAGATCATGGGTCCAGGGCGAGATGGGGCTCGGGCCTGTGCTAGAGGGTACAGGGCATTGCGGTTCCCAGGCTGCCGCTTCCGCCCAATAGAGAGGGGCCCGAACCTGGGAGTAGCGTCCCAGGAGGCTGCCCTATCAGTGGGTGTATAATGGCGGGATAGTTGCAGTGCCAAGACGCGCTTGGAGGGTGTCCCTGCAGCTGTCCTGGCAGGGTGCCCCGAGGCCACTACCACAGCCACTGGTAAGCTGGTGGGCTAGGGGTCCCAGATCCATTGCCTGGACCTGGGATTGTGCGGTGAGTGGGACCTGTGCTGAAAAACCAAGTAGTAAGGGATGCCTTCTATAGCGAGTTGAGGAGAGTGGTGGCTGAACAGGGAGCTGTAGACAGAGGCGTTAATGAACAGTACAGAGCCCTCAAGAACAATTTCTTGAGAGTTACTGATGTAACATGCGGCTGGACAAGAGGACCACCAAGACATAAAGTAACTTGGTGGTGGGATGAGGGTGTAGAAGCTGCAATTAAGGAGAAAAGAAGGCTTTTCCGGGAATGGAAGAAGGGTGGTAGCAAAGAGGAATATTTGGCTGCCAAGCGTAGGGCTAGGAGAGAGGTATACAGGGCAAAGTCTGAGTCACAGAGACAATTACTTGATAACCTAAATCATGGGGAAAGGAAAAATATATTTAGGGTGGCAGGTCAGGTGAAGAGGGATAATCGGGATATCATAGGTGAGCAGTGTGTGAAGAATGATGAAGGAAGGGTAGTGGTGAACAGTGAGGATGTTAAAGATGCATGGAGAGAGCATTATAACCGGTTGTTGAATGAGGAGTTTGACTGGGACAGGGAAGGTTTGGAGCCAGCAGATCCAGTGTCTGGCCCTTGGCCTTTGATTGATACTGCTACTGTGAGTGAGGCAATAGGCAGGATGAGGGTGGGGAAGGCAGCAGGTGTGTCTGGTTTGACTGCCGAAATGTTGAAGGCCTCAGGCGATATAGGGGTGAGTTTAGTCACTGACCTGATAAAAAGGATTATTTATGAGTGTGTTGTCCCAGATGATTGGCTGAAGAGTGTAATTGTAAATGTGTATAAAGGGAAGGGTGATGCCCTGGAAAGAGGGAATTATAGAGGTATAAAGCTTTTAGATCAGATAATGAAGGTAATGGAGAGAGTTTTAGAAGGTATGATTAGAGAAAGAGTGAATATTGATGAGATGCAGTTTGGGTTTATGCCAGGTAGGGGGACCACTGATGCCATATTCATTGTTCGACAGCTTCAGGAAAAATATATTGGTAGGAGAAGGGATCTTTATTTTGTTTTTGTTGATTTGGAAAAGGCCTTTGACAGAGTCCCTAGAGAGGTGGTAAAGTGGGCAATGAGAGGGCTTGGCTTGGAGGAGTAGCTGGTTGGGGTGGTTGTGGCCATGTATGTGGGTGCTCACACCCAGGTGAGAGTGAGTGGAGATTTGGGTGATGAGTTTTCCGTGAATGTTGGTGTGCATCAGGGGTCAGTCTTGAGTCCCATGTTGTTTATCATGGTACTTGAAGCCCTTTCACGTGACTTTAGAAACGGACTCCCGTGGGAGTTGTTGTATGCTGATGATTTGGTGTTGATTGCAGAGAATGAAAGGGAGGCGGAGGAAAGGATTAGGAAGTGGAGAGATGGTATGGGGCAAAAGGGTTTAAGGGTAAATGCAGATAAAACAAAAGTGATGATATCTAGGGTTGGTGGCGGTACTGTCAAAGACGAGGGAGAGTGGCCATGTGCAGTTTGCCACAAGGGCGTGGGAAGTAATTCCATCTTGTGCGGTGTGTGTGATAAATGGGTGCATAAGAGATGTAGTGGTATCAGAGGTAGACTGCGAGATAATGCTGATTTTATGTGTACGGCGTGCCGGGGTGAGCAGGTGGAGATCGTCAGACGTGAAAGAATTGAACTTGCTGGTGAATCTCTTGAGTGTGTGGAAGAGTTTTGTTATTTAGGAGACATGTTGTGTGCTGGAGGTGGGGCTGGAGCTAGCTCTGTGGCTAGGGTGAGAAGTGGTTGGAAGAAGTTCAGGGAGCTCTTGCCTCTCCTGA
Source organism: Coenobita brevimanus (assembly GCF_032717465.1). Classification (NCBI taxonomy): domain Eukaryota; kingdom Metazoa; phylum Arthropoda; class Malacostraca; order Decapoda; family Coenobitidae; genus Coenobita; species Coenobita brevimanus. The sequence goes on from NC_136977.1 coordinate 13,578,267, forward strand.
CATTGAGGGGGCTCTCCCTACGTGCTAAGGGGTCTTTGTATGCAGCGTGTGTTAGGAGTGTAATGCTGTATGGCAGTGAGGCCTGGGCAGTGAAGGAGGAAGACATTCGCCGGCTCAGACGCACAGAAATGACAATGATTAGGTGGATGTGCAGTGCGTCCCTGCGTCCAAGGCCTGGAGGGGCTTGGTTTACAATGGAAGAGTTGAGAGGTAGGATGGGACTGGAGTGTATTGGTGTTGTGATGAGGAGAGGTGGATTGAGGTGGTTTGGACATGTGGAGAGGATGGGGGATGATAGCTGGGTGAGGAAGGTGAGAAGTGTTAATATTGGGGGTGGGGTTATGAGGGGTAGACCGAGAAAGACGTGGGACGAGGTCATTAAGTGTGACCTTAGGATTAAGGGACTGAACAGGGAGGCTGCAATGGATCGTGCAGCATGGAGAGCCGCCATTAGGTGACCAAGGCCGACACATGCAAGCATGTTGGAGCCTTTAAAAACGAAAACGACGAAAACGAGATAGATAGATAGATAGATAGATATAGATATCTACATATATATAGATATCTACATATATATATATATATATATCTATATATATATATATATATATATATATATATATATATATATATATTTATATATCTATTTATATGTTGATATAGATATATATATATATATCTATATATCTATCTATCTATCTATCTATATATATATATATATATATATATATATATATATATATATATATATATATATGTATATATATATATATACATATATGTGTATATATATATATATGTAGATATCTATTTATATGTAGATATAGATAGATATATATCTATCTATCTATCTATCTATCTATATATCTATATATATATATATATATATATATATATATATATATATATATATGTAGATATATATATATATATATATATACATATATATATATATATATGCAGATATATATATATATATGTAGATATATATATATATATGTAGATATATATATATATATATGTAGATATATATATATATATATTAACACCTCACCATAATGGACTAATTGGTGCCCAAGCCATTCCAGAAAATGCGAAATTCCAATAAAAGTGACATCTGGACTTCCCCCTCCTAACCAAGACATTTTCTGATATATCAGACATTAGTCTGGATCGCATGAACGTTTTTTATACTATTTTGGCTACCACTGGGGTACTGTACTGTGTTATAACTTCACTATATTAATCAAACAGTATAATATATATAATAATACTGTACTATACACTAACAAATACCTGTATATCCTTTATTTACCTTATTGTGTTGAACATAGCTGAAGTGATTAGGCAGTCAGGAATGCTTCTGAAATTATCGGACGTTTTCCGATATATAGGAATTTAGTCCGGTAGCTCCTCAATTCGGATAAAAGCGAATTCCAGTCCACGGAAGTCGATTATATCGAGATTTTAATGTTCATATATATATATATATATATACATATATTATTTATGAGTGTGTTGTCCCAGATGATTGGCTGAAGAGTGTAATTGTAAATGTGTATACAGGAAAGGGTGATGCCCTGGAAAGAGGAAATTATAGAGGTATAAACCTTTTAGATCAGATAATGAAGGTAATAGAGAGAGTTTTAGAAGGTATGATTAGAGAAAGAGTGAATATTGATGAGATGCAGTTTGGGTTTATGCCAGGTAGGGGGACCACTGATGCCATATTCATTGTCCGACAGCTTCAGGAAAAATATATTGGAAGGAGAAGGGATCTTTATTTTGTTTTTGTTGATTTGGAAAAGGCCTTTGACAGAGTCCCTAGAGAGGTGGTGAAATGGGCAATGAGAAAGTTGGCTTGGAGGAGTGGCTGGTTAGGGTGGTTATGGCTATGTACAGTATGTGGGTGCTGACATCCAGGTAAGAGTGAATGGAGATTTCAATGATGAGTTTTCCATGAATGATGGTGTGCATCAGGGGTCAGTTTTGAGTTCCATGTTGTTTATCATGGTACCTGAAGCCCTTTCACGTGACTTTAGAAACGGACTCCCGTGGGAGTTGTTGTATGCTGATGATTTGATGTTGATTGCAGTGAGCAAAAAGGAGGCAAAGGAAAGGTTTAGGAAGTGGAGAGATGGTATGGGGCACAAGGGCTTAGGGGTAAATGCAAATAAAACAAAAGTAATGATATCTAGGGTTGGTGGCGGTACTGTCAAAGACGAGGGAAAGTGACCATGTGCAGCTTGCCACAAGGGCGTGGGAAGTAATTCCATCTTGTGCAGTATTTGTGATAAATGGGTGCATAAGAGGTGTAGTGGTATCAGAGGTAAACTGCGAGATAATGCTGATTTTATGTGTACGGCGTGCCGGGGAGAGCAGGTGGAGATTGTCAGACGTGAAAGAATTGAACTTGCTGGTGAATCTCTTGAGTGTGTGGAAGAGTTTTGTTATTTGGGAGACATGTTGTGTGCTGGAGGTGGGGCTGGAGCTAGCTCTGTGGCTAGGGTGAGAAGTGGTTGGAAGAAGTTCAGGGAGCTCTTGCCTCTCCTGACATTGAGGGGACTCTCCCTACGTGCTAAGGGGTCTTTGTATGCAGCATGTGTTAGGAGTGTAATGCTGTATGGTAGCGAGACCTGGGCAGTGAAGGAGGAGGATACTCGTCGACTCAGAAATACAGAAATGACAATGATTAGGTGGATGTGTAGTGCGTCCCTGTGTCCAAGGTCTGGGGGGGGCTGGGATTATGATGGAAGAGTTGAAAGGTAGGATGGGACTGGAATGTATTGGTGTTGTGATGATGAGAGGTAGATGGAGATGGTTTAGACATGTGGAGGGGATGGGGGATGATAATTGGGTGAGGAAGGTGAGAAGCGTTAATATTGGGGGTGGGGTTATGAGGGGTAGACCGAGAAAGACATGGGATGTGGTCATTAAGTGTGACCTCAGGGTTAAGGGACTGAACAGGGAGGCTGCAATGGATTGTGCAGCATGGAGACCTGCCACTAGGTGACCAAGGCCAACGCATGCAAGCATGTTGGAGCGTTTAAAAATGAAACGATATATATACAGGTAAGCCCTTAATTCATGCGAACTTTTTTCACGCGATTTCGGTTATCGACGAATTTTTCGTACAATATTTAAAACAAAATTATAGTATTCAAATAATTTTAATATACAAGAGAATTAAATAAAATATAAAAATGCCTACCTGCTGCCCGTGTGCATACATATATGTATGTATGTATGTGTGTGTGTGTTTGTGTGTGTGTGTGTGTGTGTGTGTGTGTGAGGTAGGTCTACCACGCACCACACAGTCAGTTTGAATCCAACGGTCGAACCATGAATGACTCGCGAATCGTTATTTGTGGCTTATTTTTCTGCCTTCCAGTGACTGCTTGCCTTGTCTGCCAACATGGGGCCTAAGCGTAGTGCTAGTGATGCATGTGGTAACACACCAAAACGGACTAGTAAAGTGATATTGCTGACAGAGAAAGTTAAAGTGTTGGACAAACTTAAGGGAGGAATGTCGGCGACAATTCTCCGTCAGGACGATTCCCCGTCATTTATTTACATACCAGTATATTTAGCAAGTACAGTACACTAGTTTTTTACTTATATGAGTTATAAAATCCCCCTGAAAATTAGTTATTAAAGTATTAATTAATCAATAATAAGTATATTTATAGAATGACAGGAAATCGTCCATGTTTTGATGGTGAATTGACTTCGTGGTGAATTGTCTTGGAACCGTGTGTTTGGGGTGAGTCAACTGTTCTTACAATAAAGAAGGCAGAACGTAGCATACGGGAGGCAATGAGGGCTAGTGCACCAGACTGTGCTGAAGTGTCTCCACCTACGCCTGTGAACTGGCTTGGAACCGTGTGTTTAGGGTGAATGAGTCAACTGTTTGGACAATAAAGAAGGCAGAATGTAGCATATGGGAGGCAGTGAGGGCTTGTGCACCAGACTGCTGTTGTGTCTCCATCTACGCCTGTGCATGTCAGGTTTCAGTGTTAAACTTATATTTTTGTTGTTTTTCATACTTTATGCTAGTTTGTAAGGTGTATGTAGTGCATAAACAGTATTATTCAGATGTAATATACTTAGTAGACATGCATAATTATGTGCACACAAGGGCAGAACATATACGCGAATTTACCACATACGCGAAGGGTCTGGGAACGTAACCCTCGTGTGAATTATGGGCTTACCTGTGTGTATATATATATATATATATATATATATATATATATATATAGGCTATATACAGTAATCCCTCCAATATCCGGACGTCCATTTTCCGGACATCTCCAATAACTGGACATTTTCGTCCCGGGATCGAATATTCCCAAATTGGGCCAAAAACCGCAAAAAATTTGAAAAAAATCCGACTTTTTCCCGCCTGTAATTTGAAGTTGGCAAGGGCGGCGCAGGTGAGCTGTGTTTTGGTGCGTTGTTCAGCCGACGTCCGCTAGAGCGCCCCTGCATCATCCTCACCACCCATCTCTTGTTGTGTGCGCACGCTTGTCCTCATGTCTGCCCACATGCTCACTTTTGTGGTGGTGCCTTACCTGCTGCATGCTCTGCTGCTGCTCTCGTGCCTCTCCTTCGTGTGTGTGATGATGGCCCCGCTGCCTGAGAAGAGGAAGAGAGTGGTTTTGACTCTGGAGAAGAAGAGGGAGATATTGTACAAGGTGGATGCGGGATGGTCTACCTCACGCATCCTCCGTGAATTCAACCTGGCCCGGTCTACTTTGTTTGATATTAAGAGATCCCGCAACAAACTCATGCAGTACAAGGCTGACTTCTCGTCGAAAAGCAATCGCAACGTGGAGAGGAAGGTGATGTATACTCCCAAGTATGCAGATGTCGACCACTTTACGTTGATTTGGTATCGACAGCAACGTGCAGCTGGTGTGATGGTGCGTGGTACAGACCTGAAGGCTGCTGCTGAGAAGTTCGCAAGGTTTTCACGATGCCCTAGACTTCAAGGCATCCGAAAGTTGGCTCTTCGCGTTCAAGTTAAGACATGGCCTTACCAACCGTAAGTCTCATGGCGAAGCTTTAGACGCCAACGAGGATGAAGTTGATGAGTTTCGGCACAAGGTGAAGGGCTTGATCAACAGGGAGGGCCTCACTCTCGGTCAAGTCTACAACTCTGACGAAACTGGCTTATTCTTTCGCTCCTTGCCTACGAACACTCTAGCCGAGGAGACAGAGAAGTGTGTACCTGGCCGCAAGCTCTGCAAGCAACGGCTATCTGCTTTGTGTTGTGCCAATGCTAACGGCATGCACCGGCTTAAGCCCATTATTGTTGGCTGTGCAAAGCAACCTCGGTGTCTTTGTGGGGTGATGGATGCCCTTCCTGTCGTCTGGTACCATTCCTTGAAGGCATGGTTCACAGACCAGATCTTCAAAGACTGGTTCCACCGCCATTTTGTCAAGGAGGTCATCCATTACCAGACGGAAAAACTGGGAATCCTACATGACTAGGTAAAAGCCCTCCTTATCCTCGACAATGCACCTGCCCACCCGTGCGACAAGGAGTTGGTGACTGAGAATGAGCGCATTAGGTGCATGTTTCTGCCACCTAATACTACTGCTCTAATCCAACCAATGGACCAAGGAGTGATCATGGCAACGAAGAAGCTGTACCGGCGGAAGTTCCTGGACGAGCCGATGGTTGTCTTCGAGGACGAGGACGAGCGCAGGGAGGGACGGGACACGCGAGGCCAGCGGACTTTGGAAAACATTTGCTGCTGCAACATGAAGTCTGCCATCTACAACTGGGCCAGTGCATGGAAGGAAATCCCTGTCAAGACTCTAGAAAATGGTTGGCCTCGTCTGCTTCTCAGAACGGATGTGGAGCACGATTTCCTAGGCTTTGACATGGATGATTTCCATGCACATCTACGTGCACATGGCAACGATGTTGATGTGGACGAAGTGCATGAGTGGTTGGATAACGACGAGGGCGATCCTGGGTATCAGACCATGTTTGATTTCGAGATCGCATCTTCAGTTGCAGGTGTCAGTACCCAGCTTGAAGATTTACGACGAGGACGGCAACGATGATGCGGACTCCTCTCAGTGTGACACTACTCCAGCCATCCTCAAGCTGAGCGCACTCCGGGAACACCTAGAGTTCATTCTGGACTACCTGAAGCACCTGGACTGTGACAGGGAGATGGGGTCCTTGGGACTTGTGGAGGAAGTGCACGCTTTCAGGCAGTGCATCATTAATCGTCAAAATCATCGTTCCTTGCGCCAATCAACGATCGACAGCTTTTTCAGGCCCGTGGCCCCTGCTGTGCCCAGCCCTGGCTCCACTCCATTGCCTCCCCAAGACAGGCCCTCATGCTCCGAGCCACAGCCCACCACATCAGGCACTGTGGAGTCACCACTCGACGTGAGTTTGCGCCTCTCTTCAGAGTCGTCTGCAGTGGGTACGCCATCACCACGATCCAGCGACGCACCCCCAGGTCACCTGCATGTGCTACTCTCAGACTCTGACAGTGATTAGATGCCAAGAACTTCTCCACTTGACCACAGAGGAATTTACAGTGTTGTGCAGTGAAAAAAACAGTGCACAGTATTAAGGAATTAGAGTTCTGAGTGAAAAGACAAAAATTTAATGGACTGTAAATGTAACGTAAATTAACTTTAGTGTGTTTTGTTTAGAAAATGGTTTTAAGAGTGGAAAGACTTAAAGTGAAGAGTGCAACACTTATTTCATTAAGGTACAATGGAGCGTAAGTAAGACAAGAGTGCGCAGTGTTAAGAGAATGGAATTCTGAGTGCAAATGACTAAGTTCTGTGCAAGACTTCATGAACAGTGTACTGCAAGTGCTTCAGGAACTCCTTCTTACTGTCAGAGTCTGAGAGGAGGCGAGTTATTCATCGAGATGGTCAGGGACTTGCTGTAAGTACCCAAAATGTTTCATATTGTACTGTTCTGTTTTTTCCATACTTACCTCTAACACCTCATTTCACTCTTTTATGTCCCTTATTGGTGTGAATAGTGTCTTAGGTGCTATGGATGTGTAGTAGGGAGGTGTTTTTCTGAGTTAGGCTAGGTTAGGGTCCATAACTACCAGTCCAGGAGCCAGGGACTTGTTGTAAGTACCCAGAATGTTTAATATTGTATAAACCTACCTCAAAAGCCTCATTTTATGGTTCTTTTGCATTTATTTCAGTCTTTTATGTCCCTTATTGGTGTTGTTTGGGTCTTAAATAGGTACTATGCATGTCCAGAGGGAGTTGTATAGGTGTTTTTCTGAATTAGGGTCCATAAATACAAGTCCAGAAGGCTGGGGCCCAATATCCGGACGGGATCACTATCCGGACATGCCGTTGGCTCTATTACATCGGATTTTGGAGGGACTACTGTATATATATATATATTTTTCAGTGATTTCTGGATTTTTGCCTAAATCAATTCTTCATCACATGGTGCACCTATTGGTATACCTGCCTTTGCCAGGTCTAGGGTGTAAGTGGTTTAAAATGCGCCTCAAGTATCCGCCTACGTCATTGAAAATTTAGAAAATGAGACAGGTTTTCTTGATTTCAAGAAAAGTAGAAAAAATGACTTAAGCAGTTTCTTCATAAGGGTGACGATAATATATATATATATATATATATATATATATATATGTATATATATATGTACAGTAATCCCTTTACTATCCAATGCAATAGAGCCAAAAGCATGCCTGGAGAGTGGTCCCGTCCGGAGAGTGGGCCCCAGCCACCTGGACCTGTACTTATGGACTCTAACCTACCCTGACTCAGAAAAACACCTATACAACTCCCTACTGGATATGCATAGCACCTATTTATGACCCATTTCACTCCAGTAAGGGACATAAAAGACTGAAATAAATGCAAAAAAAAACAACAGAGAATGAGGTTTTAGAGGTGAGTTTATACAATATTAAACATTCTGGGTACTTACAACAAGTCCCTGGCTCCTGGACTGGAACTTACAGACCCTAACCTAGCATAACTCAGAAAAACACCTCCCTACTGCACATGCATAGAAAGAGGGGACATAAAAGTGTGAAATGAGGTTTTAGAGGTAAGTATGGAAAAAACAGTACAATATGAAACATTCTGGGTACTTACAAAAAGTCCCTGGCCATCTCGGTGAATAACCCGCCTCCTCTCAGACTCTGACAGTAAAAAGAAGTACCTGAAGCACCTGCAGTACACTGTACATGAAGTTTTGCACTGAACTTAGTCATTTGCACTCAGAATTCCATTCTCTTAACACTGCGCACTCTAGTCTTACTTGCGCTCCATTGCACCTTAATAAGTGTTGCACTCTGCACTCAAGTCTTTGCACTCATAAATCCATTTTCTTAACACTACACACTCTAGTCTAATTTGCGCATCATTGAACATCAATAAAATCAGCAACTGCACTTAAGTCTTTGCATTCAGAATTCTAATTTCCTAACACTACGCACTGTTTTTTTTCACTGCACAACACTGTAAATTCCCGTGTGGTCTAATGGCAAGTTCTTGCTGTTTATTCACTGTCAGAGTCTGAGAGTAGCTGATGCAGGTGGCCTATGGGTGCACTGCTGGGTTGTGGTGATGGACTACCGACCGCAGATGACTCTGAAGAGAAGCACAAGCTCACGTCAAGTGGTGACTCCATCATGGCTGATGTGTTGGGCTGTGGCTCGGAGGATGAGGGCCTGTCTTGGGGAGGCAATGGTGTGGAGCCAGGGCTGGCCACAATGAGGGTCACGGGTCTGAAAAAGCTGTCAATGGTTAATTGACGCAAGGAATGACGATTTTGTCAATTAATGATGCGCTGCCTGAAAGTGCGTACTTCCTCCACAAGTCCCAAGGGCCCCATCTCCCTGTCGCAGTCCAGGTGTTACAGGCAGTCGAGAACGAACTCTACGTGTTCCCGGAGTGCACTCAGCTTGGGGATGGCTGGAGTAGTGTCACGCTGACAGGAGTCCGCATCATCGTCGCTGTCCTCGTCGGAATCTTCAAGCTGGGTACTGACACCTGCAACTGAAGATCCGATCTCGATATCAGACATGGTCTGATACCCAGGATCACCCTCATCGTCATCCAACCACTCACACACTTCGTCCACATCGACATTGTCGCCATGCACATGTAGACGTGTATGGAAGCCATCCACATCAAAACGTAGGATATTGTGCTCCACATCCGTTCCGAGAAGCAAACAAGACCAACCATTTTCCAAAGTCTTGACAGGGACTTCCTTCCATGCACTGGCCCAGTTGTAGATAGCAGACTTGATGCTGTTGCGGTGAAGGTTTTCCAAAGTCTGCTGGCCTCGAGTGTCCCATCCCTCCCTGCGCTCGTCCTCATCCTCGAGAACAACCATCACCTCATCCAGGAACTTCCTTCAGTACAGCCTCTTCGTTGCCACGATCACTCCTTGGCCCTTTGGTTGGATGAGAGCAGTCGTATTAGGTGGCATAAACATGCACCTAATGCGGCCATTCTCAGCCACCAAGTCCTTGTCGCATGGGTGGGCAGGTGCATTATCGAGGAGGACCTTTACCTGGTCGCGTGAGATTCCCAGTGTCTTCGTCTGGTAATTGATGACCTCCTTGACGAAATGGTGGTGGAATCAGTCTTTGAAGATCTGGGCAGTGAACCATGCCTTCAAAGAATGGTACCAAATGACAGGAAGGACATCCATCACTCCACGAAAACACCAAGGCTGTTTTACACGGCTAACAATAACGGGTTTAAGCCGGTGCATGCCGTTAGCACTGGCACAACACAAAGCAGATATCCGTTGGTTGGAGAGCTTGCGGCCAGGTACACGCTTCTCCGTCTCCTCGGCTAAAGTGTTCGTTGGCAAAGAGCAGTAGAATAAACCAGTTTCGTCTGTGTTGTAGACTTGACCAAGAGTGAGGCCCTCCCTGTCGATCAGGCCCTTCACCTTGTGCCGAAAATCCTCTATTCCATCCTCGTTGGCGTCCAAAACTTCGCCATGAGACTTAAGGTTGGTATGGCCATGTCGTAACTTGAATGTGAAGAGCCAACCCTCGGATGCCTTGAAGTCTGGGGCATCGTGAAGCCTTGTGAACTTCTCAGCAGCAGCCTTCAGCTCCGTGCCACGCACCAGCACACCAGCAGAATGTTGCTGTTCATACCAAATCAACTTGAAGCGGTCGACTTCAGCACAGCTGGGAGTAAACATCATCTTCCTCTTCACGTTGCGTTTGTTCTTCGATGAGAAGACAGCCGTGTACTGCATGAGTTTGTCACGGGATCTCTTAATATCAAAGTTGATCGGGCCAGGTTGAACTCACGGAGGATGCGTGAGGTTGACCATCCCGCATCCACCTTGTCCAATATCTCCCTGGAGGATGCGTGAGGTTGACCATCCTGCGTCCACCTTGTCCAATATCTCCCTCTTCCTCTCCAGAGTCAAAACCACTCTCTTCCTCTTCTCAGGCAGCAGGGCCATCATCACACACACTAACAAGAGGCAGGAGAGCAGTAGCAGAGCCTACAGCAGGTAGGGCACCACCACAAAAGTGAGCACGTGGGCGGCCATGATGATGAGAGAGCACTCACAACAAGAGACGTGCGGTAACTGGGGAGGATGCAGGGGCGCTCCAGCGGACGGAGGCGGAACTACGCACCAGAACACAGCTGGTCCGCACCGCGCGTTCCGAGTTCAAATTACGGGGGGAAAAAAAAAAAGTCAGATATTTTCGATTTTGGGGGGATTTTTGGGCCATTTTGGGAATACTGAATCCCGGGACCAAAATGGCCAGTAAGTGGGGTGTCCGGAAAGTGGGCGTCTGGATAGTACGGGGATTATTGTACTGGAGAAACGATAACAACAACTGAGATATTGTAATTTGAAAATAAATGGGTGCTAGAGCATTGTAAAGATAGGGATTTCTACCTATGGCATACATAAGAGCTCAGAAGACAGCTACAACCTGACTGCTGGGACAATTTCCCAGTGTTGCCAAGTTGATGAGTGCTGTTGGGGCCCAAATCCTTCCCGAAATCGAGCCCAAACTATGACTTAGACCAAGTACAGTCATGATTAATAGTTCTCGGACACTTTGTTTTTTATTGCAATTTTATCCTGCTTTTAGAATTTTGAGTGCAGCACCACTAATCACCATAGCCGTCTTTCCATTCTACAGTCTTAAAGAATGATAGAGAATTAGGTTCCCAGTACAGTGCTAATGTCCATTACTGATGTGCAATACAATTTGCACCACAGTCATTATGACCACCCTGTACCTCCCCCACATCTATCTCTGTCTGATGCCCTCACACCCTTTACCACACCTGTCCAATCCAACCCTTATCCCATAATTACTAACAACGCTATGTTATCTCCACATAATTACTAACAATGCTACGTTCTCTCCCTCTACCCCATCCCCCTTCCACTTCATAGCTTCTGTACTCTCTCTCTCTCTCTCTTTCATCCAGATTAAAGTCCACCATTGTCTCTGCTCGTCCTCTTATTCCCTACCCTTCCCCAAACGCAATTATCACCTTGTCAATGTCTTAACAGGCACTGCCATCTGGCCCTCTCTCACCTGACCTTACCCTTCCTTGGTCCTATTTTCTGCCCTGTCTCCTCATTACTACTACTACTACTACTACTACTACCACCACACACACACACACACACACACACACACACACACACACACACACACATATCCTTGGGGTCAAGCAAGGTCAGGTCAGGTACAGGTGCTAATTGGCTAAGGCTTCACAATGCATAGGGGGAGTGGCAGGGTATGGAACAGTAAGTCATACACCTGCCACATGCCATGTCTTTTTATTTTTTTACATGAATATCTTACCCATAACACAAAATCACCCAATACGCACCCAATCACTTTCACAATCGCCCAAAAGGATGCAGTGGGCAGCTGTTCTAATTTAAACACAAATCATCTTCAAACGTTGCCCAAACTGTCATGAAATGCAAGCACAAGGCAACACTGCAATTTCCCACCTATCCCACGAAGCACTAATGTTACCGAATTGTCCATACCCAGTTCATTTTGCAAGAGTGCATGATGTGACTCTGCATCTCCAAATTTCAATGCATCTGATTATATTTCACGAATAAATTAGTGTTGACACGCAATCATGACAGTGTCCCTTAACATAACCTTTTCTTCTCAATAATCGCAGACACATAAACAAGTTTACATCCCTAAAGGTGTTATGGAGTATTTGGTCACGAGAGGGTAAAAGAGTATAAGTGTCAACACCAGGAATGACCTTCGAAGTAACATGCTATGGGTTTATCCTACTCTGTCATGTGCACATGGAGTTCCTCTGACAATAGACGAGTTTCCGGTCAAAATTTTTTTGAAGTTAGATACTTGTATGGGTAAAAGATACTCAGAAAATAACTGTCAACCATTATTTCCAATAAAAATGTGCAGAAACATGAAAAAATAATAAAGTAGCCAAAAAATCACGTAACACTGAAACGGCCTGTGATTGGTCGTGACATCACTCCTCACACTGAGGCAGCATAGTCTGCTTTGTTAATGTTTAGCCAGGATACACTGTGCTTACTTCTGACCTCTACGAATGTCCAGTGACAAGAGAATAATTGCTAATGTTTCGTTCCAATGTGTAAGTGCACTGACAAAAGCACAGTAGGGAAATTATTCCTCTGTATACTAGCCAATAACAATAAACGAAAACAGGGGTGGCTGGCTGCTCGTCGGAAGTTCCCAATGCTGGAATGCAGTCTTTACTGTTGTGAAAATATTATATTCTTCACCATATAGGTTCATACACACCTAATTATCTGAAATTCAGTCAAAAAACTATGCTTTATTCAATTATTAATAGAATATTAGGAGTCAGAGCGAAAACGTGCTAAGGTTACCGGATATTTCTACTTTAGATCGCCAACATGCCTTGACAGACTTCAGTTTTGCACAGATACTAATTTAAAGTGCAAATAAGCGCGTTTGTACGTTAAATTAATAATTATACAAAGCAGAAGTCTGCCAAGGCAAGCTGTTCAGCTAAGGGAGAAACATTTCCACTAATTTTAGCCCGCTTTCGCTGTGAATCTGGATTTTTTAAAAGGTAAAATTAAATACAAAAATTTGACCAGATTTCGAATAATTAGGTGAGTAGGAATCTCTATGGTAATAAAATCTATAACACCAATTAAAAAGTGCCAATTCGGTGTTGATTCGGTAAATGACCACCGATTCGGTATTTTGTCACACTCCCCTGAAGTACTGTAGTTGAGTCACTGAAACTTTTTTTTTCTTCAGGAAACTAATAATGAAGAGGTCAAATATTAAATATGAGCACAGTACCATCATAAACTCATACAACTGATACTGTACAACATACATTTAACGCTTCCCACCTCATGAGGTACGAGCACCGCTCGGGAATGGTGTAGCTGTAAGCTACTTCTGGTCGATTTCACCACAATTTACTTACCTAACAGGTACCACCCATTTACACCATGAATAATATTCCTTCACAACATACCTGAAGGGGGTAGTTTGGATCTACGGTGGCCATGTAGGTACAACTATCATCTCTGTTACTGGTAAAGTATTGTGTGATGGACTGGAAAGTCTGCAGTGTGAATGCTGACGTCATCGCCAACATGGCGGCTTGTTCCCTCCAGCCGCAAAGAATTAAAGTTATCACGTCTTGTTCAGTGCAAATGATAAATTAAATTAAAAGATACATATATCGTAAGTTTTTAAATACATGGCAGAGTGCACTGGCCATGTTTACCCAGAACCGACAACTCGTCTGTTTAAATGCATCATGGAGATACATATGACTGATTACTTAAATAGAGAACATGGAAAGACTTACCCAAAAATAAATCTTCCAAGCTGCATCATCCAAAACTGGTTTATTAAAGCACCACCTGCATAAACAAATTGGCCACCAGTCACTATTGATGAGAATATTATGGTTCCCCAGCGAATGCCAAAAACTCTGTAAAAAGAAAGTCTTGCATTAAAAACAAATCTGCCTAATACTGTTGCTACGCATTATAATGGATGTCTTCCTGACATTCTTTTCCAATAAATTCATGGCAAATTAAAGAAAAACTGTCCAGCAAAATTCTATTACTATCTGTATAGTAGATCTGACATGCAACTGTCCCTCAATATAACGCACCTGTACTATGTGTACAATGCAGAAAAAGCTGTCACACAAGACCTGAAGGAAAAATTGTCTCCACTTTTTTAAGTTTTGATTGCATAAATATAATGATGTAAATAAAACAAGGATGATATTTTAAGAATGTTCTTTTCTTCTATGGATCATGGTGGTAGGTGGGGGCACCTATCATCCACTCACTTGATGTAGTGATGCCTACTTCTTCATCTTTACTTTTTTTTTTTTTTTTGTCTGCCCTCCTCTCTTCCCATTTTCTCTCATCCTCTCTCTCTTTCTCTTTTAACCCGTGGAATGCGCAATTACCTTTTTATCCCACCCCGTGGTGCTCAGAAAATGAAGAAAACAAGTTTTTTTTAGTTTGTGTTTATTATAAACTTGAAGAGAAACATCCAGGGAATCATCTGGTGAAATGAAAAAAATCTCTCTCTGTCTTTGCGTAGGGCCATGCATAGGTTTACGTAGGGGAGTATTGAAAAAATGAATAAAAAACTAAAAAAAAATTTGTTTTTGTTTATTATAAACTTGAAGATAAACATCCAGGGCATCATCTGGTGAAAAGAAAAAAAATCTCTCTCTCTCTCTCTATTTGCGTGGCGCCATGCATAAGCTTGTGTAGGGGTGAAGTAGTTAGCGGTGATGCAAGTCCAGCACAGCCTGAGCTGTGGCTCGCAACACGACGCTACCCAGCCGGAGATGTGGCTCGCAATCCACGGGTTAAAGGTGACTCTACACCAAGTGATGATAAGCCTAATGGTATCCTGTAACCCAGAAAACCATCAACAGTACATTGCTGGGTGGTAACCAAAGAACCAAATAGATGAAGTGATGTGGGCGCAACTATGCTGCCCCTCTCAACTGGGTGAGAGACGTAAATGTGGTGTCCATCCTGGAACAATACCTCCACACGCATCCCTGCACTTCACTGTGGTTAGGAGATGTCTGCCACATGAAACATCAGTTCACTGAATGGGTTGGCCCTGTAGGGGTGGTGCTTGCCTGCAGTTGACAGGTCTGCTCAGCTAGATGGGCTGAGGCTGCATAACAACAACTTGGCCCAGTCACTACCCAACAACATGAGACACTTTTGTTGATTGTATACAGTGCTCAGCAATGGCTGTGACAGTATATACAAAAACATCATGTGCAGTGAAGGGACCCATTTTGATCAATAATTCGCCAAGGAGGCTTCTTCAGGAATGACACTCAGTCGTGGCACCAAGCGACTTAAATAGACCAAGCCCAGTCCAGCAATGCTTATAAAACAGTGTAATTGGTCAAGTCTTGCTTTCCCCTAATTCACAAGCATGCCAATGGTCTTGCTAACATAAAAAATCCTTTGTTTGGGTTAAAATGATTAAAACTCTCAATGCAGGCAGATTCTAGGCACCTTCCCTTCCATATATTGGTTTCATATATAATGAATTTAGCTTTACTCCAGTTTATCCTGTGGTCAGTATCCAATTTATGCTTAACAACTGCATTATTAAGACAAAACTTCTTAATATATATATCTATCAGCGGTGGGCAGCGCAAACGAAGAAGGACCTTGCGCAAGCGTAAAGCGCAATCCACAGTTAACTACCTTGCGCTAGTGCAAATGCGCAATCTGACAAATATTTAGCTTGCGCAATGTCGCAAAGCGCAAGCGCAAACCATTTGCATATATTTTTGGGAATTACTGAAAAATATTGAGATATTTAAATAAAACAGCCTAACTACTTACTTTTATTTATTATTATTATTTTCTATTTGTAATTTGCGCAAGTGAGCAATCTAATATTTAGCTTGTGTAATGTCGCAAAGTGCTAGCGCAAATCATTTGCATATATTTGTGGGAATTAATGTAAAATATATATTGGTATAATTAAACCCTTAAAGGCATATCTTCACCATATTGGGATATTGTTTTTGTAAAACATGTGGTACCTTGTCTTCCTTTGAAGATGCTGGCCAGGCCGTCCAGGTATGTGAAGTGTTTGCCTAGGCCTATTGTGTGAAGTAAGTGTGCTCCCTCTTGTTTTCCCATTGTGGGATTTATTTGCGTTTTTAGTCCATCAGACTCATCGTATGCTGTGCACGACACACGATTTTAGGACTTAGCGTATGCTCTACAAGTATAACTACTATAGGAGTGTGCCATTATTTTTTTGGAAATACTGTACAGTATATGTGTATGACTGTTTTTTTGTTATGTATCTTATGTTATTATATATTATATATATTATTTACATTATATATTATAGAAATACTATATATATACTACATATATTACACTTTATATTATACTTTATGTACTATATTATTTTATTGGGTTTTTCCTATTTTTTTTTTATTTTTTTTGCTGATTATAAGTAATATTATATAAAGACTAAGATAAAAGTGGAACAAAAGACTAAAGTGAAGACTAAAGTGAATATAAAGAATATATCGAAGGCAAAGGACAAAGGAAAAGGAAAAGGAAAGACACTGCTGTCAGACATAGAACTAGAGACTCTTGTGAACACCAGTGCATCAAGTGTGACCTCTCAGTGTGTCTCAGCCACAGCTAAACCCTGTGTACCGATTGTGAGGGGATGTAGGTCAGTAAAAGAAAACTAAACATTGTGTCTTATATTATCGTCATATTATCGTCATATAAAGTATCAGTCCTCATCATTTGGGTCTTAAAATCATAGTTTAGTGTCAAACGAAATTTACAAAGTCATTAGGGTGTATATACAGGGAACCATAACGTCATAAAAAATTTGTATAGTGAATTTTTTTTTTTTTTTTTTTTTTTTTTTTTTTTTTTTTTAAGCCCTTTTCAGGGTGTCTTCCCACAGTGACCCTCATGAGCCAGAAGTGTGAACCACTTACAGGATACGGCCACGGGACCTAAGAAGCAGCATATATAATCTCAGATCTTAAATCCTCATACGGGCCGAGTAATTAATTTTTTATTCAGTAACATAAAAAAAAAAGGCAATTTTGGTTAGGTTCCTTTAGTCACCCATAAAACATTTTTATTTTTCAATAATTACTAAAGTAAGTATATCACAGGAAAGTAGAAGAGTTGTTCTTTCTTTTCATGGCCAGAAACCCAATAAAAATTGATTACAACCATGTGTTTTGATTTTTCAAAAAAGGAGTTGGTTACACTCAACGTATGTCATACAAGACAGGTCCAACAACGTATGCCTTTAATTAAATAAATTACTAAATTAGCAACCTGCCCACCACCCGGGGTGACTGAGGTACAGTAGGTCATCGTCCGGGAAAAACAGCCTATATTTACCAAGGCATTGGCAAAGATCACGTGATTACTGTATCATCAACTCTCTCTCTCTCCAACAGAGGAGGGAGGGAATGGAGAATAATTGAGAGAGGAGGGAAGGAATGGAGAATAAGAGAGAGAAGAGGGACAAAGTTTATGCCTTATCTCCTCACTGAAAGGGACGCTCCTCTGACATTCCCGTATTTGCTCTCTCTCTCTCTCTCTCTCAGAATAATGTTCTTTATCTCTCTCTCTCTTGTCAAGACAATTTATTTAATAATTCAATATATATACAATAGCATATGTAATTCATTACAAAATATAAAAAATCATGAAAACAGAGTATTTAAATCAAATGTCCACAGCCTAATATTATTTAAATAATATGTTTTAATGGTTTTTGTATGCAATTGCATATGCTAATCTTAATAAATAATGTATATTTATTATTTTTTACTACTAATAATAATTTAAAAAATATTAAAAATACATTATCTCTGTTGAAGCATATTAAGAAATGCTACAACCCCCTTCCCTCTCGTCTCCCCCCACCAACCCACCCTCGCAACCTGCCCGAGCCTCCCCCATCCCTTGTCCAGCCATGCGGGAAGTTCCCAAGACCACGTTTTCCCTGGAAGACCATGTGTCCCTTGGATTGCGCAGTGCGCAATCCACAGGGCAGGTGTGCAAGGCAGGTGCACAAGCGCAAATTTAGTTGTGTAATGCGCACCTGCCTTTTCATGTGTGCAAGCGCAAAATTGTGCATGGTCTCGTGAGGTGCGCAATGCGCAAACAACATCACCGGAGCGCAAGGGTGCGCAATTGCGCTTTGCGCAAGTGTTTGCGCACCTGCCCAGCACTGATATCTATATTATATATCTATATCTATATCTATCTATCTATGTATATAGACTGATAGACAGATATAGATATATATGTACATATTATGTATATATACTGGTATACCCCGGTTTAACAATGCAATGGTTAGGTAAAAACCTATCGTTAGGCGGCGTATTGTATATTGGGGTAAATTTAGCATGTAAAGTAAGGGAGATGTGTTTCTGAGCCTTGGGTTTCCCCCCAACCAAGTTCAAAACCCACCAAAATGTGCCCAAAAACAAGTTTAAAGCCAATATAAATGGCCTAACAGCTGTAAAAGAAGCAAACCTAAGCCTAACATCTATAAATAACTCACTAAAACCAACAAATACAATCTGAAAATCGTCAAAAGTCTGGAAAAATCAAGCTTAGTAAACTGTATCCCCAAAATGACAATGTTCACCCTATCTATGGCTAAAACACATTAATCTAAGTCTAAAAACAGTTTATAAATCAACTTAAACACACAATTTTGGCCTAAAATATAATTAAAATTGGTTTAAAAAATCAAAACCCATGGTTAAACCCAGGTTTGGCCATTGTTAGGCGGGGTATGGTGGTATCTCCACCTCCTTCGTGAAGCCGGGGTATCGCATCTAGGGGTACTGAACATTGAGGTATACCTGTATATATTGTCTCTTCAACATATATATATATATATATATATATATATATATATATAGTGTATATATATATATATATATATATATATATATAGTGTATATATATATATATATATATATATATATATATACTATGTATATATATATATATATATATATATATATATATATAAGTACAATCCCTGCTATCCGGTATCCAAACAAACGGAATACTCAGAAAAACGGGAAAATTCAAGGGCTGGTAAAAACGTCAGTAAGTTATAACTGTGCGCCATTTTGAATGGACCGCCAAACCGCTGTTTTATCAGGTCAAGCGAGGATGAGTGAAGTTGGACTAAGCGAGGTGAAGGCATTTCTGGCTAATGTAAATCCCTAGTAAATCCTCTTAACCAGCCCTCCTCTTCCCTCATTCCCCTATTTGAATTCAGTCATCCTCCACAATTTCCACAAATCAAAAGTCTGCTTTTTACCACCAGACAGTAAACAAGCTCCCTTGCTGTTGTGTTGCTCTGTTGGACGGTAATTTCAACACTCCAAAATGAATAATATAAGCGTGTCGTGCTTACCTTAAAACAGAAGCTGGACATATGCAACAGACTTGAAAAAGGCAATCATTATAAAACACTGATGACCGAATATAATGTAGGAAATCCAACGATTTATGATATCAAGGCCCAAGCATCCAAGCTCAATTATTTTTTCATGAAAAGCGAGACAAGTCCATTGAAAAAAGGCATACTCTTCATCGTTCGAGTGGTTTTGCTTAGAAAGATCTAAGGGAAGCACCTATTTCTGGTCCTCTTATACAAGAAAAAGCAAGAGAGTTTCACAGTAAAATGAATACAGAAGTCGAATGTGGTTTCAGTGTTGGATGGTTAAATCGTTTCAAAGATATGCATGGAATTTGTAAACCAGACATCTCGGGAGACAGCAAATCAGCAAACGCCGGTGTTTTTCTTCCTAACGGACCGACTTTAACTTGCACCCTAAATTCATCTTAGAACGCATGTATGCTGGCAAAGATGAAAAAAACAAAAATACAGTACAAGTCCCATTATTCGGCATCTATGGGACCAGGATGATGCCGAGAAATTAGATTTGCCGAATAATCAAAAACCTACCCACTCAGTACCTTAAATATATTGGTGAACACTTATCACCACTTATGGTACGGTATTACAACTGTGTTTGGAGAGAGTACTGTATACTGTACAATACTGCAATCAATACAGTACTATACCTGAATCTGAAATATATATATATATTAGTGAACATATACAAGGGTAATGACACAGTAGGCCTACAAGTCAGATAACACTTCCTGGATGGCCGAAATGATACGGAATATTACCTACCAGCTCAGTACATCACTTGTATTGGTGAACTCATCACTACTTATATTATTACAAATATGTTTGGAGTGAGTACTGTATACAGTACTTTTTCCAAACAAAATAAAATAGTCGGAAAATTGCATAAAATAAAGGGATCTGAACTGGTAAGGTCTTTCTGATGAAAGTCATTAATTACATTTAGCACTCACTCTTGTTTGTTTGTTTGTTTGTTTTTTTGTTTTTTTTTTACATGTGAAAGGAGAGTACTGATGGAAACAGTAATGTATTCCATGAACCCCTTAATAACCTCCGACATTGAACAACCCTTTAAAGTACCGATGTCGAGTTAGTGAGCTATGGAAAAACTGTGAACAATTATGGGAATGGAACGAAGGTCACTGGTATGTTTACACGACTCCATGCTACGATTCCAAGCAGTCAGGGGGTCAGTTAATCTCAGATGTTTTCGCCAATTTGGTAAATGCACCGTAACTTTATCAATTCTCCAGTCAATCATAGCGAATCATAGCATGGGTTTAGGGAGCTAAATAACACATTTCTAGGTGCGCCAGACGATTATCTTCACATCTTATAAGAAAATGGAAGAAATTAAATCCCTTTCTGAGTACGTAAAGTTCTTCCATTCTTCTGAAATCAATTCATTTTTCTTAAAGATGGGAAGATAATCGTCTGGCTCACCTAGCAATGTGTTATTTAGCTTCCTAAACCCATGCTATGATTCGCTATGAGTCACGGAAAGATTGATAAAGTTACGGTGTATTTACCAAATGGGCGAAAACATCTGAGATTAACCGACCGCCTAACTGCTTGGAATCGTAGCGTAGTCATGTAAACATACCACTGACCTTCGTTCCCTCCCCATAATTGTTCAGTTTTCTTTATAGCTCACACTAACTTAACATCACTGACATCGGTACTGTAAAAGGTTGTTCAGTGCCGGAGGTTATTAAAGGATTAATGGGATATATTACTGTTTGCATCAATGCTCTCTCTTTCACGTTAAGCACAAAAACAAACAAAAGAATGAGCACTAAATGTACGTTTAACTTTCATCAGAGAGACCTTAGCAATTCATATTCCTCCAGTTTATTTTTAAGTATTTTTCTGACTTTAGGTTAGGTTAGGTTTGGTTAAATTATAAGGTACAGTTAAACTCGGTTAGGTTAGGTTCAGTTAAACAGGACAGTCCCTTCCACCATTATGCTGAGGAATAAAAATACTAGAGCTGTCACAGCCGTACAGCTAAAAACAACGAGGAAACTGATTTAACAAGCAACATTTATTTATGGGTAATGCATTACAGTGTCAGTGGTTCATGGGCTACTCAATTACCAGTGTCATTTTCAGGAAGGCATCAAGAATGAAAGAATTTCAAGAATTAGCGTGGGGGCTTGGAACGTAACCCTCGCTAATTTGGTGGGGGTGGTTACTGTAGTGTATGATACTGTGCAATATTGTAATCAATACAGTACTATACCTGAATCTGAATAAAAATATAGAAATTAGTGAACATACAGAAGTGTAATGAAACATTAGGCCTACAAGCCACAGATAACACTTCCTAGACTGCCGAGATGATTCCAGACATCTGCCGAACAATCAATGATTTTCATAAATGGGACTATTTCTCAAAACTGCCAAAATGTCGGATCTACCGAACAATCAGCTGCCGAATAATAGGACTTTTACTGTAATAGGAATGAAGGTTTACTTTGTTGGAAGAAAAAAATATATATATGCTTGCACTTCATATGTACATCATGCATTTTATTTTGTGCAAAACAGCTGATTGGCGGTGGGTGAAGGGTGGAATGGTGGAGGTCAGTCGGGGGCCTCGGGTCCGGGACCGTAAACAAAGCTTGTGTGGGGGCACAGGTGTGATAATTCTACAGTGCAGTCTTAACATCAGTTCACCAATAAATGTTCAAGATTTTATTTCTTTATTTTTCCACTTTTATGAGTACAGTACATACAACGAATACTTCAGTAGTTAACAGAATGGTGCAAACCAGTGGCGGAATGGTGGCGGTCAGTCGGGGCTGGGACCGTAAACAAAGCTGATGTGGGGGAACAGGTGTCGTGATAATATACCAATAAATATTCAGGATTTTATTTCTTTAGTTTTCCACATTTATGAGTACAGTACATACAAGAAATTATTCGGTAGTTAACAGAATGGACTTGTGCATTTTGCAGTACCGGTACTGCTTGGCATTGCATGCATGTGCATTATGACCATGGTGTGCGTTTCCGAGGCAATATTTCAGGCGGAATCTCTTAGTGTGCCCCCTGATGTGAGTGGTGAGTACCTGAATTGTATTTACTGCTGTGATAATGATCGCCTTTGTATAGATTTGAATATCAGAACTACGGGAAAAATCTGTAACAGGGAAGGTAACTTCCCCAAGCTGCCTGGTTAACTGGGATTGTACTGTATATATATATATATATATATATATATATATATATACGGTATATATATATATGTATATCTCTATCTATCTATCTATCTATAGCCTGATGCTTGAATCCCATTAAGGGTGGCCGCAGACAAAATGCCTCCAAGTCGCTCTCTCACCCACCATTTGACTGCCCTCCCTCCAGCTCACTCCCCCCTCCTTCATATACCTTTCAACTCCGTCCCTCCACCTCAACCTCAGTCTTCCCCTCCCTCTCCCTCCCTCCCCTTCACCTACATACACCCTCTTAGTCAGTCTTTCATTCTCCATTCTCTCCACATGTCCAAACCACCTCAATGTATTCCTCCTAATTTTCTCAACCTCATCCAAATCCACCCCACAATGTTCCTTCACTTCTTCATTTGTCAACCTGTCCCTCCATGTCACTCCACAGGCTCCTCTCAAGTAACTCATTTCCACTGCTCTCACTCTTGACTTATTCCCCTCTAGCAAGGTCCATGCCTCGCTTCTATACGTCAGGGTAAGGATCATGATACAATCATGCAGTGACTTCTTAACTTCCATACTCACCTCCATATTTCTCGTCACTGCTTTCAGTGAACCAACAACGTTCCTTCCCTGCTGTACCCTTTCAAGCACTTCATCCCCAAAAATTCCATCCTTACACCTCAGTGTATTTCTCCTAATTTACTCAACCACATCCACATCCGCCCCACAACGTTCCTTCACTTCTGCATTTGCCAACCTGTCCTTCCATGTCACTCCACATGCTCCTCTCAAGTAACTCATTTCCACTGCTCCCACTCTTGACTTGTTCTCCTCTAGCAGGGTCCATGCCTCGCTTCCATACGTCAGGGTAGGGATCATGATACTGTCATGCAGTAACTTCTTAACTTCCATACTCACCTTCCTATTTCTCATCACTGCTTTCAGTGAACCAACAACCTTCCTTCCCTGCTGTACCCTTTCAAGCACTTCATCCCCAAAAGTTCCATCCTTACTCATCACACTACCCAAGTACTGTACTTCAAGGCACTCACATTCTCCATATCCTCACCATCCAACCTCACTGCGCATTCTGTGACTTCATTCCTCTCAAACACCATAACTCTACTCTTGTTTACATTAGCATTCAGATTCCTCTTCCTACACACTGTCCCAAATTCATTCACCAAACCTTGCAACTCCCAATCATCTTCACTTAGCAATACTGTATCATCAGCAAACAGCAACACCGGAATCTTCCACATCTCACCCTCATTTATTAGAGCCACCCCAACATCCACTGCCCTACCTTGCACCTCCTTTACAACCCCATCCATGTACATATTAAACAGCCATGAAGACATCACACATCCCTGTTTCAGTCCCACACTTAGATCAAGGAACTCACTCAGCAAACCATCCACTCGCACCATAGCCCTAGCTCCTTCCGACATACTCTTCACAGCATTCAACAATTTTCCCTCCAATCCACACTGTGCAGTATATTCTTAATACCTTCCACATACCTTGCCTATCTATTCTGTCATAAGCTTTCTCCAAATCCATGAAGGCAACATAAATGTTCTTTCCCTTCTCTAGATACTTCTCCATTAAACATCTTAGAACAAATATCTGATCTACACACCCTTTTCCCTTCCTAAATTCCCCTTGTTCTTCTCCAGCTAGCTCCTCTGTTATATGCCTTACCCTATCAATGAGTATTCTACCATATATTTTTCCAGTCAAACTAAGAAGGCAAATACCCCCATGGTTACCACATACTTCACTCTCCCTTTTTCCTTTGCATAAACGAACAGTTACACCTGATTTTCAGTCCTCTAGAACACTTCCCTCTTCCCAAGCCAATCTAAAAACTTCCATATCCACTCCACTACAATCTCACCCCCAAACTTCAGGATTTCACCACACTCTCCATCAATTCCTGGGGCCCTTCTCATCTCAATCTTCTTCACTGCTTCCACTACTTCCTCCCTCCTCTCATCTCTTCTCCGAGCCATTCCCCACCCACTTATACTCGCACTGCTCTAACTCTCTAATTTCAACAAATCCTCAAAATGCTCCTTCCATCTCCTCAATTTCTCTCTTTTCTCCATCAACAATCTATTATTCCCATCTTTCACTCCTCAACTACTTCCCCTTTCACACTGTCTTCCTTTCTTTACCTCCTTCCAAAACAATTTCTTACTCTCCCTCCATTTTACACTCAGAATCCTCCCAACCTCTTCATCCACTTTCTTCTTACTCTCCTTCACCAATCTCTTCACCTCCCTTCTCCTGCTCACATATACCTATACATAAATATATATATATATACCCTTAAGATGTGTGGATGAAAAGGTTGAAGACTGAAATCCTAATAAACAAAAATGATGGACAGAGTCAAAGAATAGCATATGAATCGATTAGAGAACTGAGTGTTAATGCAGGTAAACGCAAGGAAATACCAATTAGAGACAGGGAAGGAAATTTATTGACCAAAGATGGAGATATTAAAAATAGATGGAAAGAGCATTTTGAGACAGTTCTTAATAGACCAATACCACCAGAAGAGGATATACCGTCTGCTCAGGAAGATTTAAATATAGAAACAGGAGAGTTGAGGCTTGCAGAAGTGGAGAAAGCAGTAAAACAGTTAAAGAATAATAAGGCACCAGGGGAGGATGGTTTATTTCCGGAAATGTTTAAAGTGGAGGGGGATAGATTAATAATGATCTTGACCAAGCTATTCAATAAGATATGGGTGACGGGGTTACTACCATCAGTTTGGAAGAATGGTGTAATTGTTAAAGTTCCGAAGAAAGGAGACCTGAGTGAATGTGGTAATTGGAGGGGAATCTCTTTTGTCACCGATAGCTTTGAAAGTTTTCAGTAGAGTGTTGTTAAATAGGTTGGAGCCGGTGGTTGAGGGTATTCTGAGGGATGAACAGGCTGGTTTTAGAAAGGGACGTGGTTGCAATGATCAGATCTTTATAGTTAGGCATTTGATGCAGCAAGTTAATGAAATGAGAGTACCGTTAAGTCTTTGTTTTGTTGATTTTGAAAAGGCTTTTGATAGTGTTTCGAGAGAGTCTATGGGGAAGATCATGAGACATTATGGAATACCAGAGGAGTTTGTGAGGGTCATTATGAACATGCATGAGGACACATTTTGTAAAGTGATGGTTGATGGTTGTCTGAGTGATTCGTTTGAAGTCAAGTCCGGAGTAATTCAAGGTGGTGTTCTATCGCCTTTACTATTTATATTGGTCATTGATTACATTATGAAACGTGTTGGAACAGAAACTGGTGCAGGTATACTTTGGGGAGAGAACAGGAAACTTTTGGATTTAGATTATGCAGATGATATAGTTTTGATTTGTGATGGGCCAGAAGAGATGCAGAGAGTGTTGGACTGTTTGGTGAGTGAAGGTCGCAAGGTGGGTTTGGTTATTAATTGTGGAAAAACTGAAATAATCAATATGAATATGGAAAATGCACAGGAATGTGTAATTGGAGGTATGGTTGTAAAGCAAGTTGATAGGTTTAAATATTTAGGTACTTATTTAGCCAAGGATGGTTCTTTGAACTTTGAATTCGAGGAAAGGTTAAAGAAGGCTAATCAGGCAATGGGAATGCTTAAAAATATTTGGAATAATAACAATTTCTCTGTGCATACAAAAATCAAACTTTATAAGGTAATGGTTAGGAGTATCTTAATTTATGGACACGAGTCTTGGTACAGCACAGTGACTATGGAAAATAAATTCTTGGTGTTTGAAAATAAAGCACTTAGAAGAATATTAGGAGTTAAGTGGTGGGAAAGGATACCAAATACAGGTAGTAGAATTAGAGAAATAACGGGAGTGCAGCCGATCGATGAATATGTTAGATTCTCACGATGGAAGTGGCTAGGACATGTGTATAGGAGACAGGGAATAGTACGAGGTACACCAGGGTGGGTGGCACCTGGTAGGAGAGGTAGAGGAAGGCCAAAAGAGACGTGGGTGAGGACAATGAGACGGGAAGCTGGAGATGAGTGTTGGGGAGATCTTGAGGAGTTAGCACAAGATAGGATGTGGTGGTGTGAGTTCATCGAGGCCCTATGCATCCCCGAGGGTGCCACAGGAAATGATTGATTGATTGATTGACCCTTAACTCGAAAAAGTGCGTGACTATGGGCGACACAGCATGTCGCACTTTATAAATTTGCACTTTGTGTAGCATGGAATCCCATGTTAAAATGGGTTTATGGGCGACACATCCTGAATTTTCGTATACTGATTCAGCAATATGCACCCCTAACTAAAATGCAAAAGGAAAACTTACAACAGAAGCATGCAAGAGTAATAGTGTATATTCATTATGAAAATTCAAGACCTTACTAGCATTGTACAGAGGGTAGATAATGCGAATTCTTGCTGTGGTATCTGAGGCCATACCCCGGAAACTGAATGAAAACACTCAACAGCTGTTGTGCACTTTAACTCTCATCACTACTGGAGGGGTTTTGGCTCTGTTTTTTTTTTTTTTTTTTGAAAGAACGGTCTGTTGGCTAATAGCTTTTGGTTCCTTCTTCCTTGCATAAAAAAAAAAAAAAAAAAAAAAAAGACAATCCATTGTCTCCACCCTCGGTACACTCATCCATGTGAAAAATCCTATTGGTAATGGATCATTTTGAATCATTACTGATTGAATTTTCGGTAATTAATCATTCTGAATGATTACTGATCAGTTTTTTTTCATTACCAAATTGCCTCACATTTGGTAATGAAAAATATGACTGTGCAAGTGATGAATGAATGCTCTTAAAGCATAATATTGTGTGGCCAGTTTCATGGAATGCAAATCTTAGTTTACACTACGTTAGGTGCTGCCTGTTGCTGCTTCAGGAAACCCTCGAAGTCCAGGTCAGACACTACAGACATTAAATCATCATCCTGCTGCTGTGGTTACCACTCACACACCAACTGCACCCCACCACACATACTCACCAGCCCCACCCTTACCCAACACATGCTACAAATTATCCTTGCGACATGCGAGAGAATACCATATTTGCCTCAATTTTTCATGCACGTCACACTGTAAGTAGCACATGCACTTTCTAAATGATTATCAGACTCCCTCAAACATTAGGGAAGACGTACCTTGCGAAGGCGCACCTTAGACGAGATGTCTGTAAATACTGTATATATATATATATACAGAGTGTATATATATATATATATATATATATATATATATATACAGAGTGTATATATATATATATATATATATATATATATATATACAGAGTGTATAAATATATTTTTCGTTTTTTTTCGTTTTTTAAAGGCTCCAACATGCTTGCATGTGTCGGCCTTGGTCACCTAATGGCGGCTCTCCATGCTGCACGATCCATTGCAGCCTCCCTGTTCAGTCCCTTAACCCTAAGGTCACACTTAATGACCTCGTCCCATGTCTTTCTCGGTCTACCCCTCATAACCCCACCCCCAATATTAACACTTCTCACCTTCCTCACCCAACTATCATCCCCATCCTCTCCACATGTCCAAACCACCTCAATCTACCTCTCCTCATCACAACACCAATACACTCCAGTCCCATCCTACCTCTCAACTCTTCCATGGTAAACCCAGCCCCTCCAGGCCTTGGACGCAGGGACGCACTGCACATCCACCTAATCATTGTCATTTCTGTACGTATGAGCCGGCGAATGTCTTCCTCCTTCACTGCCCAGGTCTCACTGCCATACAGCATTACATTCCTAACACACACTGCATACAAAGACCCCTTAGCACGTAGGGAGAGCCCCCTCAATGTCAGGAGAGGCAAGAGCTCCCTGAACTTCTTCCAACCACTTCTCACCCTAGCCACAGAGCTAGCTCCAGCCCCACCTCCAGCACACAACATGTCTCCTAAATAACAAAACTCTTCCACACACTCAAGAGATTCACCAGCAAGTTCAATTCTTTCACGTCTGACGATCTCCACCTGCTCACCCCAGCACGCCGTACACATAAAATCAGCATTATCTCGCAGTCTACCTCTGATACCACTACATCTCTTATGCACCCATTTATCACACACACCGCACAAGATGGAATTACTTCCCATGCCCTTGTGGCAAACTGCACATGGCCACTCTCCCTCGTCTTTGACAGTACCGCCACCAACCCTAGATATCATCACTTTTGTTTTATCTGCATTTACCCTTAAACCCTTTTGCCCCATACCATCTCTCCACTTCCTAAACCTTTCCTCCGCCTCCCTTTCATTCTCTGCAATCAACACCAAATCATCAGCATACAACAACTCCCACGGGAGTCCGTTTCTAAAGTCACGTGAAAGGGCTTCAAGTACCATGATAAACAACATGGGACTCAAGACTGACCCCTGATGCACACCAACATTCACGGAAAACTCATCACTCAAATCTCCATTCACTCTCACCTGGGTGTGAGCACCCACATACATGGCCATAACCACCCTAACCAGCCACTCCTCCAAGCCAAGCTTTCTCATTGCCCACTTCACCACCCCTCTAGGGACTCTGTCAAAGGCCTTTTCCAATTCAACAAAAACAAAATAAAGATCCCTTCTCCTACCAATATATATTTCCTGAAGCTGTCGAACAATGAATATGGCATCAGTGGTCCCCCTACCTGGCATAAACCCAAACTGCATCTCATCAATATTCACTCTTTCTCTAATCATACCTTCTAAAACTCTCTCCATTACCTTCATTATCTGATCTAAAAGCTTTATACCTCTATAATTCCCTCTTTCCAGGGCATCACCCTTTCCTTTATACACCTTTACAATTACACTCTTCAGCCAATCATCTGGGACAACACACTCATAAATAATCCTATTTATCAGGTCAGTGACTAAACTCACCCCTATATCGCCTGAGGCCTTCAACATTTCGGCAGTCAACCCAGACACACCTGCTGCCTTCCCCACCCTCATCCTGCCTATTGCCTCACTCACAGTAGCAGTATCAATCAAAGGCCAAGGGCCAGACACTGGATCTGCTGGCTCCAAACCTTCCCTGTCCCAGTCAAACTCCTCATTCAACAACCGGTTATAATGCTCTCTCCATGCATCTTTAATATCCTCACTGTTCACCACTACCCTTCCCTCATCATTCTTCACACACTGCTCACCTATGATATCCCGATTATCCCTCTTCACCTGACCTGCCACCCTAAATATATTTTTCCTTTCCCCATGATTTAGGTTATCAAGTAATTGTCTCTGTGACTCAGACTTTGCCCTGTATACCTCTCTCCTAGCCCTACGATTGGCAGCCAAATATTCCTCTTTGCTACCACCCTTCTTCCATTCCCGGAAAAGCCTTCTTTTCTCCTTAATTGCAGCTTCTACACCCTCATCCCACCATGAAGTTACTTTATGTCTTGGTGGTCCTCTTGCCCAGCCGCATGTTACATCAGTAACTCTCAAGAAATTGTTCTTGAGGGCTCTGTACTGTTCATTAACGCCTCTGTCTACAGCTCCCTGTTCAGCCACCACTCTCCTCAACTCACTATAGAAGGCATCCCTTACTACTTGGTTTTTCAGCTTCCATATTTTCCTCCTAGGTACATAAGTCCTCTTTTTCATCATTTGTTCTTTAAGCACCATATCACAAATCAGTAGTTTGTGCTGCTGCACACACTCCTCACTTCCTATAACTTTAACATCCCTCACTAACCTCCTATCGGCCCTCCTAACCAGAAAATAATCTATCTGACTGCTATTTCCCCCAGACTCATACGTAATTAACCTACTGTCTCTTTTCCTAAAATATGTGTTGCACACAATCATGTCCGTTGCCTCCCCAAACTCGAGTATCCTTTCCCCTTCTGCATTCCTTAGACCATATGCACAGCCCCCATGCACTCCTTCATAACCTTGGGCTGCTTCACCTACATGACCATTTAAGTCCCCTCCCAAAATCACTATCTCATCATCCCGCATACCACCCACTACACGTATTAAATCATCCCAAAATCTATCTTTCTCCGATTCATCCAATCCTGCCTGTGGAGCATATGCCGATATAATCACAGCTATCTTTCTTCCGAACAGAATTTTCACAACCAATATCCTATCGCTTACTCTCAAAACATTCATAACATATTCCACCCATTTCTCCGCAACCATCACACCAACACCTCCAT
>NC_136977.1:14931651-14934151 GCF_032717465.1 Coenobita brevimanus
GGGTGTAGAAGCTGCAGTTAAGGAGAAAAGAAGGCTTTTCCGGGAATGGAAGAAGGGTGGTAGCAAAGAGGAAAATTTTGGCTGCCAAGCGTAGGGCTAGAAGAGAGGTATACAAGGCAAAGTCTGAGTCACAGAGACTATTACTTGATAACCTAAATCATGGGGAAAGGAAAAATATGATATTTAGGGTGGCAGGTCAAGTGAAGATGTATAATCGGGATATTATAGGTGAGCAGTGTGTGAAGAATGATGAAGGAAGGATAGTGGTGAACAGTGAGGATATTAAAGATACATGGAGAAAGCATTATAGCCGGTTGTTGAATGAGGAGTTTGACTGGGACAAAGAAGGTTTGGAGCTAGTAGATCCAGTGTCTGGCCCTTGGCCTTTGATTGATGCTGCTACTGTGAGTGAGGCAATAGGCAGGATGAAGGTGGGGAAGGCAGCAGGTGTGTCTGGGTTGACTGCCGAAATCTTGAAGGCCTCAGGCGATATAGGGGTGAGTTTAGTCACTGACCTGATAAATAGGATTATTTATGAGTGTGTTGTCCCAGATGATTGGCTGAAGAGTGTAACTGTAAATGTGTATAAAGGGAAGGGTGATGCCCTGGAAAGAGGAAATTATAGAGGTATAAAGCTTTTAGATCAGATAATGAAGGTAATGGAGAGAGCTTTAGAAGGTATGATTAGAGAAAGACTGAATATTGATGAGATGTAGTTTGGGTTTATGCCAGGCAGGGGGACCACTGATGCTATATTCATTGTCCGACAGCTTCAGGAAAAATATATTGGTAGGAGAAGAGATCTTTACTTTGTTATTGTTGATTTGGAAAAGGCTTTTGACAGAGTCCCTTGAGAGGTGGTGAAGTGGGCAATGAGAAAGCTTGGCTTGGAGGAGTGGCTGGTTAGGGTGGTTATGGCTATGTATGTGGGTGCTCACACCCAGGTAAGCGTGAATGGAAATTTGAGTAATGAGTTTTCCGTGAATGTTGGTGTGCATCAGGGGTCAGTCTTGAGTCCCATGTTGTTTATCATGGTACTTGAAGCCCTTTCACGTGACTTTAGAAACGGACTCCCCTGGGAGTTGTTTTATGCTGATGATTTGGTGTTGATTGAAGAGAATGAAAGGGAGGCGGAGGAAAGGTTTAGGAAGTGGAGAGATGGTATGGGGCACAAGGGTTTAAGAGCAAATGCAGATAAAACAAAAGTGATGATATCTAGGGTTGGTGGCAGTACTGTCAAAGACGAGGGAGAGTGGCCATGTGCAGTTTGCCACAAGGGCATGGGAAGTAATTCCATCTTGTGAGGTATGTGTGATAAATGGGTGCATAAGAGATGTAGTGGTATCAGAGGTAGACTGTGAGATAATGCTGATTTTATGTGTAAGGCGTGTCGGGGTGAGCAGGTGGAGATTGTCAGACGTGAAAGGGTTGAACTTGCTGATGAATCTCTTGAGTGTGTGGAAGAGTTTTGTTACTTGGAAGACGTGTTGTGTGCTGGAGGTGGGGCTGGAGCTAGCTCTGTGGCTAGGGTGAGAAGTGGTTGGAAGAAGTTCAGGGAGCTCTTGCACCTCCTGACATTGAGAGGACTCTCCCTACGTGCTAAGGGGTCTTTGTATGCAGCAAGTGTTAGGAGTGTAATGCTGTATGGTAGTGAGACCTGGGCAGTGAAGGAGGAAGATATTCGCCGGCTCAGACAAACAGAAATGACAATGATTAGGTGGATGTGCAGTGCGTCCCTGCGTCCATGGCCTGGAGGGGCTGGGTTTACGATGGAAGAGTTGAGAGGTAGGATGGGACTGGAGTGTATTGGTGTTGTGATGAGGAGGGGTAGATTGAGATGGTTGGACATGTGGAGAGGATGGGGGATGATAATTGGGTGAGGAAGGTGAGAAGTATTTATACTGGGGGTGGGGTTATGAGGGGTAGACCGAGAAAGACATGGGACGAGGTCATTAAGTGTGACCTCAGGGTTAGGCGACTGAACAGGGAGGCTGCAATGGATCGTGCAGTGTGGAGAGCCGCCATTAGGTGACCAAGGCCGACACATGCAAGCATGTTGGAGCCTTTAAAAATGAAACGAAACGAAACGATATATATATATGTAAATATATATATATATATATATATATATATATATATATATATATATATATATATATATATATAATCATCATCATCATCATCATCATCAGCCATTTGAGTATCCACTGCAGGATTGGCCTATCCCGACCGAAGTAGGGACGATACAGCCTATGTATCTCTACCAAGTGGCTTAGGCTGTCTGGTAGAGATTGAATGTAGGGTGAGAAGTGTTTGTAAGTGTGATTGTAGTGTTGTAGTCGCTTTGGATGTGTGTGTAGTCTGTGAACCAAGTGTAATCAGCCCGCGCAAGCTGACTGGGTGCAAACATACTTTATAGTATGCGACACCGGTTCAACCACAGCATCCCTGGTGTCCACCAAAGCAGTACATGGCCGGGAAAACGCTTCCAAAGTTTATT